>NC_142349.1:41793949-42135615 GCF_059441175.1 Urocampus carinirostris | reverse complement strand
TATTGTTGCAGCCTGTTCATCCTTGAAGGGGGATTACCTCATGTGCAGTCCCTTCTCAAGGTTTCTGTTTTTTCTTCATGCTGATGTTTGTGAGTTTTTCCTTGCCGTCATGTAGGTTTAGATTAGGGGATGGTGTCATAATAGTCTGTGGTTTGCAATCATATGTGGCCTGTGCAGCTCTTTGAGACCCCTTGTGATTAAGGGCTATACAAATAAACATGGCTTGACTTGACACTTCACAACAGGTCTACCTTCACTTCATATTTTCATAACGTCTGATGAGATATCGACTTACAACTAGTTAAATGGTACTTTGTGATGCATGACCTGAGGGTACTTGTATCAATTCTATTGGCGCTGAGGAAACTTAGAGGTAAGTAGGATTTACGTGTGGACAAAAAAATAGAAAGGTGCAGATTGCTTTAAGGCACCACCCCCCCTTTTCGTTACTAAAACGCAAGTCAACTCAAGTGTCTAGTTGGATTACAGATAGGTAAAGGAAAAAGTGAGCCCACCTGGATTAAAGGACATCTGAGGATCAGTAATGGCCCTGCTTTCACTCGATGGCGTAAGCTTCAAGACAAGGAAAGATTGAGCTACAGTACCGTACTAGTGCGTAGCCACGTGAAAGGATATCTTCTGCCAAAAGTGCAAGAAAGACAAAGCATTTTTTACACATTAAATATATGACCTATTTATTTTCTTTTCAGCAGCAAGGCCTTGTCATAAGTATACTGTGTTTATCAAAGACAGGTGAAAGCAAAAGAAGATGCATTCAGAAATCTTGAACATACAAAGAAAATGTTAGTGTGACTGAAATCCACGCTGAATTGGTTTGTGATCAGTAAAACATTATCATGCTCATGTTAGATTTGGGAAATTTGCATGGTAGCAATAGATTTTCAAGGCTCATCATCGCATTTTTCCTGAATCATTTAAAAAGTCATATCAGCTTTTTCGTGACATGCGGTGAGGCATAAATGAACCTGCATCTTATTAGTCATACGATTGGCCAAGCAAGAAATAAATAAATAAACAATAGTGAAGAAAAAAAATGTGCTATTGTCTTACATCAACTTACAAATGAAGTCTATGTGCTAAACCTGTTGAATTGAAGTATCAATAGTCGAATAATCCGATATTGTGAAGGGAAGTCCATGCCACAAGAAAATTACTATTAGATGGCTTGACTTGCTGTTAGCCTGTTAATGTTAGGGTCTGGTATTCCTCCTTTCAACAGAAGGCGCCAAACCGGGTTTGGAACTGAGCACAGGTGTGTTCAATCACCACACACCTGTCCCTAATGATCCTGACCCTTTATAAGAAATTTTGGACAGCACACGTCGTCTGGTCATTTTCATTTCCACTGTCGTTGATACATCTGATTTGGCTTTTGTCTCCAGTTTCAGATATGGATTTCTGATGTTGTTTTTTACTTTACACCTTGCATTTTCCAGTTCTTGTTTGGACATGTCATTTGCTTTGTGCCCCGTGTTTGTTTGTTCCTTTTTTTCTTGGTTTTGTTAGTAACTACCGTCCTTACTTTGGGCACCCCTGCCTCAGTTTTTGCTTCTCGATATGGCTTCATGAGTGACGTGCTGCTCGGCTCGAATCCTAAACGTGAGCTGAGTATTTTAAATGAGTGGTTCATATACCGTATATACGGTGTGTGTTGATTAAATAAGCAGTGACGTTTAAAGGCTCGCGAAGCGGATGTACTAATCCAGGAATTGAATTGCTAGCTTTAAGTGTGTTTCAAAATAAAAGTGGCAAAGAAACGCGCCTAAAGTTGAAACCCTCATTCACAATTGGAATTGTAGAAATAAACATGCATTTTCGATTTTATACAACTTTGCTATCGCACATATGTTCACCCCTGCTTTATCTGCAAGCGAAATCCTTGCAAAAAAATAAACCGCCTGGGTCCAAGAACTTTGGGAAAATATTGTTTTTAAATGAAAAGGAAGTAGCCCCCACTAAACCTCCTTTTTTCTCGGAACAATTCATACACTCTTACTCTGTTACTCTCTTAATACACTCTTCAAGTATATGTTTTTTTGTATTCAGTATTTTACACAAGCATGTTATACATTTTTTGTCTACAAGATGGCGTAGTCGAGGTGTTGAATTATCTTGATTCACTGGTTGATGGGGCTTCATTTTGCCATTTCTAAGGCTAACCCTTAAAACACAATGACCCGACCATGCTCCAGCTTCTATTTTGCGCAAAATCAAAATTCAAGGTTCACACTATCGCCTTCTGCCATGAGGCAGGAGAATTGCGTGTGTCACTGCATCTGCAGACATTTAGCACAGTACTACGTTACATATTATCCATCTATCCATTTTCTGCGCCTAGAGTCATGTGGTGCTGGAGCCGATCCCAGCCATCTGAGGTTTTGAGTTTTTCCTTGCCCGCAAGTTGGTTTAAGATCAGGTAATTGTAATCCTGTGCAGTCCTTTGAGACATTTTTGTGATTAAGGGCTATATAAATAAATGTGACTTGACTTGATCTTCGGCCAGTGGGCAGGGGACACCCTGAACTGGTTTCCAGGAAGTCGCAGGGCACACATGAACTAACAACTCACTCACTAATTCACACTTAGGGACAATTTGGACCGGCCAATTAACCTAACATGTATATTTTTGGAATGTGGGTAGAAACTGAAATGCCCGGAGGAAACCCACGCAGGCACAGGGAGAACATACAAACTCTACACGGAGAGGCTGCAGCAGACGGACTTGAACCCTGGACCTCCGCACCATGGGACTGCGTGCTAACCACTCACCCTCTGTACACCCCACTTTACAATTGAATTGTATTAATATCATTTATGATATACCGTATTTTCCACACTATAAGGCGCACCTAAAAGTCTTAATTTTTTTCAAAAGCTGACCATGCGCCTTATAACACAGTGCGCCTTATATATGGCTCAATATTAAATTCGCAAGGTCTCGCAACTTACTCAACAGCCGCCGACTCGATTTTACCCCGAACGTGGAGTAGTCCGCGGTGTATGCTGGGATTTATATACCGGCGTTTCATTGGCTAACCAATGTGTCAATCATCATTTGAATCGATCACTATTGGCTGAAGTTATTCGGAGCTTCGAATTGGCTAGATGGCCAAAACAAACCCTGCAATCGGCCGAGTTTAGCAATGGCGTAGCAAGTCCGCGGTGTATGCTGGGATTTATATACCGGCGTTTCATTGGCTAACCGATGTGTCAATCATCCGTTAAATCGATCACTATTGGCTGAGGTTATTCGGAGCCTCGGATTGGCTAGAGGGCCAAAACAAACCCTGCAATTGGCCGAAAAAGATGTGTCAATCATCCGTTAAATCGATCGCTATTGGCTGAAGTTATTCGGAGCCTCGGATTGGCTAGATGGCCAAAACAAACCCTGCGATCGGCCGAGTTTAGCAATGGCGTAGCAAGCTTGCTAAAGTACGCCATAAAGAAACATGTTTCATTAGTCTGTATTTGTAAATATTCTACTCTCCTGGATTTACTTCACTCACGGTTGTAAGAAGACCATGATTGCGTATCATTATTGAACGTGAGAACTTAGGTGAGTTATGCGGCTTTATATTTTCCCGGTATCTTGTTTTAGAACGATCTTGATGTTGCTGTGATGAGTTGAGTGAATTAAACTCAATTCCAAGTGTTTATTGTCATATGCACAGTAAAGTTGTGAGCGAAAAAGAAAATAGAAACATAGAAATGTTTGGCATTTCTTGAATCCCAAGACTTCAACCTTCCGAATGATATTTGAAATGACGCATTTAAGTGACATCGTACGGACACCGCATCCGCACGTGTCTACGACACATATTTGCTTCTTTGCAAGCTTTGGGAATGTTAAGGGGGTAATCAGTTTGACTGAATCATCTGACTGTTTTGTCGACGTTCCCATTGTAGCGCCCTATAACCCGGTGCGCCCTATAGTGCGGAAAATACGGTAATATAAAAATTGGGAAATTTTGAAAAAGGTATCCAAAAATTGTGAACTTTAACACTGAATACATTTCACCACATTTTCCTGACTACATTGGAGTACATTCACCACGCATCTTCATTTTTCCTATTCTGTTTAATCATAAAACATTGAACAATTTCTGAAAAGTCATAATATGTTTTTGTTTTTTATTGGCACATGTATTAGTTCCTCCAAGCGAAAATTCTATTAGTCCTCTTAGCAATGGTGTGTTGCAATTCTTGGAGTGTTTAGTTTTGTGGTATTTTTTGCCGTTAATTAAATCAAACCATGTGTAAAAGGCGAGCTGACATCCGCGCTGGTGCCCCCACGCAGCAAGATTTGAGCCTGAACGCCTTTCTCCAACGCTGCCGGACAAAAGTGCAAACGGGGCAGATTCTGTAAATGAAGCCACGGCGCTGAGTGACTTAAGGCAAAAATGTCACACCAGTTGGTCCCTGCACACCCAACCCGAACCCATCGCCAACCCCAAAAACATGTGACATCAGCACTCAGATAATCCTTTATCTGGCGCGACAATGCATCTGCGTTTTGCCCCGAGTGCAAGCCAAAGCGAGTGGGGTGAATCACGGATCTCGCCATTTAGTGTTGATAGGCTAAGCGACGGTTGCAGGACCGCCGGGAACCCTGAGACCAACAAGGCCATTGGTTCTTATGGTGTCGCTGACCCTGAAAACAACAAAGAGGCAAAGAGGGTCCCTGAGGGCCGCAACAACAAGCCTGATGAACAAACAGTACCGCTGACAAATACAAGATGTGTTTTTTAACCTATACATTATTGAACTCGCAAAAATGACAAATCAAAGATGGGATGGGATTAGATGCTGGTGGGGACAACAGTAAGGGTGGGCAAATCGATCAAATATTAATATTATCGATACTGAGCTAGTATTTGGAACAGATTTTCTTGGAATCGATACTGTCTTCCCATTTAACACTATAACAATGTTGCCAGTGGGTGGTATACATTATCTATCTATCTATCTATCTATCTATCTATCTATCTATCTATCTATCTATCTAGCTATATATATATATATATATATATATATATATGTGTGTGTGTGTGTTTCGTCATTCTATATATCTATATATCTGTGCCTATCTGAGGTCTATCTATCTATCTATCTATCTATCTAATGATCACAAACCCTATTTTTAAAATATTGTGCAATGGAAAGTATTTTAAGTATGTTGTTGACATTGTTAGGCAGTATTTGTATTTTCATTATATTGCTCCTTTGTGGTTTGACTCTCCTGACTTTTGTTTTAAAACCGTTGTTGTAGTACTTTTTTTTACTTGATACTATTTTTGTTCTACTGACTTTATTTTCAAAATATTGTGCAATAGAATGTATTTTATTTTTCTTTCTTGTATTGTTATGCAGTATTTGTACTTTCACTACATTTCTGCTGTTGTGGTTTGACACTCTTGACTTTTGTCCTGAAACAGTTGTTGTTGTACATGCTTTTTCACTTTGTAGTTCATGATTTATATCAAAATATTGTGCAATAGGTTTTTATCTTGTTGATATTGTTATGAAGTATATTTATTTTTGTTACATTGGTGCTTTTTTTTTTTTTTTTTTTTTCCGGAAAAAGCAGTTATGTTTGCATGTTATTTTCTTATACTGCTAAAGGTTTTAACATTGTATTCTTTACACTATTGGTACTCATACTTAATTTTCGAATTAGTTTACAATAGAAGGCATGGTTGCCATGTTGACTTTGTTATATTTGTCTAATTGTCTATATTTGTAATCTAGTGAGCAAATAAGATAAAGGGGTAGGAAAAATAACCATCAGACTACCCCTTTTCGAACATGTTATGTGACATTATTTTGTTGTTGATTCATTGTTTTTGTCCTGTTTTTATTTTTATGTTCGAAATAAAAGTTTTCATTCATTCATTCATTCATTCAACATGGTGCTATAAAAATATAGCCTCTTGTCCTAAGAATTATATTTGGCAAAATGCTTAAAGCCACTACAATCTTTTCAAAAGCTACAGAAGAGGTTAATTATTCTAAAGCATGAATAAGAAACAGAAAAGTTAAAAAAAAAAAACCTGCTACAAAAATAGTCTAGAAATGCAAACACTCTGTGCCGTCCCATCCGATGAAGACATCGGCATCTCTCGCTCGCATGCCCCGATTATGGCACTTTCTCTGCCATCCATAATCTCGGCCCCTCTGCTGCTGTCTGGACCAGCGCACGCACACTCACATACTGTAGACGTGCTCACACATTCACACCAACACACACACACAAACCAAATTTGGGCCAAGTGTTACTCGGTCTGCATCCTAATGCAGCAGCACACATGACAGATGCATATCGACTGCAAGAAAACAGAAACTGTGCACACACCCAAAACCAAAAGCAGAAATTTCTAGGGATGACGGATAGCTCCACAGTTTATCTATGTATCATTCATGCAAACAATTAGTCAGAATAAAAATTAGAAAAGATAAGTCAAGATCAGTGTAGGGAGAACATGAAAATGAAGAAGTTATGTGGCCTATCTTCAACTACATACAATGGCCCCTTTACTGAAGGGCTACTGTAGGCACGAGAAATTCGAGACACGACATGTCTTTCTAGTCAAATTCTTACCAGACAGACAAAAGTTCAACTTGTGAGAATTTTCAGGCACTTCCACTGAAGTGCCGAGTGCTTGAAATGGACTGGCATACACACAGTAGTACAACATAGGAAAACAGCGACTAGAGATAACAAAGCCACGGAAGAGTTTACGCAGAGCTTCGCATCACTCACTTTTGAAGAGGGTAATGTCCCGCACCAAGTGTTTAACTACGGCAAGACGGGCCTTTTTTGTAAAATAAATAATTAGATAAATAAATGAAATTTCTTGCGGGACATTCATTACAACTGAGGAGAAATAGCTACCGGGTGAAAAGCTCACGAGAGGTCATCGAACCATGGCATTGTATGCTAATTCCAGTGGAGACTACAAAGTAAATCCGCTGCTTTTGTTTCACTCAGAGAACCCCTGTGCATTTAAAACTTAAAAATGAGCAACCACCGATTTCCTTCATGGTGCATGCTCATAATAAACTCACATTTTATCTTTTTGATACCGTCTTGTTTATATTATCACACAATTTTCATGCTCAATTACAACTTTGATGAGTTTTGAGTAATCAGGAAGATGTGTTTTATAGCAATTTTCGTTGACTTGGATGATTTGGGGAGGCTGGGGATGAATCAATTGGTTTTCAGTTATTTGTCATGGGGAAAATGTGTTTGAAATACAAGAAATTTTAGATACAAGCTCGATCTGGGAAATAATCTTGAATGTAGAGGTGTAACTTATGAAGTGGTGATAAAAAGGTGGTTTGATAACCTACTACTGGCACCAAAGACGGAGACTTAAAGAGCTCTCTTACTACTCTCCAATTTGTTTCTTTCACAGGATATTGAGGTAGAAATGCTAGAAAAGATGTTTGAAGACAAGATAGTGACTCAATTCTAACGTTGAATTCTTTATTGGTAGTCCTAACTCGAAACTGGGGCAATTTCCAGACCCTTAAGGAGCTCAAGATCAACACCAATTCTTTCACATAAAAATCTACAAGACTACAGTTGCAAATTGTACGTTAGGAAGCATAAAACATCTCAGATGAATTAGAGCTTGCCACACTCAAAAGTGAAACAATCAGCGATAATATCCCCATAGCAGAAATTCTGTGAAGAACAATTGCACTAAAGTGTGAACATATTGCACACCATTCCATGTCAACACTGCTTTTATTTTGAGAATAGCACACCATATAGAATACTTTATATTCCAAAGAAAAGGGTACAAGGATTTTTCTTAAGGCTCATCAACACAACAACGATGTGCCTGGAGGAAACCCACGAAGGCAAAGTGAGAACATGCAAACTCCACACAGGAAGGCTGCGGTAGCTGGACCTGAACCCTGAACCTCTGCAACGTGTGGCTGCGCACAAACCACCCATCCACCGAGCCGCCCTTCAAATAACTTTTAACATTAAAATGATGAAAACTTTAAAAGAATAATAAATTAAAATAAATGTTTAAAGGAATATAGCCTTTTTTTTCCTGCCCAAAACAATAGTCATTAATTCACCCTACCATTTCAAAAAAGATGACAGTAATATCCCTCAACAAAAAGATTCCAATTTTTTTTTTCATTCAAAAAAAGTAGCTTGAAAATAATAAAAATACGATCATTTCTAATTTCTACTTCTGGGATTGCAAAATGGACACTAGAAAGGCGGACAATAACGGTATTGTCCACTGCCACGAGTATGATACCTTCAGGTAAGGCTGGAATCAGCATTGACGCTTATCTTCTGAGTTTGCCTTCCCCAATTGAAAAGTGTTGGTCTCAATTTTGTGGTGTAAAATTAGAGGAGAAGGAATAAAATATTTATGCATCAAAGGATAAAATAAGGACCTTCCTGAGCCAGCTCCAAATCTACACGGAGAGGCTGCAGCAGCCGAACTTCAACCCTGGACCTCTGCAAATCAACTTCAACATCCTACTCACACAGAAATTCAATAAAGAAAAACGACATTTTTGAATGAGGCTTTGAATAGCTTCATCTGACACTATCTGGAAAGCCGCCACGTTCAGAGGTCAACTTCCACAAAAACTTGAAAAAGTCAGGCCAACTGAAAGAAAGTACAAAAGGCCTGATGGATTTCAATATCCAGGTATGAGAATTGGTCCGTGGTTAAAAAAGTGAAAAAAGGTGTTAAAGAGATATGTTCCCGTTCACTACACAACCCACCAAAATATTGTTAAGTTGAATGCTCTGCCCCTTGAGATTGAATCTGCAACCTGAGTGGAACTGTTTCAATCTAGGCTTAAAACATACTTCTGTTCCATAGCTTATGAATGATCGTATTTCCTGTTGATGATACATGTGTATTAATTAATAATACAACATCCATTGCAGCCTGGTCATCCTGGAAGGGGGATAACCTCAAGTGCAGTCCCTTCTCAAAGTTTCTTCATTCTCCTTATGTTGAGGTTTTTTATTTTTTTCCTCAGGGGATGGTGTCATAATAGTCTGTGGTTTGCAAGCAGCCCTTGAGACTCCTTGTGATTAACGGCTATACAAAAAAACATGACTTGACTTGATTATCTTGGTTGAATTTAGCCTCAACTCGCTTGCATGAAAACAGGTTAAATTTTGATAAGCTCAGTTATGGTGGCATGCTCCTGAATTGGCTAACAACTAGGCTGCGATTATCCCCAGAGATACATTTGGCACTTCTACTGACTCACTTGTCAAAAATCAATGGGTTTCATTAACCCCTACGCACCCCCTCAAAACATTTTCCCTTAGATCTACACAAATATGTTGGTCACTATGTTTTACTTTTAACTTCTCTAAAAGGTGAGAGATTTTCATGCCGGAATATCTTAACCCAGCATCATTCATGGTAATTCTGTAGCGACTCCTTTGATACTATTTGACGTTATTGAGGATGTCGCTGGCCGTGATCGGCAGCGTGTAAACGTTACCCCTGACCCACCCCCCATCCTTTGCCCTCTAAACTAACATGGAAAAGGTGACCTAAAATTTCAGTGTGAATACATTTTCCGGAAATAACTCAATTTTGGCACCCCATTTCCCAGATGACAAATTCCTGTCGGCGTGAAAGAGGTCTGATAAGGGCGGCATTTGCACGTCAGGGGACGAGCTACGTATCTCGGCCACCATGAATAAAAATCAAACACTTTGGTAAGTGAGCGGGCGTCTTTTTTCCCAATTCTTCCTTCCGAACCCTCGCAGCCTCTAATCTTGTCGAATACCTCCCACTGCCCCCTTAAAGCTTCTACTAAAACACAGAATTCCTTCATAAGCCCTCTATCTGCTCCTTGTTCTCCGATAGGATGGAAGGTTGGGGTGTGTATGTGCATTCGTTGGGGTCGGGGCAGCTGGGGAGGCAGGAGGGCCATTGCCGATTAACTCGCATGCAAAATTGCGCCGGTGCGTGCACATGCAGCAGCCCTGCAAGGTGCCTGCGCAAATTCCTATGATGATCACAGCGGAAATGTGGGGGAAATGGATTATTGTTGCTATCAAGTGCCATTAATGGATGACATTTTGGGGTGCGGTGGGAAATTCTTCAAGGTGAGAAAACACCATAACGCATAGAGGGAGTTGATATAAGATCCACGAGCAAACGCATTCAAAAAAACCAAAGCGCAGTTTCTTGATACAAACCTCAGACAAACAGGCAAAATGGACCACCATTTCCAGGCCGATAAAAGATTGGATTCAGCTGCTTGGGGTGGTTGGTGGGCGGGGGCTGCAGTGCCCAATTTTGCCGCTGGAGTGCATTTGAGACCCCATGAAAGCAGACCACACGAAAGCAGATGTTTGTTAATTTTTTGGGGGGTATTTATTGGGGGTGACACAAAAGACACTCATGGAGCCCTAGAGTACAAATGTGTAAATTCTTACAAAAAACGGTTTAGCGGTTTTGGAGCCTGTAAGTCACATACAAACACACACACGCGCAGACAAATCGGGATGTACAAAATAGTTCATATAATTGAATAGATTTAGATTAGATGGAATTTGATTGTCTCGCTCTACTCTCCAACACATCTCAATTATGACATTGGTCAGCATAAAAATAATAACAATAGTTATTATAATGTTAATAATAATGATAATAATAATAATTATAGGCCCAAACCTACTGTAAAACCACTATGGATATGAATGAGATAAGGAAAGGCTTTTAATTTTATCTCATCATTATACATACATACATACATTATCATACCCACGGTATTTCGTTGTACAAAGTTCTCATCTCATCTCAT
Organism: Urocampus carinirostris; assembly: GCF_059441175.1. Lineage (NCBI taxonomy): Eukaryota > Metazoa > Chordata > Actinopteri > Syngnathiformes > Syngnathidae > Urocampus > Urocampus carinirostris. Next base: position 42,124,776 of record NC_142349.1, on the reverse strand, counting down.
TAGCCGTACCGCTTATCCTCATTAGGGTCGCGGGGGGGCTGGAGCCCATCCCAGCCATCTCCAGGCAGTGGGCAGGGGACACCCTGAACTGGTTGCCAGCCAATCGCAGTTGTTTAGGCTAAACTCTTTCCTATGATACAACGTTGTACAACGTGGCACCATGCGTAAAAGTAGTCTGATGATGAGATGAACTGGAATACATTTTCGTAAGTCATCGACAATCCTGGTGGGTTAGTAGTTAGGATTCGGCGCTCTCACCATTGTGATTCGGGTTTGATCCCTTTGGACCCAATGCTAAGAAAATAAGATCAGTGAATTTTGTCCATTATTGTTCAGATACGGTTTTATACTGCCGTAAAACCTCAGCGCAACGCGTACCAAAACTTTGAGTATTTTGGGGGGTGGTAAAAAAGGTGTGTCTCCAAAAAAATACAGTATAAGACAAAAATAAGGCTTTTTTTCTTCCGTGCGCCCGGTACCAAACGACCCACGGCCTACTACCAGTCCACAGCCTGGTAGTTGCCGACACTGTCGTAGGTAAAGCTAATAAAAGAGAAATATGATTTTTAAAAAAACACCCCATCTACCACGCGCACACACATCACACCGCACTCACAAAATTGCAATTACACACGCTCTTTCACATAGACTTGCATGCCAACACGCGCGCGCATCCAGGTTTGTTCCTGGATTTCCAGCTCTGGTTCAAAATTTGGAGTGGCAACAAAACCAGCTCGCACGCACATTCTAACACGTGTTTCTGCGTGGCATACATCCACAGCCGGATGAGGAAGTTATATATTATATATATGTGTATTTATATGCGTATATTGCATTTTCAAAAGAATATTGCGACTCACCTTGCTGAGGAAGTACGCGGGCATCGAGGGAGGTGCAGGCTTCAAAAGATGCATCCTGTTCAAAGCGCTCTCACAGCAGCAGTGGCAGCGACCTGCTCCTCTGCAGAGTGGCGGCCGAATGGGAGGATGACTTCCTCCAGCTAGCGCACCCCCCCTCTCTCTCTCTGCTCTCCCCCCTCTTCCTCCGAGGGGAAAGATGATGATGCTTCCGCAGAACACGTGTGCTTTCCCAAACCTTTCAAAAAGACAGTCCAAACAAGTGGTCAAAATGATAAACGACAACGATTCACGACGGCGAGAAGAAAAATGTTCAGGGGTGCGCGTTCTACGGGTGACGTCACACCGGGTTTGCCATGGCAACGCCCACGCGCATTCGGTGCAGTCACGCTCGGTCACACCTGAATGTTTAAATGGATTGACTTTCGGTTTTCCTAGGGGGTTTGTTCGTTTTTAGTTCCTTTTTGGGAAACTGTTTAAGTTCCATTTATAATTGTCCTAGTGGTGGTTTGATGGATTTTCTTATGCATTTATGTGAGCAAGATTAAACGTTAACCATGGGAGGTTGTAAAAAATAACATAACCAAGCCTCAGTCACCAAAACAGTATTTAACAAATTAAGGCATTTGGCTCGGTGTCATTAATGTTGATTCAGGGCACCTGTGACTGCCCAATTGGCGCCAACAGCCCTGAGCGCTGATTGGTTCAAAGACTCTTTTTAAACCCCCTGCTTCCAAGCTGTCAGACCGTTTACGAACCTATGCTCCCAGCTAGACAAGCTCCATACGTTCCGACATTTTCCTGCCCTGTTTTTTCCTGCTTCAAAACCTGTTGCCGACCTGTTTGTGGACCCGTTTCTGCCCTGCTCTGCCATCCCGACAATCGACCTGTTTTGCCCTGTTTCCTGCCTGATACCTGTTGCTGACCTCTTTTCTGGACTCGATACCGCCCTTGCTCTCCCGTCCCGGCTAGCGACCAGTATCCCTGCTGCCTACGATAATCCTGCCACCTGCTACCCATGTCCGTCGATCATCGGATCGTGGAAGCAAGCACTGCTCTCTCTCTTTATCAATAAAACCGTGTAAACGAACGCTACTAGGTCTTGTCTCCGTTTCTGGCTTGTGACACTCAAGTGATGCAGAACAGTGGTCAGAAAACACCAGGCCGTGTAGCGCTACTAGGCCATAAATTGTTTGATACCTGTGTTTTGAATGTCTTTCCGATAAGAGGTAAGATCCTAGCCCCGCACAATGTCAATCATTACGATGAGGTTGAGGCCAGATTTCTCTCTCGCTGACTCTTTTCAAAAAAAAAGGATCAACCCTGTGATGTGATTAAATGTAAATATTGTTAACTACCACCAGATGTTATCGTTCTAAGAATGAGCGCCACTGCTTGTTTACGGCAGTAACGACAACCTTTTGCAACATGTTATTGAAATCCGGTAGTATGCGACGCCCTGTCGATTGTTCCTTGAGTTTCAAAACTAACCGGAGTTCATTTCCGAATCAGTGAAATCCTGACACACCCTTCATCCAAAAACACCCCTCCTCCTCCTGAGTCCTCACAAATTAAATATAGAAATTCGGGTATGCTTCAGGCTTGGTCATTCAAATCAAGTCAATTGGTTAAACTCGGGACGAGTCAGGCTTTGATACCTCTGGGCAGGTTTTTTAGGCCAGGTCTTGACCTCTTCTTCCTACCCATTGAGACGTCCTACCAATGTCCATGCACGCACACAACTCTGATTGCTATTTCCCGGGACATGCGCAGGTTTTAATCCTACCGTTCATATTTGCCTTTAAAAGTAATGATACATTCAGTAGTCTTATTTCACACATTAATTGCTTCAAAATACGGTTTAATAGTTGGTTGATTGGTTGTTTGGTTGCAGCCTTTAACCACTAGAGTCATAGGGGCACAATTTCCTGTGGTGTGTCTTGGGCAAGTACGGCCTGGTGGTGCCCATCCATCTCCAGCCAGGCGTGTTGTTCTGTAGTCGTTTTTTGCCATGGTGTTTGACAATGGTAGTCAGGTAATGTATGTGATCATGTCAACCCTTATTTTATCAGTGAAAGTTCTGTGTGCAATAATTCAGAGTTCCAATATTTCTGGTTTTACTTGATTATTTAAAAAGCAAATAAATTGCTATTAGATTAGCCTACGGTAGGACATCTCGACCGAAAGGACGTTTCGACACATATTTTTTTTCCCCAAAAAAATTCAAACTTTTTCTACTGTAGTATATAACCTGAAACACCTGCAATTGAACAATCTTTGATCAGTGGAAAAATATCGCAGATTTTATTTGCTCAACATTGAATGCAACAGGAATAGAAACTGGATTGTGGGGTCGATGGAGCCGAATCCTAACTGTTAAGCCACTAGGATTGGGGATTAAGAGGCATTGCATTCTATCTCATCATCACATTATTTCTACGCATGGTGCCATTTAGTACAACGTTGAGTATTATGAGGAAATAATTAGTCTAATGATGAGATAAAATATTTTATTATATATTATGATTTCACAGTGGGATTGGGAGTTATTTTTTGCATTACTATTATCATTAATTGTATTATTACTGATATTATTATTGGGCCAGTTTTGATGTAGAAGCACTATTGCTGACAGCAACTTCACATCTATTCCAATACATTCAAAATGTGACTTTTGCGATATGCTAACACTTCCATTGGCCATGTTGACAACTACAAGGGGTTGAAATAACTGTAGGTAGGCAGTGTTGAGACTAACGCGCTTTAAAGACAAACGCCTTCCTGGAACCTAGTTACTTTTTATAATAATGAGTATCAAAACTGTCATGTCCTGCACAGTTGTCGTGGCGCCCAGCTGGCCCCGCCCCTTGACACCGGCTGAGACGCATTGGACTGATTGTTCTTGGAGTTCTTAAACGCTCCTTTTGGGACTGCCCACTGCCAGATCATTGTTTAACCCTCGTTGAAACCCTGTTCATGCCCGTTTGATCTGAATAATGCCTAGTTTGTAATTTTGCCTGCATTTGAGCCTGCTTTGTTTTGTTTTTGGTCCGTTTGTGTGCTGGACAACTTTCCTTTCTCAATTAAAGTGACAGATCGTCTACGCAAATGAGTTCCAAATTCCTGCTTCCCGGCCCTCTTCGTGACAGAAACGTGTTATTGATAAATGTGTAACTGTCATTACAACATGGCTCGTTACTCTGTTATTTATCAAAAAATAAATTAAATTTGTCCTCTAATTGCTAAATCCTCCACCTTTGCTAACAATGTAACAACCCTCAATCCGCCAGCAACACCCACGAAGGGTGAACGTGTTTATTTTCACCTACAATATACAACTAAATACAGTTACAAAGGTGCCCAGAATACGAGGCTGCTGTATTTGATCTCAAAGATATTCTCCCTACCCTATGTACTTGGATCCAAGCTGTATTTACAACTATAGAATAAAATACTGAATCTAGGGGGGGGCAGTTTATATGTACAAATTTCGGCCGTGTGTCACTAGTGGCAAACGGTAGGCCACACGTGGTAAGGGGGGAGGCCTATACAGGAATTACAAAATCAATAGAGATAATGTGAGCATAGAATATACAATAAAAGAGTGATAAATTTTAGTCTTTTTATTTGTAAAATATTTTTTGCAACACATGATGCCTGTACTACAAATTGTCCCTAGTTATGAGCGAGAGTATGAATGGTTGTCCGTCCGTCTCTGTGGGCCCTGCGACTGGCTGGCAACCAGTTCAGGCTGTCCCCTGACCACTGCCCGAAGGTAGCTGGGATGGGCTCCAGCGCCCCCGCGACCCTACTGAGGATAAGCGGTGCAGACAGTGGAAGGATGGATAGATGATGCCCGTAGAAAAGAAGAAAATGTCTCGGACATTACATAGTGATAGAGAAAGAAATCTTCAAGTGTTTTGAAGCCCAGAAACAAAACGGATATGGCTAAGTGTTCATTTGAAAGATTGCATAAGCCAAGAAATAGGAAGGGTTTACTACTTCCACTGGTCTGGAGAACACATTTTCTTCTATTTCTTTCATTGCGTGGCTATTTCATAGCAGTTTTAGGGTGTCCGCATCAATGCGAATATGTACGGAAATATGTAACAAGATAGTTACGTTCTAGATAGTAACGTGCTACCTTTGGGTGTCAGTAATATGTGATGGCTAATGAAATTACTTTTGAATGAGTTAATTAGTAACCAACTACAGTGGTACCTCTGTCCTCAACCATAATGCGTACCTGGTTGTTGATTGAATACCGATTTGGTTGAGTACCGATATTTTTTTCCAAGGAAACAATACAGGGAGTGCAGAATTATCAGGCAAGTTGTATTTTTGAGGATTGATTTTATTATTGAACAACAACCATGTTCTTAATGAACCCAAAAGTCTCATTAATATCAAAGCTGAATATTTTGGAAGTTGGAGTGGGGCTTTTTCAGTTTTAGCTATTTTAGGAGGATATCTGTGTGTGCAGGTGACTATTACTGTGCATAATTATTAGGCAACTTAACAAAAAACAAATGTATACCCATTTCAATTATTTATTTTCATCAGGGAAACCAATATAACAGCTCAACATTCACAAATATACATTTCTGACATTCAAAAACAAAACAAAAACAAATCAGTGACCAATATAGCCACCTTTCTTTGCAAGGACACTCAAAAGCCTGCCATCCATGGATTCTGTCAGTGCTTTGATCTGTTCACGATCAACATTGCGTGCAGCAGCAACCACAGCCTCCCAGACACTGTTCAGAGAGGTGTACTGTTTTCCCTCCTTGTAAATCTCACATTTGATGAGGGACCACAGGTTCTCTATGGGGTTCAGATCAGGTGAACAAGGAGGCCATGTCATTAGTTTTTCTTCTTTTAGACCCTTTCTTGCCAGCCACGCTGTGGAGTACTTGGATGCGTGTGATGGAGCGTTGTCCTGCATGAAAATCATGTTTTTCTTGAAGGATGCGGACTTCTTCCTGTACCACTGCTTGAAGAAGGTGTCTTCCAGAAACTGGCAGTAGGACTGGGAGTTGAGCTTGAGTCCATCCTCAACCCGAAAAGGCCCCACAAGCTCATCTTTGATGATACCAGCCCATACCAGTACCCCACCTCCACCTTGCTGGCGTCTGAGGCGGACTGGAGCTCTCTGCCCTTTACCGATCCAGCCACGGGCCCATCCATCTGGCCCATCAAGACTCACTCTCATTTCATCAGTCCATATAACCTTAGAAAAATCCGTCTTGAGATTTTTCTTGGCCCAGTCTTGACGTTTCAGCTTGTGTGTCTTGTTCAGTGGTGGTCGTTTTTCAGCCTTTCTTACCTTGGCCATGTCTCTGAGTATTGCACACCTTGTGCTTTTGGGCACTCCAGTGATGTTGCAGCTCTGAAATATGGCAAAACTGGTGGCAAGTGGCATCTTGGCAGCTGTACGCTTGACTTTTCTCAGTTCACGGGCAGTTATTTTGCGCCTTGGTTTTTCTACACGCTTCTTGCGACCCTGTTGACTATTTTGAATGTAACGCTTGATTGTTCGATGATCACGCTTCAGAAGCTCGGCAATTTTAAGAGTGCTGCATCCCTCTGCAAGATATCTCACTATTTTTGACTTTTCAGAGCCTGTCAAGTCCCTCTTCTGACCCATTTTGCCAAAGGAAAGGAAGTTGCCTAATAATTATGCACACCTGATATAGGGCGTTGATGTCATTAGACCACACCCCTTCTCATTACAGAGATGCACATCACCTGATATGCTTAATTGGTAGTAGGCTTTCGAGCCTATACAGCTTGGAGTAAGACAACATGCATAAAGAGGATGATGTGGTCAAAATACTCATTTGCCTAATAATTCTGCACTCCCTGTAGTGAGTATTTTAACCTGTTCCACCCATAAAAAAATACCTAAAATATTAAGCAAACGTGTATCTAAAGAACATTAAAGACCATAAATGTGTACATAATATATAATAAACATAAAAAAGAAGAAATATAAACTATTTCGTATCGGTCATCATAAATGGCAAACACATCAAAAAGGGTTCACTATATAAAAAAAAAAAAACTTCTATCTATTCAGTGTTAAAGTAATTTCTCGTTTCACTTCACAAAGTTTGGATTTTCTTTTTAAGGTTACTGAATTTTCACATTTTATGATCATAACTTGATCATGCACCTAAAACCTCTGCATTGCTGCTGTTATTTCAAGTTTTGATATTTTCTGCAACAAGATATCATTGATGATTGGTATAGTAGCTGACCATATTACTTGTTTTTTGATTGTAGTTTATAGTTGATGAGAAATGGTTAATTCTGGTTAATTCTTGTGGTAAAATATTTCCACATGTTGTTCATATTCATATTTTAGTTGATTGATGAACAAGAATAGTGGAAGATAAATTGGTCAGTTATACCAGTGCTTTTCAACCAGTGTGCCGGGGCACACTAGTGTGCCGTGAGACCTTGTCTAGTGTGCCGCTGGAATTTTATCTTTCCAAAAAATCAGGCCATCATTCAGTAATTTTGCACTCTTCAGACAAGGAACTGTAAAAGTCATCCATATCAGTAGGTGGCAGCAGATTTTTATATACTTTTTATGTACTAATTCTCTGCTCGTGAGGTAGCACAGTAAGTTTAATAACTTAATTTGTTTAACAAAGCGGTTTAAAATTGCACTGTAAAAAATAAAAACATAAATCATTCTTTTTTATTTGAAGTATTATCTTCTTTTTATATACTAATTATCTGCGCACGCGGTAGTACAGTGAAATATTTGACATAACTTCATTTTCAAACATATTCGACAGACAATGTGCCTCGGAACCTTTTTTTAGATAAAAGTGTACCGTGTTTCCAAAAGGGTTGAAAAACACTATTTGGACTTTTGGATATTAAAAAAATGTTGTGCGAGTCATTAATCTTGGTGTGGCACGCTGATTTACGAGGAAATTTGAAAGTGGCACTCCGCACCGAAAAGGTTGCTGACCCCTGATCTTCACCAACAAGTTCCTTTTACTACTAGTAGTAGTTGGGTGTTTCCTTAGATCAGGGGTGTCGAACTAATGTTCACTAAGGGCTACATCAGCATAATGGTTGCCCTCAAAGGGCCTGATGTCACTTGCAAGGTAATCAAATGTAATATTGTATAAAATGAATGAAACTATTCCTTCTTGTAAAGTAACTGATTCTTTAAAATAGTCAAATGTTTCAGCTGCATTGAAAAAATGTTGCTATTCATACATATATGTTATAGACTGGCTTGGGGAGTTAAGGTCAGTGTTCATGACTACACTATAAGAAAAACACTAGCCAAAAATGGTATCCATGGGAGATTTCCCAGGCAAAAACCACTGCTGTCACAAAAGAACACAAAGAGTCGTCTCACATTGGCCAAAGAGTGTCTTGGTTATTCTCAAAACCATTTGAGAAACATTCTCTGGACTGATGTGTTAAAAAACAAGCTTTTGGGTAGCAGTGCAGCCCGTTACATCTCTTGTAAAAATGTCACAGCATTTAACAAAAAGATCATGATGCAAACAGTAAAGCGTGGCGGTGGTAGTGTGATGGTCTGGGGCTCTCTCAGGACCAGGACAATTTGCTGTGGTTGAAGGAATAATGAATTCTGGTGTTAACCAGACGATCCTGAAGGAGAACTTCTGGCCATCAGTCGGTTCCCTCAAACTCAAACACTCTTGGATCATGCAGCAGGACAGCGATCCGAAGCACCCCAGCAAGTCCATGATGTGGCAGAACAACATTGGCCCACGACCATGTGTTTGACACATGTGCCTAGGTTCACACTGCAGAGCTTAATGCTAAATTCTGATTTTTTGGGGGTGAGAACCAAGTTTTGTTGACATCGTTAAAATTTCCAATTAAATGTGACTTGTATGCAATCACGTCTGACTTTTGTGTAATCTCTTGTGTGAACGCGTCAAGTGTCACGCATGCACAGAATAGGAAAGTGTTCAGTATTAGCGGAAGTACTCATGGACGCTATCGGTGAGTGTTTCTAGCTAATTGAAAATTATTGCGCTACCTGAGGCTTAACCTGAGTTGTTCCCCAAGTATTAATCCAAACCACACCTCCATTGAATGCTTTCTGTGTTTTTGTCCGCCATGGTTGTTGACTTTTTCACTTCCTCCCACCTCATTGAACGCAGAATAGTGACTTCTGTTGCCTATTGATGACTTGCAGGTTGCATGAATGTGTCTTGACCAGTCGCATTCAAAAGATCAGATGTGTATCGGATTTAGGACAACATATGAAAGTGGCCTGGGTTTGGTGGGAAAAAAATAGGATATGTGCCATTCAGAGGGACTTTAACAGATTAGATTCAGGTCACGTTCCTGCAAAAATAAAACAGATTTTCCTGTGGTGTGAACCTAGCCTTAGATTGTTTTCCACGTGTCAAATAATTGAATTTTCAAACTGTTAATTGTGCATCGTAAGATAACTTTCCACAGCAACAGGATGAGGAACCTGTTCTCCTATTTGAACACCAGATCCTGCTGCATGAGCCCCTCGTGCACTTAATGAGCACTGTGTAATTGCTCATTAAAACCCTGCCTCTCCCCCTCCAACTCCAACTGCAGTGAGGGCCCGCCGTTTCTGATGCCTCACACAGCGGCAGCTTGTTTAGTGGCTCCCTCAGTGTGGCTGCTATTAAATTTCCAGTCACACAACAGTGCAGTGCAGATCCCTCCCCTCCTACTCGTCCCAACACTCCCCCCTTCCTACCTCACTGTGTGTATTATGGTCTTTCCGGATGTCTCCCTCCTCTCTTGTCACTCTACCACCCAGTCTGACTACACACCCCTCCTTGCCCTGCCTCATTATTCAAATAAGCACCCCACACCCCTGCAAACACACCCCTTCAGCCACATCCCCTCCTTTTCTTGTTTGCGCAGCAGAGCCTTTAACGCACAAAAAACGCACACACAGAGACACGCATCGTTTGAGACTGGATAAAGATGGCCGCTGGTGTTTGGGCTGAAAGCGCCCTGGGTGGCATTTTGGAGTTTATCAGAAGATTGTTTATTTCATGAGATAAGGGGATTATTTCACACAGCTACATTTTAAAATCAGATTATTAGGTTGAAGGGACTCAAGTTTGAGTCTTGCTTACAATATAGCAGTTGTGGGCCGTCGAGACCCACAAAGACTGAAAAAATATCTGAATGAGTGATGTCTTTTATTCAGTCCATTATTCTGAAATATTTTCAAACTCTTTGTCAGCTTCCATTCATTGCTTTCTAACTGACAGTGCTGCTTCCGGATGTGTGTTTCAAAATGGAAGCATTTAACCAATCACATTTCAGCCATTACTTGTTTCTAGGTTCAGAAATCTACCCAGAGAAATTTGCAGGGCTTGATGCATTACATCAGTGTTCGATAAAGACGTTGGTTTAGCCAATCAGATTTCAAGTTGGCAGAGTACGGCCCTTCTGCAAGGCCTTGGAGCTGCAGCTAGTGGGCGGTGTTGCACCGAAGTCTAAAATCTATTCTACTAAATTATAGTAAACTTTTAATTCATTTGAACTTTAACATTTTCAATACTAAGCAACTTTAATGTCAAGCAACTCAGAATCCCTAAAATACACACACAACAAAATGTAAATGACAAATATTGAATTTTTAGTGCCACAACAAGTATACAATGAAATACAAAATTACACTTTACATTTGTTATGTAAGATACATTAGCCCTGAAAAACACAGGGAGCTTTACCAGTGACTGAGAACCTCCAAAGCGCTATACAATAGACTTCACACTTTACTCATACACACACATACATTCACGCACGAAGAGTATAGTCAGCAAGGCGACTACCTGCATATCGGTGGCATTAGGGGTTCAGTGTCTTGCCCATGGACACTTCAACATTTAACTCAAAGGCGCTGAGAATCGGATCTGGAACCATTTTGGTCCCGAGAGGACCGCTCTCCCTTCTGAGGTACTGCCTCCCCAAGAATTTGCAGTTCTAAGCTAAACTACTCCCTGGGTGAGAATTGGGCTTGTATAGCCGGTTTGTTTGCAAACAACATCACTAAAAGACAAGGCTGAAAGACTTAGGTGTGATATGCACAGCCCGCTGATGCAATAAAGAGACATGAGTCAGATGACCATAAAATTCCTTTTACACTGCTCATCAAATAAATGAAGTTTGGCTCTTATGTTTGACTGGTATGGATACAGAAAAGCAAATTTGCCAGTGTGCAAGGACTCAATCATCACACTCTCTGGCTTGGCTTTGTACAATGCCGATAGTGAGTCCTCTTACACAGACTCAAAAGGTGACATGGTTGCCAGCAATGCTGAGAAAGCTAGCTTTGAATTGAAGGCCCGGAGTGGCTCTCTTCAGTGGTCACCTAAAGTACATTTCTCAATTCCTACAAATTGTATTGCAGATCATTAAACTCACTTCAGTATTATGTCTTAAAAATTTGGCCTGACATGTCAGGTTTTAATAAAAACACTGTTCGTAATTCATGCAATTATCAGTTCTTGCATTTATCAATTTTTTTTGCTGATCTACTGAGATTTACTGTTACCGGTTAACATCCCAGTTACTTGCCGAAAGTTACGTTTATGTTGTTATAGTATACTCAATGAATTTGTGGTTTTATGATTTCGACTTATGTTCAGAGGCCAGCACCCCCAAGGTCAAAAGAATAAGTTCCCAAGCACCAAACAGTGTGGCTCTAATTGAAAAGTTAAAACTTGAAAGGCCACTAACAGTTTCTGAGGCTACTCCTCATGCCTCTAGGGGCCTGCTAACTAGTGATCAAGATAGCCTTCGTTTTTGGTGCCAGGGAAGCACGCTCAAGAGCTTCCCTCCCACAATCCAACCTTGCTCGAGAGCTTGCCTCCCTAAAATTACAGAGATGCATTGTGTTTACAAAGTTTTACCATCCTTATTGCTTATTAATTATACTCACACGCCATCTATCGACCAACATTATACAGTGCAAACATGTGATTCCTGTCTAAACCAATCATATTTGTTTCCTGTGTTCACGTTATCTTGTTTAAACCAATTAGATGTGTTGTTTCATTCTCGTGTTTTCCAATAAATGAGCTTCCTGCCAGAGACAAAGCGTGTTTTTCCTCCCTGAGCCGATCTTGGGACTACGCGCCTCCAATGGAAGGGCTTTCAAAAACGTAAATCTCAGACTCAGAATGTGCTCTTTTCTTCATTCTACTACAATCACAAGCTTTAAACGTGACATAATTTAAAACAGACATGATTATTATTGAAGAATAAACAAACAAACATTATATAACATAAAAAACTTTGCTCTCCATGAAAATATCTCCTGTCAAAACTGTACAAATTCAAAATATGAAAAAAATAGAAGAATAAATAAAATGTGTTCTTTTCACTTCGAGAATTTTCCTTTGGTGAAAAACATTCTTTAACACTTTAATCTTCTGTATCTTTATGTTTGAGTAGTTGTTTTTCAGCTTATTCTGATATTTTGTCTTGTAGTGCCGTTTTGCATGAAATTCCTTTATTACGGACAAATTAGCTCCACACACGTTTCCCAGCAAGGCCACTTAACAAATATTCAGCCTCCGATCCGTTTTGAAAGGCTCAGTTTTCAGAATCAACTTGTTGCTCTCCCATTGTGAAAGTTCAGCATCTGAGTAATGCATAGCAACAGAAAAGTCACCCTGCTTTTCTCTGTTTAGCCTTCCGGTACATGTCAAGTCAAGTCACATTTATTTATATAGCCCTTAATCTCAAAAATGTCTCTAAGGACTGCACAGAATTACAATTACAAAATTGCACAATTACCTGATCCTAAACCCGCATGCGGACAAGGAACAACTCAAAAACCTCAGTGTGAGGAAAAAAGAGAAACCTTGAGAAAGGACCTCACACGTAGTAATCCCCCTTCCAGGATTGACCAGGATGAATTACAATTAGCATTACTGTACACAGAATAGTAAACATTAGGTATGATGTTGAAGATGTCCGGAAAAAGCATGACACCAACGACGCCCCCAGCCAGTAAACTAGTCCAGAAAGTCTATGAAGGCCACAACGCAGCTTCCCATCTCTGCCGACTTGTAAATAGGGGTTGACATGCTTCAGGTCAGACGCTGGTCCGCTGACTCATCTCAAATCGACCTTCACCTTCGTATAAGCCAGGCAGGCAGTCGGAAAAAGACAGGACAATACAGAATATGAGGTGGGCATCAATCATAAGCTTTGGAATAGAAGTGCGTCTTAAGCCTCGATATAAAAACTTCCGTTGAGGTTGCAGATCTTATCTCCAGAGGCAGGGCGTTCCATAACACCGGGGCCCAGATGGAGAACGCTCTCGAGCCTGCAGACTTCTTGGCTCTCGGAGTCACAAGTAGACCGGCCATTTCCGAGCGCAGACTCCGTGCAGGAACATAGGGGGAAATCAAATCAGAAAGATAAGAGGGTGAAAGCCCATGCTAACATTTATATGTTATGTCTTAAGTGGACTGGGAGCCAGTGCAAGTTGGCCAATACAGGAGTAATATGCTCAAACTTTTTGGTCTTAGTCAAAAGTCTAGCTGCCGCATTCTGAACCAGCTGCAAACTTTTAATGCTAGACATCGGGAGACCAGAAAGCAATACATTACAGTAATCAAGCCGAGAAGTAATAAATGCATGAATTAAAACCTCTGCATCTGATTGGGACAGCATCGAACGAATCTTCGCAATATTACGGAGGTGGTAGAACGCTTTTCTAGTCATATTTTTTCACATGGAACTGAAACGACAGATTAGGATCAAATATAACACCTAGATTTTTGACCGAGTCACTATGGGTGATATTACATTTGTCTAGGTTCAAAGTAGTGTTTGAAAACAACTGACGACAGTGAGCTGGACCAATAATCAACATTTCAGTTTTTTCTGGCTTAAGGCGTAAAAAATTAAGTGACATCCATCTTTGAATCTCAGTAAGGCAAGCCTCCAGATTTCTACAACTTAAATGTCCTGTTTTTTCCAGTGGCACATACAGTTGAGTGTCATCTGCATACTTGCCGATAATGTCACCAAGCGGGATCATATAAATACTAAAAAGAAGGGGGCCAAGTACAGAGCCTTGAGGAACACCACAGGGGACATTGGATTGTTTAGAGGTCAGATTGCCATAGTTAGCACAGTGCATCCTGTCTGACAGGTAGGACCTAAACCACTAGAGTACAGTTCCTGAGATACCAATGCGTTCTAGACGAACCAATAATATGTTGTGGTTGACAGTATCAAAAGCAGCGCTGAGATCCAGCAGCAGTAACATTGATGAGGCACCAGAATCTATTGCTAAAAGGAGACCTTTGTGATAGATAAAAGTTCTTCCCTGGGCGTCAAGTCTCTGCTTCCTGACACTCAAGACTCACTATTGTCAAGTCAAGTCATTTTTATTTGTATAGCCTTTAATCACAAAGAGTCTCAAAGGGCTGCACAGGTTATTGCATAGACTATTATTTCAGACTATTATTAGAACATCCCCTGATCTGAAACCAACATGAGGGCAAGGAAAAACTCAAAAACCTCAACATGAGGAAAATGAAGAAACCTTGAGAAGGGACCGCACATGTGGTAATCCCCCTTTCAGGATGACCAGGCTGCAATGATGTTGCAATTACAAATAATACAGAGATGTTGTCAACAAAAAATATAGATTATTCATATGCAATGGAGTATAAGTGAGTTTTAAGTTTAGATTTAAACATTTCCACTGAGGTTGCAGATCGGATCTCAGGGGGAAGAGCATTCCACCGCACCTATTAATGCACATCACGGTCTTGTTTTTCAACTGACTGAGGTAGGGAATAGTTTTAAAAGTGGCTGCGCTCGTCAGTCTACAGCTAACTCGATTGATGCGGGAACATTTTCGCAAAGTCTTGCATTGTGGGATCTGTAGTTTAAGAGTTATAGTTTCATAGAGCCAGGCCATTATAGTAGGTGTTTATAAAATAATTTCACAGCCGGATATAATTGTACGCCGGGCCGGATGTGGCCCGCTTGTCGTAAGTTCGACACTTATGATTTAAGCACACTACCAAATGCAGCAGTCGGTAACCCAAGTTGTAGAAAGAGACATAACACGCCCCCAAAACTATAAAAACAAATATGTCTAGACTACAGCCACGAAAAAAAAAAAAATCTTTAAAATTAAAGCAAAAAAGGGTTTTTAACATAACAGTTTGGCAATTATTATCCATCCATCCATTTTCTGCACTGCCAGTCACAGGGCACACGAAGGCAGACTATGCACTCGCAGGTATAATGGTAGTCTGTACAGTCATTTTAGACCTTTTGTGATTAAGGGCTATACAAATAAACATGACTTGACTCGCTCATTCACACCTAGGGACAATTTTGGACCAGCCAATCAACCTAACGTGCATGTTTTGGGAATGTGGGAGGAAACCGAAGTGCCTGGAAGAAACCCATACAGGCACAGGGAGGACATGCAAACTCTGCACGGAGTAGCCGGTAGCTGGAATTGAACCCTGCACCTCTGAACCGTGTGGCAAATGCGCTAACCACTCGCATATAATAATTCATATCTCATTAAAATATTTCTAATTTTAAGAATGTTTTTATCATGTTTGTCCTCTCCAGACATTGTGAAACCATTGACCTACATATGTAATCTATCATTTCTAACAGGCAAATTTCCAAATCAAATGAAAGACTACCGACTGGGGGTAGTGTGAGGAGGGTAACGAGGACAGCAGAGAAAATAATCGGGACTACACTTCCCTCCATTCAGGACATTGGCCAGAAGCGCTGCCTATCCCATGCTAAGAACATTACCGGGGACCCCTCTCACCCCCATCATGGACTGTTCACTCTGCTAGCCTCTGGGAAGAGGTTCTGCAGTGTGCGGTGCAGGACCACCAGGCTCCGCAATAGTCTAGTCCCCCTGGCCATTAGACTGTTAAATGGTCAATCTAACATATAGTTAACTTAAATCTAAACGGCTGCTAATCTGACTTTTTGCACTACTGGCAGTTTTTTATAGCTTGCCACTCATTGCACATTGCTCTCTGCACTATGGTAATTACAGCGTTATTGTTACAGTGTTAATGTTACTGTGTACCTGACTTGTTAACCTGACTGCCCATTTTGCACATCTGGTTAGCTACTCTTCTTGCACTATCGGCACTATGGTAAAATACTATACGTAGCCAATTACAATACAACTTTATTTATATCTGTACATTCAAGGAAACTGTGGGGGTCAGATGCATCGACATTTCGTTCTGTATACACGTGTACTAGAATGACAATAAAGTAGATCTGAATCTGAATCTGAAATAGCAAAGGTTATACCAATATACTAAAATGGAAACAAGCAAATTTTTACTAATTATAGACCGGTATCTCTGCTTCCTCAGTTCTCCAAAATATTAGAGAAACTTTACAATAATAGACTAGAAAAGTTTGTAGATAAACATAAATTGATTAATGAAAGTCAATATGGTTTTAGAGCAAACAGATCAGCAATAATGGCTATTATTGATGCAGTAGAAGAAATCACCCATAGCATAGAAAAAAAGAGATACGCAGTCGGGGTATTTATTGACTTAAAAAAAGCATTTGATACCATTAATCATAATATACTATTAAAAAAACTGGAAATATATGGCATCAGGGGCGTGGCTTTGCAATGGATTCAAAGTTAGTTGACGGGGAGGAAGCAATATGTAAAAATGGGAGAGTTGTCGTCTGAATACTTGGACATCTGTTGTGGAGTACCACAGGGTTCTATCCTGGGTCCAAAGTTATTTAATTTGTATATCAATGATATTTTTAATGTTTCGAAACTATTGAAAATAGTAATACTTGCAGACAACACTAACATTTTCTATTCAAATGATAACTACATTGATTTGGTAACCTGTATTAATCCTGAACCAATTCATATAAAAGTATGGAAGGATATTAACAAATTAGCTTTAAATTTAAATAAAACAAAAGTAATATTATTTGGTAATCGCAAGGCAAATCAAGACTTAGAAGTAAAAATGGATGGTGCTGCAATAGAAGCTGTATCAGAAATTAAGTTTTTAGGGGTCATAATAGATAATAAATTAAGCTGTAAAACACACATCAGACACATACAAACTAAAGTATCTAAAGCATTTCAATAATAAAGCCAAATTCATTTTAAACTATAATGCATTGTATTTATTATATTGTTCTCTACTTCTGCCATACTTAACATATTGTGCAGAAGTCTGGGGCAATAATTACAAAAGTTCACGTGCAATTAGAACTATACACAGGGTAGGATATCAAGATCATACTAATATTTTATTCCTGCAGTCCAAACTATTAAAATTAGATGATTTAGTAAAAATGTTACTCTTATACCTTAGTAGTGAATAGTGAAGTATAGTTATATAATTGGTGTGTTTTATAGGGAAGATGAAAGGTTAGAGAATATAAGCATTTGCTTCTGACCTTTTCAAACATATTATGTAATATTATTTTGTTGAGTTATTGTTTTTGTTGTTTTTATTTTAATGTTTGAATAAAGTTTTCATACATTCATACAAAAAAGCATTACAAAAATAAATATTTCCCTTCACCATCATTTTTAAACTTTTCGAAAAAAGCTCCAAGGAGAAGCTTGGCTAGAGCAAAAGAGCGACATGCAGCTCCAGAGCCACAGGTTGTTGACCACAGCCTAATGAATTATCATTGCTCATGTAGCGTGACCACTTAAAAAACAAATTTTGGACAGAAAATACAGAAGCAGGATTCCTTTAGCTCACCAGACAGAAGAGTATGAAACGCTTTTACGTGATCCCTATGAAAGAGGCCCTTGGTGAAGAGCTTCTGTCTGCTGCATTTACTTTGCTGAGTTGAAACTTTTGAGTACATGTTCTGATGTCTTGAGACTGACCCATGCTAAATCCAAAATAGTCTTTTTCAGAAATCAGCAATTACTTCAGGAGAAAATTCAATCAAATTATGATAAGTCTCCTCCACATTTCTCTATTTTGCTCCCAACTTTTAGGGGAGCTTGGACGAAATCCAAACGGCAGTATGAAGTTGCCAGCCTCTTACAACAACCTTGCAATTCAAAATAGTGTTACCACCCGGACCTGTTGTTGACACCCACCGCGCAGAACTGGGCGAGTTTGTGGTTACCCTAAGCAGAAAGATTAAGTCGAGACCACGGAAACATCCATCCATTATCTGCACCGCTTATCCTCAGTAGGGTCGCTAGGGTGCTGGAGCCCATCCCCAGCTATCTTCAGGCAGTGGGCAGGGCACACCCTTAACTGCCTGCCAGCCAGTCACAACCACGGAAACAGTTCAATAGTGTAACCTTAGAAATCCAGTAGAGTACAAGCAGTCCTGTCAATTTCAGGGGCCCACAGATTCTAAAGGCTGATCGTTTTTTAGATTTGTTACTTGATTACAAAATAAGTCAAATAATATGTTTGAAAAGCCTGTTAACGTGAAGAAATAAAGGAAAAAAGCAATATGGTGTAGACTTTGGCACATATTGAATACTTAAAAAATGATCAGGAAACAGCAGGAGAAAGCACTGGAATGTAACAAAATCAAATGTTGAACATGCTCCAGTGTGCAGAGTTAAACTAATGAAGCAGACTTCATACTGACACATTGAATTGCTTTTTCAGCACCATATCCAACAAATCGAAAACAGGATTCTAGCATTGGCAAAAAGCTTTAATCACTGATGTGAGATTAATTATCGCAGTAATTTATACATCACCCGGAGTACTCGTTTTCGATATTAATTTTTCTACCAATTCTGAGCAGGCGAGAAAAGTACATTGGCCTGTGGGGCGTACCAGGGAATGTTAACTTTAGTGTGTTAAATTGGGTTGTTTTTTCAGGGTCTTCTTTTTGCAATGACCAATGTGATCAACCGAGGAGTAAAGACAAGTTGTATATGTCTCCCCTTTTCAGGGCTCAATAACCTCAGAAAAAGAGACTCGGCAAGAAAACGATGCGCTTTGGTGAAGATTAATAGGTGCATACTTTGCATGTAGTTCTAAGAAAAAAGGTAACAGAGAAGACGTCTGTAAGTACTTTTTCTGAAGGGCGTGCACTTTAAAAGGGGCTTCAGACGACAATGTCTAGTGCTGCAGCTGAGTGTGGGCGTAGACGCAGCCGTTCGGGGGCAGGAGCATGGAGGTGGCGAGACAGATGAAGGTAGGCGAGAGCGACGCCAGTCCGGCATTGAGAGACCTACTGCTGATTAGGGGATGAGCAACACAGGAGTCTTTGACCGGGGGCGGTTGAAGCTGGTTAGGGGTACTGTGTAACAGGGGTCCCGAAAATTGGGTTGCGGTGAACTAAATGTAGGGGACCTAATGGACACCAGTGAGAGGGAAGCAGCGATGGAGCCCTTGAGCAGTGCTTTTCTTGAAGTGCGTCGAGGCATACTTGTGTGCCATGTGAACAAATTTTGATATCTCCTCCCACTGGATTTCACAGGACCCGAAAAGAGCAGAATGGTTTTTTTTAGGTCTGGTAATTTAAAAACGTCAAAACGATGAATTATGTCGACATTTTTCTTCAAAATTCTAATCTAGATAGATAGATAGATAGATACTTTATTCATCCCCTAAGGGAAATTCACATTTCCAGCAGCATCCCTGAGCTGAGAACAGTACAATAATAAAGCCAAAAGAATACATTATACAAATACCCAGTGTGACGTGCAAATGCCCACTGTAGCGTGTTATATAGAGTAACTAAATAGTGCTACACAGAATACATATTGCAGTAAGATTCGGTAATATCCAATGTAGGTGGTGTGGTTTAATGTGGGCCTTTACTCTGCCGGGTGGAGTTAAAGAGCCTCATGGCATGAGGAAGAAAAGATCTCTTCAGTCTGTCCGTAGTACAAGACAGTGACAGCAGTCTGTCGCTGAAACTGCTCTTCTGTCTGGAGATAATGCTGTGTAGTGGATGCGATGGATTGTCCATGATTGACCTCAGCTTTTTCAGTGCTCGTCTCTCAGCTACTGTTGTTAGGCTGTCCAGCTCTTTGCCCACAACAGAGCTCGCTTTCCTAGCCAGTTTATTGAGACGAGAGGCATCCTTCTTCTTGACGCTGCCTCCCCAACACGCTGCTGCATAGAAGAGGGCGCTTGCCACTACTGTCTCATAGAATATTTTCAGGAGCTTTTTGCAGATGTTGAAGGAGGCCAGCCTTCTGAGGAAGTAAAGTCGGCTTTGCCCTTTCCTACATAGAGCTTCTGTGTTGGCAGTCCAGTCCAGTTTGTTGTCCAGCTGCACACCCAGGTATTTGTAGGTCTGGACAAATTCTACACATTCTCCCTTGATGGTTACAGGAACCGGGTGAGTTCTGGTTCTCCTGAAGTCCACCACCATCTCTCTGGTCTTGGTGGTGTTTATGTGCAGGTGGTTTGCGTCGCTCCATCGGACAAAGTCCTGAATCAATTTCCTGTACTCCTCCTCCTGCCCGTTTCTGATACATCCCACGATCGCAGTGTCGTCGGCAAACTTTTGCACATGGCAGGACTCAGAGTTGTACTTAAAGTCCGATGTATATAGAGTGAATAGGAACGGAGAGAGAACGGTCCCCTGCGGAGATCCTGTGCTGCTAGACACAGTGTCCGATGTACAGCCCCCCTGTTTCACATACTGGAGTCTGCCTGTCAGGTAGTCAGTAATCCATTCTACAAGGTGTGAGCTAACTCCCATCTCTGTCAGTTTCCTACTCAGTAGCAGAGGCTGTATGGTATTGAAGGCACTGGAGGAGTCCAAAAATGTAATCCTCACAGCCCCCTTCGCCCTATCCAGGTGAGAGAGGGATCGGTGTAACATGTATACTATAGCATCCTCCACTCCCACCTTCTAATGAACTAATCAATTGTTACAAATGACTGTATCCCATTTACCTTATGGTGGCTGAGTATTCTGATCAGATAACTTACCTCAATGGTTTCAAAGTTGTTTCAATTTAAATTATAGTGCTTACCCTCCAAACACAAAGGTGGTGGAGGAGTTGCTATTGGTGTTGTTAAGAATGAGCCTCAACACTCTCATTTAACTGCAGAAGGGTGATGAATTTTAAAGTTGTATAGGTATTTATATTGATAATGGGCAAACGCTCTGGGATTATTATAATTTCATAAATTTTTATCAAATCATCAAACGGAACACAGTGAAATAGCCAAAGAACTAGCTTGTCTGGAGAGCAGGTTTGGTGAAATTTGTCCTAAAATATATGGTGTGGCTCTCAAAAAAAGAGCCAAATGTTTTGCCTTCATGGCTATTTGGGTCAGAAAGGTTCCTGACCCCTGCTTTACCTCATTGTATCCGGTTCAAACAATGAAAGAAATAAATGCCGGCCAAAATGCTGTTTAACATTTTCCACAGATTTTTTTTCTCAAAAGAAAACACTGGTGATAAAGGAACCCAGTGAAAAGTAGGTAGTATTATTTGGTGAATGGATATTTAAGGGGTTGGCCCAGTAGTGTTGCCCATTGAAGCAAAGCAAATATTAAAGGCCCCTGTAAATTGACCTGAGGAAAGGCCCTTAGTGTCCATCTAGACAGGAGGAAAACAAATCATAAGCTCTCTTTTGCAATCTCCTTGGTGACGAAAAACGTCAGTTCCTGGTTGGCCCCTTTGGCGACCGAGAACGCCATCTGGTAGGACTACTTGGCTATGAGCGCCTCACAGCGTGGCTGGGAGGGGCTGACATATTGGAGCAGTTAAAATTAACATGCTGACACTGTTGGCTGCAAATAAAGGGAAAATAATTTACACAGCAGACCATGTTTATTTTACGAAATTAATTGTTTACCTAGCCATGATTACTGAAACATTGTAGGTTTGAAACAGTTAACTTCACATTCACGCAAACACCCAGTCTATCCCGCTTCAAAAATCAACGAAAAATAAGTACAAAAGAGTCCAAAAAAGTAAGTCCAGGATTAGACCTGCTCCCCTTATATGAGGTCCATGAGGATTTCGTCCTCCATGACACTAGAGACTTGAGGCATCCCCGGTTGGGGTACAGCTCCTCGCTGGCCTCCGGACATCAGCATCTGACCTACAAAAACATAATGTGAGAACCCTTAAACCCGGCATGTCAAACATACAGCAACCGGGACGGATATGGCCGTTGAATGAGTTCATCTGGCCCGCCATCAATTTCGGAGTATGTCAAAAAAAGAAGCCAGGCATTTCCATCAAAAGTTTTTGATTTTTTTTTTTTTTTTTTAATAAATGCAAACCAAATGTTCTCTCCAGCCACCAGAGGGTAGTAAATGTGTAAAAGCACTGACGTCCATAATGCAGATTAAATGAGTTGAGAAAGACATTCTCAACGTGATGTGTCCATTTGAAAATGTGATGCAGACTTTAAAGTCTTGCCCGCGCCTAGTAGTTTAATCTGATGTAGTTTAATCTTATTGACCATGCACTACTATAATCTTTATTTTGTATTTCGTGATAAGGGCAAAAAGGATATTTTTTTATAGCTCTCACTTAACTTTGTATAGTATAGTGAGTTGATTCAGGTGGAAATTTGCATTCAGCTGTTAATATAAAGTAAAAGCATCTGAAGCTGAAGTTTCATAACTAGTAGGTTGTGGACCTGTTATCAGTGGGTCACGGGCCTTTGCCTTGCCAACACAATTCGAAGAAAAGAACAACGGAACCCTAACTCCTTAGCAGTAGATGGCGACAATTGCAAATGTGAGTTGACACTCACCATTTCACACAACACAAAAAGACAGATAAAGTTTTTTTTACACATGTTGAACAAGGCTGAACCATTAAAACTGCAAAAAAAAAAATATTTAATTCATTTGAAGGATGGGAACTTGTTCTTGATTTTGGCATGCAATTCGGGTGAAATGGTGGGTCCTGAATTCAGAGCAGTTAAGAATAACTGGTCCAAAGCACTTGGGTGTTACTACCTCGTCATGACAGTAATTCTGTATTGTTTAATCATATAAAGGACGACACAACTAATGGAGTTAATAATGTAGCTCAGTGGTTGGCGGCCACCGGGCCGCGGATCTGTACCAGGCCACACAAAAAAGAAAAATGGATTCCATTATTTTTTTGTTATTGTTTTACTGCTACGTTTCAGACTGACCTTGAACGGGGCCTTTGAGGTGGTATGCTTGAATTACAATCAGTGTGTCACATTGAAAACCAGGATTATTGCAGTGCAGGATGAATCAAAACAAATGTTTTCATATGTAGCCAATCAGCGTGAAGAATGGTCAACTACAGCCCACTAAGTCATGTAAAAAAAATTGTCAACAAAGTTTTCGCAATGGAAAAACTTTAGGCAACTCAGTTGGAGGATGCATCGATTCCTAAGTCAAGAACATGACACACAGACCACATGACACCAACAAGCTTTTTGCGGGGTTGGGTCATTTGGTGTTTGTTTTAATTACATGGCACTCTGATAGATGTGATATTCTGTGTTAAACTGTACAATAGCAACCAAAGTGTGTTGCTATTAGCACTTCCACCTCACAGTTCAGAGGTCCCAGGTTAAATTCCAGCTACCGGCCGCCTTTTGTGAAGTTTGCATGTTCTCCCTGTGGCCTTGTGCACTCTGGTTTCCTACCATTCAAAAAACATGGCTGGGATGGGCCCAGCACTCCCGCGACCCTTGTTGGGATAAGCGGTTCTGAAAATGAATGTGAATTTGGTGCAATGTTACAATTACATCTAAATGTTTGACATGACTATGCAGTATAGGTGGGCGGATCCATCCAAATATAAATATTATCAATACTGAGAAAGTACTTGGATTTTGAACAATACTATTCTCCTGGATTCAATACTGTCTTACCATTTTAACTAGCGCAACAATAAAGCTACTACTAAATTGGAATATTATTCATACATTATAAACTTCATATTTCAAACTTAAATAGTTTTAATAGAACTATTTATATTCATTTTTATACTGTTAAAAGGACAATGTGTATTATTTGACCACTAAATGTCGCTGTACTGTGTAATGCAACCAAAAATTATTGCTGAAAAGAACAGGGAAGAAAACCAACTATGGTGTCAAATATTCACCATGTTTCTTCTTAATCTTTTGCACAGCCTTTTTTTTTTTTACTTTTTTTGTGTACCCGTAGCAGGAAGATGGCTGACAATGATGTCAGCTAAACCTAGGTGAGGCTCATGTTATGTCAGACCTTTCTCAACTTACAAGTATTCTAAAAAATGCACGTTTGTATGACAGTTCATTTATCTTTTAGAGTATTTTAAAGATTGCACCTTTTTATATCTTGACTTAAAGCCATATTGTTTTTTTTCTTTAGAAAAACAAGTTTTCTTTAGCCCTAGGAGGTGCTAAATAATACAGTCCATTTTAAGTTTCTTTTTTTTAATTAAAAAAAACAAAAAACATTTCTAGTGCGTAAAATCTTTGTGCCGTGTTTATCGTAGTTGAAAGCTAACTCAAGGGAGGAAGGGTTTAATTATTTAATGTTCATGGTATTTCCAAGCTAAGAGTATAAATATCGGATCGGTATTGATCGATACTAACCTGCATTTACTTGGAACGGTTCAATACAAAAATTCCAAGTATCGCCCAACCCTACTATATAGTGAATTAACACTCGTTGTTGTTACTACTGTTATTATAACTAAGATCAAAGCAGCGCCGCCGCAAGCGGCAGCCTTTCCAGCAGCTCCGTGTTATTTCACACTTTGTGATTTATTGTTTTAAGTGTCTGCTTCTGTTTCGGGTGTTTTTCGTCCCGTTTGACAACTACACTTATGATTACTTTCTATCCTATCATTATGGGTTTTGACGCACAAAAATGCGTTTATTCGAGGAATCAACTCCTTGCCCTGAAGAATTCTCGTGCCGGCGTGATGAGGGGGCCCTATCGTGAATGCAGAACCGGAGCTAGCTAAGCGGCTAGCGGCGTTATAAGTCTTCGGTACCGTCCGTAATCATGGTAAATGTGAACTCTCTACCAAATAAGACCGACAAACTAGCAGTGCTGGTGAAAAACATCAAAGGTACTGTACAGGGAGTACAGTTTGCAGTGTTTTACGGAAACGTGGCTCACGTCTAGCATCCCGGACGCTAACGTGGAGGTACCAGGAGCTACCCGGCTTCAGCGCTGTTAGGCAGAGACACGAAAGCCTGCAGGAAGCGGAGAGGAGGTGGACTCGCCATCTACGTGAATACGAGGTGGTGTAACCCTGGGCACAAAGATTTCCATCTGCTGCAGGGACATCGAACTTTTGGACTAGCGTGTGACGTCATCCACTCCGCGGTTGCTAAACTACAACACAGCACCCTAAGGGCATTCTGTTAGTAAACAATAAAGGATACTGCTGGAAGTGTGAATTTCCCGACAGGGATGAATAAAGTATCTATCTATTTAATAAATGTTATAATTGTTATCATTTTTAAAAAAATACATACATGTTTAATGCCGCCCTTGGCCCCCGGCCGTGTGAATATCATCAGACAATAAGCCGGTCTGTGGTACAGAAAGATTGCCGACTACTGATGCTGACCATGGGGGGACAAAAGCCAAAGACATTTAAGTTGAACTTTGTGAGTGTGTCTCAGAAGTTGGCTATTTTGAAAACTGACATCTCCCCACCCTCTAAAAAACAAGGAACGCTATATCATGAGTATAACCTGGCATGGGCTGCCTCCACTGCGCTTGCATTGAAGCACCTGGTCCAGGTGCCGAGTGGACCATTTGCTGGCCGAGTCCCTGGTGCGACATCATGCCGGGCATGTGAGAAACGCCCCCTTGCTGTGAGGGAGAGAAACAAAGTTTTTCTGCCCTTAATTCTCGAGACAAACACACTTGCAGTCGAGTGTTGTGAATCTGACCGGCTGCTGCTGGCTTAGGAGGAGGCTCCGGAGTTGTGGGTTGGCCCCCGGGTTGGCCAAACGAAGAATGGGGCCCTGAGGCGGAGCTTGGCCTCCCTGCGTCACCTGATTGGGAGGTGCACCAGCGACTGGCGGCTGCTGGCTGTTGGGGCCGGCGGCTCTCATACTCATCTAAAGTCAAAGTTCACATGTTAGTTGGTATGCCCGCTGGCTCAGTGTATATTGTGTTTTCCACCCTGTTGCACACACAAGTTACAATGAATACGTAATATATTTTTCATGAATACAAGTAACCTATTACAACATTCATTACAAATGCATGTTGTTAAGCACATTGGCATGCGGCTACAATGTAAAATAAGAATGGAGGTTAAAGTCTCGGGACATGATGACATGAAAAAAACACTGTGTTGTTAAAATATCATGCTATTTAGTACATGTTTCAAGCATGCTTTTTATGGAGGGCCCCGGAGAATACTGAATACATTCGGGATGGATCAAAAGCGGACAATCAAACTACAGTTGAGGATTTTCTTATTTATTTCATTGTAATAATTTCCCTAGATTTGGTAAGCAAGTATTGAGAAAGCACATTAAGAGGTAGTGTGAAGCGGCTTTTTCCAGAATGAGTTTAGAATATTAAAAAAAAAAAAAAAAAAAAAAGGTCAAAAAGGTATATGTAACAAAAAGGGCAAAGAAGGGGTCAGTCTTCACAAAATCCCTTAAGGAAAAGGTAAGAAGTCAAAATAGATCGGGACAGGCAAAGCAAATGCAATATGCAGCACACATTTTGTCCGCCATCGAAATTAACATTTAAAGAGTCCAACACAGAACTAAATGAACTGTCCTCTGAATAAGACATTATTGTAAGTGATTTAACTCACTTCAGTCTCTGATAAAATGACTAATTTATGCCCCTGCCACGGAGTAGCTTCGTCCACACAGCCAAATACAGGAACCACAGAGAGGTCCCCTGCTCAACTCAATTTGATTTTTTTCTTATATTTATTCTTAAATATACCAAACATGGGAAACGTTAAATATAGCACAAGTAGAGATATCACAAACATCTCAAGTTTTTGTTAATGCTGGACTGTGTTGAGGATATCTAATAAACAAAGGGCCCCAAACTACACTTTCTTTAGTCAGTACCGAAAATTAAAATGAATTCAGTAGTGTATTTCACATGTTACGAGGACAATAAATGTGTCACTTACAATACAATAGTTTCTTTTAATCATAACATCTGAAACGCACAACAAAATTAACATTCATCTCTGGTACCATAAATAAATAAAGAGTGATAAGTAGTGATAATCGACTGCCTTTTCGCAAGTCATCCGTACCACGGGTGGTCCAGTGCTATGAAAACGAAGCTAAACTTGGACCTGTTAAGACTGCAGGGCAAAATAGAAAGTTTATGTTTTATGGACGTTTTATGTGAAGAACCCACAGTGTTATTTGGGTATCTTTTCTTTCATAGTGTTATTATTTATTTTCTGACTTTTGTTCTGTGAATAATCCAGAAAGGGTTAGTTGGTTGTTATTATTTTATGATTTATTTATTTTTCTCTTTTTTTGTTAATGAATGAAACTGGCACTGATATTTGGGAATTTGACGGATATCTAAATTGCGATATTATGAAGCCAATATAGGCGATTAGAAAAATGGAGGAACATTTTGTGAATTGATGAGGTCTAGGGTGAAAGACCGTGTGGGACTGTGAAGCATGGTGGTTTAAGTATCATGGTATGGGCATGTTTCTCCCACTCTGGTGTTGGGCCCATTTATCGCATACCAGGGATCATGGATAAGTTTAAGTATGTCAAGATATGTGAAGCGGTTATGTTGCCTTATGCTGAAGAGGACACGCATTTGAAATGGGTGTTTCAACAGCAAACCAATAAAACTAATGTTATGAAGTGGCCAGCCCAATCCCCAGATCTCAATCCAATCAAGAAATTGTGGGGTGGTATCAAAAATGCTGTTAGTGAAGCAAAACCAAGAAATATAAATTAATTGTGGAATGTTGTTAAGCAATCATGGAATGAAAACAACTGAAAGGTGCCACAAGCTGGTTGACTCAATGCCATACAGATGTGAAGCAGCTATTAAAAACTGTAGTCATGCAACTGAATATTAGAATTGCTAAATCCTAACTTTTTTGGGGAAATTCTAAATAGTTTTAAGTTTGTACAGTCAACAACAGACACTGCTATTCTTAAAAAAACACCCCTTTTAACTATTTGCCCAATTGCACAGCCTTCTAAGTGTGCCTATTATGAATGTTGGGTCTTGTTTGTTTTCTGAGAATCGACTGCACATACAGGTAACTTGTTTGGCATGTATCATTAAAAAAATATACTAAAAACTGAGATATTCTGGTTAGTCACATTGCACAGCTATTATTTTAACCCTGAGTGTGTCACATACAATGTTTAATGTCAATATCAATGAACACAAACACAACTCTGATAGGATTTATGTTTATTTTATGAATTTTGTATAGTTAGGAAAACAGATGTTGATTTTGGCTTTCTGATAAACAATACATTTTTACATTTAGGCCCTCCTGCAATTGCCACACTTTTTCTTGTCACAAACTGACCCGGGCCCTCATCAGAGAAGGCAAAAGTTATGTGTCCCTCAAAAGAAAATGTTTGGGGACCACCTGCTTATAAGCAATGTTCACTACGTTGTTATCAATGAAAATAAAAACAATTTCAAATCTATTTGCCTATGTAAGCACATCTCACCATGTTGTTCTGCCTCTGCTGCTCCTCCATCATAGTGACCTGACTAACAGGAGGAATGCCCACCACCACCGACTGAAGAGGAGGAGGGTGAAAAGAAAAGCAAAAAGGAGGAAGGTTTTTGGTGGTGTAATCAGTAAGAAAGAAAGATTCCGTTAAAAGAAGTGGGTGAGCGGAAGTACAGGCATGCAGGTCAGCAGCACCAGGCAGTGTGAGCTTTTGTGTGTGCGCACGTGTTGTTGCTGTTGTTACCAACCTGCTGCTGCACGTTGCCGTGGGAGACAGGGATGGGGCCCGGAGGGCGATTAAGGAAGCTCTGGTTGGATGGGACTTGACCAGGTTGCATTGGACCAGCGCCTCCACTCATCTGCCCAAATAAAGCAAGTATTGTATTTTAAACACTAAAAGGCACACCAAATTATGAGGTTTCCCCACTCCCTTACACGTGTGTCAATAACTTCTTGGTTTATATGTAATCGTATGTAAAACAACCTGTATAGTATTTTGTTGAAAGACTTTATTTTCATAGGTGAAAAAGTGGAGGGACTGTTTAAGGTACCAGAAATCACTATGCGTAAAAATAGTGTGGTAATAAAAAAGATCAGAGGCCTTTTCGTATGTCATTTATACAACTGGTGGTCTACTGGTAATGTGTCGACACACTCACCGGAACTTCTCGTGTTTGATTCCGTTTTTATACAATGTTTTGAAATTATAGTCAGCAATGTTTATTGAGGGTGGCACGGCAGCTGGGCTATATACATATTATATATGTGTGGAGGTCCAAGGTTCAATTCCAGCTATCACCCTCCCTATGCGGAGTTTTCATGTTCTCCCTGTGCCTGCGTGGGTTTCCTCCAAGTACTCCGGTTTCCTCCCATAGTGCCAAAAAACATGCATGGCAGGTTAGTGGGAAGCTCCAAATTGTGCCTAGGTCTCAATGAGTGCGTGTGTTGTCTGTGTTCCTTGCGAGTGTCTGGCACTCAGTTCAAGGTGTCCCTGCCAGAAGATGGCTGGGATAGGCTATAAGAACCTGGGAAAACCCTGGTGAGGATGAGCGGTCTGGAAAATGGATGGATGGGTGTTTATCAATATCATAAATCATTGCATATCATTGCTTGAATACGTAAAACCTTGTATTTTAACACATACCAATAATAACTGTATGCATTTCCAATCTTATTGGCCATATTCTGTAGAATATAAGGCACACTGGGTTATATGGCGCACATTTAAATTTCTGGAAAGGATTGTGGGTTAATAGTCCGGAAAATATGATAATTAAGTTAGTAGAATAATCACAGTCCTAAAAATCTAAATATTGACAGTCCCTAAAATTGGAATCCACATTGCCTAATGATAAACGTTTAAAGAAATTTAAAACATATTTTAAAAAATTTAAAACTCCATTGTATGAATGAATTCATATGACAAAATATTTAAAACACTAAGCATACAACTGATAGAATACTACTTAAAGTAAAAACTTGAATTTAGGAAGTAAATAATTTGCATTGTTGAAAAAAATGTTTAGTTCAAATCTACTAAACATTACCAAACATCAAATTGTAGTTTAAGTGTACTAAAACGGGTGACTTGCAAACAAACCATAATTACATACCAAAACATAAAAAAATGTTTCTTCTGAAAACCAAAGATTCGAAAACGACAACATTACAATATTAAATAGCCCAAAGAAATGTTTTTAAGTGAAGAAACAGATTAAATGGTTAAATATAATATAACGGTTAAATATCAACTTTTCATTTCAATTCATTAGAACCTCATTGCCAAAGTCAGTCAGTTTAATTGATTTGGTTAAAAAAAACGTTTTCAATACAATTAAGACTGAATAAAATAACATTGAAGCAATTTTGCTTGTGGTCTACATAAAATGGGAGAATGTTTAAACATGCTCAATAATTCCGACAATATTCAGCATAAACATTGAAAATAAAATTGGTCCTCTAGTGGTGCTTTTCGCATGACAACAATCTTAGATCAGGTATGTACACACTGCCATCCACTGGTGTTGAGAGTCAAAGTATTTTCTTCAATTTCCTAAGGTAAAACTCAAGCAGAATTCTAATTAATAATGAATTCCTAAAGATAATGTTCAGATAGAAGCAAGCACAATTCAAAAGGTATACATGAGAAAAAAGTATCACATTTGTGCAGGTTACTCGGACATCAATTCAAGCAGTCAGTAGAATGAAATGTGTCATTATACAAAATAACTGAATATGCTTCATTTAACCAAAACGAAGCAAGAAGGAAACCGATTTAAATGTGAGAAAGTGATTAAGAGTGAAGAAAATAGAGATCGTCTCAAAATCATAGTAATACAAACATGCGTAGTGTGGAGATCCTTAATGTGCCGGAACCCCGGACTTCCGGCATACTTTCTACGGAAAAGCATGACACATTAGCAGTCTGTAGTACGTTCAGCCTATCCCGACGACCGGGTGCAAATTTAAATTTTAATTACTTCTCAGGATTGCTGCTGCCTGTATTAGCAATGCAACACTGAATATGTGATGATACACAAGAGGCCGCGAGAGAGAAAAAAAATCATTATTGTTTTATGTGTTTGGCTGCATCTAAAATCTCAAGACACGCACAGTCTTTGTGAGGATGTACAATTAGCTGAATAACTCAATAACCTTTGGAAACAGGCAAGACACATTCATGCAGAATAATTGTAGATTTAGAATATGTCTCTGCATTGCTGCATATTCTCTACAAGAACGAACTACTAGTACATAAGTTTACTGAAGAATTTACTCTGAACAACTCTGAACGACTCAATGCATTTGTTAAGTCTTTCTCTCCTGAAAATTAAAATGGCAATTTTTCTGAGGTCCTTTCAACAATTAACCTCTATCAAAACAATACCATTAAGCATTACAGAATAGCAAGGATAAGGCAAATGAGGTTTCATTTAACAAAGTACTAGAGAGGAGGGAGTCTAAAGGGGGCTGCTTCGTAAGTCCTTGTAGATTGGCATACTGCATGTATGTCATGTCTCTTTCAATATATGTGACAACTGCGCTACCCGCTCTCTATTATTCAAGACAGTCCAACTTTAGCTATGCCCGATCTTATAATTATCAACAGTGCTTAAATCAAGGCAGGGACTAGGGAATTGCAGCAAACCCATTTTAGGCCCTTAACCTTACTTATTAGGCTTGAAAAGAAACCAGAGCTCTTTGATTTAGGTTTCGACTTTAATATTGGTTCATTTTGGTACAATCCACAACGTATTCAAATGGAATTGAATTTGGGTTTTATTGTTTTTCATCTTAACACTACAAAATCCCCAATTGCCGGACTGGTATTGATCTGTTAGTGTATTTGGCCACACAGCGTTGTGATATTTTTGGTTTAATCTTCTAGTGACACCACTATGGTTACTATGAATGTGAACCAGGTGTTTGAGGTGGTGCGTTTTAAATAAAGACAATATGGTTTGCACAGGTATCCAACGTCAGGTATTGCAAATCTCACTCTGGAAGCAAAGTCCCTGCCCGCTGAATCAAACCAAATTTTTGGTGTTCTACATCAGGTAAATCTGAGTGGAGAACGGTTAACAGCAGCCCATTAAGTCAAGTGACAATTATTATGCTGGATGTGTCTTAAATACACAAGTAAACCAAGCTAGAAGCCATTAAAAAATGGCAATAAAGAAAGGATCTATCATTGCAGTTTGATGTACAATATTGACAACAGAACAATCAGTGCAAGGAGACCGCACAACACTAACTTACTTTTAATTACCGTATTTTCGGCACTATAAGGCGCACCTAAAAGTCTTAATGTTTTTCAAAAGCTGACCATGCGCCTTATAATACAGTGCGCCTTATTTATGGATCAATTTTAAATCGCAAAGTCTTGCAACTAACTTGCAGCCGCCGATTAGATTTCCCCCCGAACGCCAAGTAGTCCGCCGTGTATGCTGGGATTTATTTACCGGCGTTTCATTGGCTAACCAATGTGTCAATCATCATTTGAATCGATCACTATTGGCCAAAGTTATTCGGAGGTCAAGGGGCGGATCCTTTTTATCATTTACAGGCTAGCATAGGCTTAAGCTGTAAAACAAAGCCTACAATTGCCGAAAAAGATGTGTCAATCATCAGTTGAATCGATCACTATTGGCTAAAGTAATTTGGAGGTCAAGGGGCGGATCCTTTTTATCATTTACTGGCTGGCATAGGCTTAAGCTGTAAAACAAAGCCTGCAATTGGCCGAAAAAGATGAATGCGTATAGCACGTGGTTGAAAAAAGCATTTTTTTACTATTCTGTATTTGTAAATATTTTATTCTCCTGGATTTACCAAACTCACGGATATAAGAGGACCATGGCTGCACATGATTATTGAAGACAACGACTTCGGTGAGCTACTCCGGCTATATATTTTCCCTGTATCTTGTTTCAGACTGAACTCGATGTTTCTGTGATAAGCGGTGCAGATAATGGATGGAATGGAGTGTCTATTTTTAAATTAAACTCAATTCCAAGTTCATTGTCATATGCACAGTAAAGTTGCGAGCGAAAAAGAAAATAGAAACTAAGGAATGGTTGGCATTTCTTGAATCCCAAGACTTTAACCTTCCGAATGATATTTGGAACTATACATTTGATTGACATCGTGCGGACACAGCATCCGCACGTGTTCTTGACACGTATTTGCTTCTTTGCAAGCTTTTGGAATGTTAAGGGGGAAATAAGTTTAACTGAACTATCTGACTGTTTTGTCGACGTTCCCATTGTAGCGCCTTATAATCCGGTGCGTCTTATGTATGTCAAATATAGGACCAAAAAACTATTTTTTTGGGGTGCGCCCTATAACCCAGTGCGCCTTATAGTGCGGAAAGTACGGTAGTTAGTTTGTATTTTTAATTACTTGAGAAGCGACTCGACATGATATTTTTCATTCATTGTAAAGATAGCGACCAGAGTGTGTTGCCCATGTCATGTCATGTATTGCATACGACTATACATTGGACTTTATAACTATTGTTGTCATTATTGAAATTATAATAAAAAAGTACATGTTTAAAGCCAACCTTGGGCTGGGCAGTGAAAATATTGTGAGACATTAAAACTGGTCTGTGACAGGGAAAAGGTTGCGGACCCCTGCATTAGACAACAAGGCACATGTAGGGAAGCAATATCATCTCCAAACCCTAGTTCTCTTAATTTGTGAAATTGTATTAAAAGAGAAAAGAGTACCTTACATACACCTTTCCTTGCATTAAAGGGCTCTTTCGCTTAGCATGCACTCAGAGGTAACAACTAAGTAGTTCATATCAGCCATGCAAGCTGACTATCCCAACAAAAATTATATTTCTTTTTTATTGTAGACACTATAAACTAGTCAACTGTGCAAAGCAAAACTCCACGTGCATAACTGTATATTTAGCAGAATGGTGTATACATGTGGTCGTGTTTTAAAATGAACATTAGTGTTAACATTAAGAGCCTAAAACTTAATCTAGGTGGCAAAAATCTTCTTTGCGAATGCATACGGGTCGCATGGTCGTCTGTAAGCCAGAACAACCACACGACAAGATGGCAACTTGCTATGAGCTCGAATTTCGAGCACCTGTCTTTCACAAAAGTACAACTGCTGCATTTTGGTAGCAAACAGTATGTCTTGAGATGAAAAGACTGAAAGTATTAAAAAATTAAGTGGATAAGATGCGAGAGAAACGGTTTTCTCTTGCCTTTTTCTTCCCCACACTTGACCAAATATGTCACAATAACATTATTAACGATACTTGAAATCAGCCAAATTAGATCTTTTGACAGATGATTTAGTTAGTTACAGACAGGCTGATGGTGAGAGCTTAAACTACTGCCATTAGCCTCTTGATCAGATGCAGTGGTGTGCCTACACTGAATGAAACTTCACAAGCGACAACCACAAAAAACCCGGCACTTCCCTTTGTTAAATTCCCCTTATCATCATCATCTTTCCGCTTCATTGGAGCACCATCGAATGATGGGTGCACACTCACCGCACGGTGACTTTGAATCTGCTTGTGGTTGGTGATGACCTGCCGGATGCCGTTGACGAAGCCACTCTGGTCATTGGGGATGAGGCCCATGAAGATGCGCTTCTTAGAAGAGTAGAGCAGCATGAGGACACGCACTTCACATGGGGATGTAGTGTGCGGGAAATGGACACATCCGGCCTAGGACCAAAAGGAGAAAAAGTTTGTCAAATATTGTAATGTGTCTAATCTATGGATATTTAAGAGTGAAAACAATTAGGTAACAAAATGATCAGGTGATGGTATAATGGTGGTCTGTAAGGCCGTTTGAGACCTTTTGTGTTTAGGGGCTTTACAAATAGACGTGACTTGACAAAATAAAAGGTAAAATATTACGTCATAATTATTGGTTCAATAGAAGAAGAGAGGCCCAACACTTGGTTGAATTATGTCATACTACTAAAAAAAACTCAATCAGCATAAATCCATTGCCCAAAAGATTCCAAGCACTTATGTTTTTTTGTATATATATATTTTTTTTAGTGTAGACTAGCAAAACTTAGTCGGGTCTACTCTTGAGTCTCTGCTTTTCTGTGTTGAGCACACGGGGCATTGGAGAGCAGGGGCATTAGTCGCACAGATGCTGCAAACTATGGCTCGGCACACATCAAATGATGTTATGATTGGATCGGTTTTGCAAAATATATTGAATACAATACGTTCTGTATTGTTTTTAGAATGTTTATTTGCAGCATTCTAGCCTTTGTTCTTCAGAGAACCCGTCAATTACAATTGACAGCTCAATACTTATGCAAAATGTGGAAAGGTTTTGTACTTTAGAGATTTGTATAACGATTACCTAAAGCACACATGTAAAAGTCAAGGCAAGATGGCTGGATGTTGCCAACGAGGATTTCTACGGCCCCTGAGATTATTTTATTCATTATTGTATCATACATCAGTAATAATGTGTTCTTTTCACTTTACATTTGTTCTCCTTAAAAACGTTGTTTTTGCTTAATAATTTTTTGCAATTTATTGTATTGTATTTTAATCTATATTTAAAAAAATATTTCAAAGTCATGATTAGTAGAAATGTGTTGATTTTTTTCTTAAATTAGCTCACCTCTGCAAAAATAGAAATGCTAGGCTATTGATGATGCCTCACATGATATTAGCTTAATGTTCATGTTTTCGGGATTTCTATATAAAGGAACTTTGTAATTTATGCTTGTTGGAAATTAAAGATTCCTGACAGAGCCTTAGGAAAACATTGCACTTTTCATCTAAGCATTTGGTGCCGTTCAATAACACAGAGCTTGTATGGATAGAAGTGACTTAACGTATTAGTTCGGTTTATTGCAGAACACAATAACATGCCCACAATCATATGAATATGAACTTTGGCCCTAACAATGTCAGTATCATCATGCTCCTATTTTGTTGTTGTTGTGATAATAAATGCTCACAAACAAAGTGAGGATTTATTGATCGATTGTGGTGTTGTAATAACATGGTACCAATGCAGAGGTCAGCCAATTTCAAGAATAAAAAACTAAATTAATATAATAATAATAATAATGCAAAATGGGATCTGTTGACAAATAGATGCCAGTTGAATTGAGCTGTCCACATGTGATTCCTTGAAGAACACATTCAGTATTTGAATTAGTAATTTTGTGACGCTTAAAATATTTATGTTTATGGTCACAAGTTTTAAGGTATCACACAATTTAGTCATAAGGTCAGTGGGGCATTTTTGGAATGTGTAAATTGGGTTTTTGTCTGGAAAATCGAAAAGCAAACTGTTTGAGGAGCAAGACAAGGGTATTTACGTTTTTTTGTAAAAGACATAGAATGGCGGTCTGGCGACCATTTCTTGACGTTTTGTATGGCTCCTGGGCATTTACTTAAAAAAAATAATAATATGCGAATTTAAATTCAAGTGTAATATAGGTTATGCTTGGGTGGTTTATGCCATTTACTAAAGGTTAAACAAGAATACTTGACACGTCTTTTTTGTCTATTGGTTTTGTGCGTAAATGTGATATTCTGTAATGATTTCTTGAGACAACTATAAGATGCCATCTCACAAGCAAGACACGACTCTTGTCTTTTCTTCACTCTAAAATAACCAGTAAAACTATTTTCAGGATACCAGCTATTACATGTGAGGCCTGTAACAATTTAGATTTTTCTGAATGTAACCAATGTGATGTTAGAACATGGGCTTCTATCTGTGTTAGAATAAAACAGTGACACAAGATGTTTACATTTCTTGGATTTGGACTCCACATGTTGATACTTACAAAACCATTGGCCATAATGCGGTACAGGCCTTTGAGCGACTCCATGTCCTTGTTGGTGAATAGAAACTGAACCATTCGTGAGTTCCTGAACAGGGGACCCAATGTGGTCTGTGGGGAGAGAGCAAAATGGTCAAACCCAAAAAAAAATGAGCTGACAAAACAAGCGAAAGCAGCTAACCAAAAGTTGTTGCGGAATCAGCTGCATGATGAGTTTCTGGGGCCATTGGTCTGTGTTTCTGTGATTCAATAAATCTTTTTGTAACAAGTCAGGGAAAAAAAACACCAAAAGCAAAAGGTTGACCTGTCCACTCACAAGTTCTCCCCCTGGTTGACTTGCACTTGACATGGCAGGGAACGTGTCAGATTGGTGGTGGTATCCATGGAGGATGCTTTGGGTTTCTGCAAGAGGAAGAAAAATAACACTTACACTGTGTGTGATATGTGAAGCCACGAGGTGAAAGATTCCACAAGACAATTAAACGAGGCACAGCACTGCAGGCTCAACAACTTATGGTTATGAATTAGGAGCGAAGGTGCTTATTTTGCGGGGGATCTAATACATGGCGAAATGCCTCTTTTTATCGAAGTGTTTTTCCTGCACAACTCAAAAAACATTTAACATCACTTTATAAACTACTAATCACTAGTGTGGGATAATGTAACAAGTCCAAAAGTTGGAAACCGTTCTAGAATAAACTTGGAAGGCTTAAAAGCACCTATGTGTATAACTTTCCATTTTAACGTGTAACAAATACTAATTTGAATGATCTATATAATATGTATCCTTTGAGATTTGGAATACACAGATGTAGTACAAAGGGGTATACTGCGCCAAAATAGTGATCAATCTATTTCATAGCCACAAAAAGTCTACCCCTGCAGTCCATCTTTAATGTATATCCAGTGTGATGGCAGTATTGCGACGATCTCTTATCAGGTAGAGGTAGGGTGATTGGAAATTTTGAAATAACATCAGGAAAAAAACACCCCTAAAACTTCAGTAGGATGACTCAAAATCAATGGGCAATCAACCCAGTCCATTGATGTTGTTTATCACCCTGATAGGAAGAATTTGTCTAGAGTTGGAGCTGTGTTGCAAGACGCTTGACTGTATTTTTTTACTTGCAGCCCAGAAAATCCGTCACTCAATTATTCTCGCAAGGGAGCCAACTATGAAATCGGGAATTCACAACAGAATAAATTTATAATTCACATCAAATCAAAACGCAGCATTAGTCAATCAGAGAAATCTTGTGTCAGCTCCTCCCAAAGATAGATTATCTTGTTTGATTCAAAATTTTGCACAACTTCAACAAACAGTCTGACATTAGGATTGTTCTTCATTAATACAGAGTTCCTATCAATCTTCCCTCTAAGCTACGCGCGTGCGCATTCGCGCA
Source organism: Urocampus carinirostris (assembly GCF_059441175.1). Lineage (NCBI taxonomy): Eukaryota > Metazoa > Chordata > Actinopteri > Syngnathiformes > Syngnathidae > Urocampus > Urocampus carinirostris. The sequence continues at coordinate 42,086,582 of NC_142349.1, read as the reverse complement.
CTGCCCGTACATTCTCAGCGCACAAGAAAATCTATCCAGCGCAATGTTCCCTCTAAGCTGCGTGTGTGTGCGCAATTGCGCACTACCCAGAGCTTTTCCGCGCACAAGAAAAACTAGCCAGCTCACAAAAATCAGGGCTCGAAATTGCTAATTAAGAAGCGAATTAAGTCAAAGTTACAGTACATGAAGGTAAAAATACACGGGTTCCTCTGACGTTGTGTTCTTAATGCGGTATTTTGAAGTCAAGGTCGAAGTAGAACGAAGTTGAGTAAAGTCAGTAGTTTTTCGAGAACCGGCTTCTTCGGCTTGGCTCACTAAAAGGAACCATCTCTTTCGGGTCCTAAATGGCTCTTCAGGTTGTTTTTGCTTCTTTCATCCTTATATGACCAAATATTATGTAAAATTATGCACAAAATGGCTTAAAGAAAGGGGGGGGATAGAACAAAAAAGAAAAAAATACAAAATGAAAAAGTAGTGAAAAGCTGAGAAAAAAACAAAAGGAAGAGAAAAAAGAAGGAAAAATTCAGAAAAAAAGCCAGAAAAAAAGAAAAAAATTAAATCTTGTTGCCAACATTGTACTTCCACTAAAAAGTGTGATTAGATACAGTTGCGTATCGTGCAAACGACTAAATAAGCCCCCAAAAATGTTAGTATCATGTGACAAAAGATACCAGGAAAAAAAAGAAATGGAACTCTTGTGAAAGAATTGTTGTAAAAACAAATGACATTTGTAGGCCGCACAACCTTTGCAATAATACATTAGTCAATTCATTCAAAAGTGAAATTTTTTTTGCATTGCCGGGAAACATAGCAAAATGTAACGTGATGTCAAGTTTTGGACATGTTTGATAATGATTTAGTTGCCACACTTGGGATTGCTGTTGCTCACTGTTGTTTCAAGCGTTGCTCACCGACTTTGTGTGAACGCTCAGACCCGTGGAAAATTAGAGGGAACATTGGTTCCGACAGCTTAATACAAGTTATATTCAAGACTCTTTAAGACTTTTTCGATGACTTGTAAAATAAAAGTAAAGATCAAATCGACAAGAAGAAAGCACAACTGAAACCAACAAGACAAAAAAACCCCCACAAATATTTCTTGCACGCAATACATCGTACCTCGTACACATCATCTTGCACAGCTTTTAGCCGTGGTGAAAAACGTTCATCAGACAGCAACTTTTCATTAAATTGACACTTTCCCATTGACCAAAGTTAACGTTTCTGTCTGAAGTTACTACAGTATGTGTATCGTGGGAAGACCTAAGACATGCATCTGCTCTGGAAGACCCGACTGAAATCACATCCCCGCTTTGATAGTCACGTGGTGTTGCCACGAAAGTGAATAGGTGAAATATTAAAAAGGACCATTGATAAATGATAATATATAATTTTAGTTCAAACACACATAAATCTCAAATTGGATTTAAGCCATTTCATGCTGATTAAGGGCTTATTATTAGAAAGAGAAAAATTAAATGACTTTTAAGACTTTTCAAGGTCGGTAGGAAAGTGACATTTTATTGTCACCGCAGTTTGGTGAAAGTAAGAAAAGGACAGTTTCAAGTTCAGTCCAAATGCCTTATCAAACCCCAAAATAGATGAGTCAAGATGGCGGCGCGTTGTGCAGACGCTGCGGTTCGGGCTCCAGTTCGTCTTTTGTTTTTCAGTGTCCCCTGATCCCTCTTATTTTCCCTTCGACTCCCTTCGCATTTACAATAATATCCACTACATCCCGAGGGATATACAGAGACCACCGGATCTCCCTGGAAGATTTGCCGCCTGCCGACAATGACAACGACGGAGCAAAGGCTGAGCTAAGCTAAGAAGGCGACCACACAGACCAGCGCTCCCAAGCATGTTCAACCAACGCCAGATCCATCGTCCACAATGAGTGAATTGAGCTGCGGATCGCCACCAACAACGTCCGGAATTGGAGGACTTTTTTTTTTTTTGCCATCACGGAGTCTTGGCTTTTCCGACGCCGCATTACATCACCGGCTCGAACGAGACGAAGACTCCGGTAAAAACAAGGGTTGGAGACTACGCGCTACAATAATAGCGGAACCATTGACACACACTGCTCACTCGATATGGTGTTTCTAGCTATGTACCGGGAGAGTTAACTGTGGTCTTTGTGTTTGCTGTATACTTTCCACCGCTAACAGTTTCACCGGATGCTAACGTTAGCATAGCGCTAAATCTCCTGCCCGCTGCTAAACAGCAGCTTGCACACCCCAAAGGAGCTTTATCGTCGACGGCGACTTTAATCGGGCATGTTTATGGACTGTACTCCCAAATCCATTCAATTGTGGACTGAGCAATTCGGAAAAACGCTGGACTATGTGTAATGTAAGATCAAACATTCGGTTGTGTCCGGCAACTGTTTGACCCTCACAACCCCCCACCCCCCGAGGACAACAAAGTCAGTTAGTTCTTTGTTCGTTTGTGTCTTTGTTTCCTTATCCTCACTGTAAATGTGGAACTGGAGTCGTCCAATTTCGTTGTCACAGCATATCCCATGTTGTAACAATGACAATAAAGGCATATTCTATTCTATTCTATGAAAAAGACATTTATTTAAGAAATGCACATACTTGCATCTGCAACATAAGGAGTTTGACACAAGTTGCAATGATGACTTAAGCCAAAAGATGGCATCAGCGAGCAAGAACGCTCGCAATTCTTTACAGCACCTTTAAAAGTGAGGTGCATTGTTTGATGTGCCCTTAAAAAGTTGAAAGTAACTTATTCTCCCAATTAAGTGTGTTAAGAGTGCCCAAATGAGTTCAAAGGCCCTAACGCCTTATTTTACACTGTGTCTATCTGCGTTCATCTTACATTTATCAGAGTTGTTCAATGCGAAACACATTGGGTTTAGGGAAAAGGGGCCTGGGGGAGTGCTGGAAATGTTCAAAGTGAGAAACGGCCCGACTTGGTCCAAAAACCAACCCAAACCCCGAGCAAGATAAGGCTACAAAAATGACTTTGAGCCAGGAGATGGCAGCAGAGTAACAACATTTTAAATTCCATACAGCTCCTTCAAGAACATTGAAATATCAGCATTCAATCTGAGTTTTTGGCCTCAAAACTACCAATAATCACATAGGCCCTGTAAAAATTATACCTATCACCAAAATGAAGGCAATAAAATGCTGTAAAATTGCTGTGTATGTGTAAAGATATTACCTCTTGCCACTCCAATACACCGCTCCATGCCACAATTTTATTGGCCATGCCTTGTTGCTGTCCCATTGGATTTGGGTTCACTTGTGGTGCCTGATAACCCAAAAGAAAAAAAACTCACTCACTTACCTCAAAGCACGTTACAAAAGGATTGGGCACAACGCTTAAACATCATACCATGTTGGGTTGTGTATTTGGTGGTATGGGCTGGTTGGGTGCCGGCTGCTGTTGAGCAGGCGGTGGAGGCTGCTGATTGGGCAGCGCCGGGCCGGGTGGCACAGCTTGCTGCTGGTTAGCTGTGCCCGGCTGCTGTGCCATAAGGGACTGACCGGCTGTAGTAACCGTGGAGATGCTGGGCTGGTTAAGCTTCACTCCAGAGAGTGAAGGCATGGGCGGCTGACCAGCAAATGGCGGTCCTGCGCCGATTAACCCAGAGACTGGAGAGAAGGGTGGGCATTTATTGGGAATTAAGTTTGCTATGTCGGCAAGTATAAAACTTTACTCCACTTCTGAAATGAATTACAGTGGTATCATTAAGATAAACATTAGTACCTTTGAGTTTTCTTCCCTGCTTTATCAATTAGACTTTTTTCTTCCTGTTAGAAAATCTTAAGATCACAGCTGGGATACTGTTCTGTTTTATTGGTAGAGGGTGGCAAGCTTCGATGTTGTCAATGTTCAGTTTTATGTTTTTCGATGTGAGGAACGCCACAACCTGTTCTTCTGCACCTGCAGCAGCCTCTTCGCTGGGCTCCACCCCATTGATCCTAAGCCCAGTCACAATGGCATCGTTCACCCTTGAATATTGCTCCAAGTCATCCACTTTCCTTTCCAATATAGAATTATTTTTTGTCTTTTTCTACAATTTGCATCCTTAGTTCTTTCATCTCCGCCAACAGTTTAAATAGCATATCTTGTTTGTCTGGAATATCTTCTACCTTGTTTGCAAGAAAGTCCAATATTTTTCTCATATCCTCTGTCTTGTCCGAGGCATGATTTCTTTTCGGCCCCATAATTATCTCAGAATAATCAAGACACTCTAAAGTTGCCCTGCTCATGTCAGCATGCCCGTCAGTGGACCACGCTAGTTAGCCTAACTTCCCTTCACGCCACCGCTGGAAACTTCTCCTCGCAGCGAAAACCACCTTGCACGCGGAAAAAAACAAAGCCAAAAGTAGCCGGAAACAAAAAAAAAAAAATCAAAAAGAAAGTTCTCAAAGTAGTCCTCGGTTGCTCGGAATGAAAAAAATTCACAACCAAGCTGGAACCTGAAAATGCAGTAATCAGGTGCCTTATCGTGGAAGGTGCATGCGCAAACTCGTATATACCAGTTATATATATATATATATATATATATATATATATATATATATATATATAAAGAATAGTATTAATATTTTTCTCATATCCTCTGTCTTGTCCGAGGCATGATTTCTTTTCGGCCCCATTATTATCTCAGAATAATCAAGACACCCAGGGTTGGAATTGGGGGGTTTGCTCACCTAATGACTAACATGGCTGCACCCTGTTTGGCTGCGGCTGCATTGGCTCGCTACAGTTTAACTGTACGGGTCAGGTGTATCGACATGTCGTTCTGTGTGCATGGTTACAAAGAATGACAATAAAATGGAATTTCTTAAAAAAAAAAATAATAATTAAAAAAAAAAAAAAAAACTGGACAAAGGATTTTTCCAGTTAGATGGCTTTAGGAGTATAAGCGGACCAATTAGTTTTTAATTATTTTATATCAGGAAAATTATTTTTAGACAAGCAATTCACATTCGGAGCTCACCCATACAACAAATATGCTCATGTAAAGATATACCAATGTATTTGAATCAAGCTTACCGTTTGCAGTAGAAACAATGAGGCTTGGTTAAAAAACAAAACAAATACCCATAGACTGTAATGGCAGTGTCTCCTAAGCTTGTGAATCGTGTACTATACAGAGGAGAGTTAAGGTACACGATTACTTCTTAGGTACTCTTAAATTATATTTTCCCTTAACAATTAATTGAAATGCAACTAAGTGCCAGCGTTTCCAGCTTAATCTCTCAAGTTAAATTGAATTTACACCTGCATTTACAGAATTTGGCTTACAGTGAAATCTCATGCTGTGTTTTTCTTAGGTAGCCACTAACTCGGTCCCTCTGCAGTTTTCTTGTCTAAATGTAGGATTTTTTTATTCGACTAAAAGATTCCCCAGGCCTTATTTGTGTATTGTTCCATGTAATTGAATGGCACACTTTAGGATTTTTGATCGAATACAAGCCTCGCAAGGTCAGCCTGACTGTAAACAAAGCAGAGTGTGCATTTCATAGTTTATTTCCTTCAACACAACAGGGACAATTTTATCGCACCAATCTTTTGCTCAGATATATCATATTATTGTCATTGCTTGTACTGTAACAAGCAGCTGGCACCTGGGGTCCTCTACAAAGTTTGGGTACCATCTATTTAATGAAATCTAGTTACCACTGTGCTATCTATACAAGCTTTAGTGGAACAGTTATTTGTTTTATTATTGCTCTTGTTGTAAAGGCTTGCCTAGAGACATAGATGTTTTTATAAGTTCACATGTATGCATGCCCATGCAGCCTTGGAGAGGCTAGGCGGTGCAGAAAATGGATGGATGAACATTTATGCATTTTATATTCGACCAGATTGATTACTCTTTATTAGGATGAAAACTGCTTATTCATAACATTTATAAACATCAGTCAGTATGTTTTTATTATTATTGGATCATTTCCTGCATTCAAACTTTAAAGCCTTTATTTAGTTGTTTGCACTGGTGTAACAAAATTAATTTGCACTCAAAAAATTATCAAGGTTTGTTGGGCCAAATTATTTTTTAAAGCCTTTTAGTAAAGTATTTCACAAGCTTTTGCACAAATGAAGTAAATGGCTACGTTAACATATTTCTTTTAATCCGTCTACTTTTAAAAAGACTGTTCGGTCACAAAATTAGTTGATGCACAAGTGCACATTCGAAATAATTTGAAATTATGCCGTGGCGCAGGCGTGGCTGTTACCATTTATGTGTCTCATAAATTACATTCTACAAAGACCTAATAGCAGCTCTGTCGTGGAATGACACATTTACGTGCATTAACACTTCTCGTTAGTAACTACATCCAAAAAGCACATCGGCGGAATAAGTGAAAGAGAACGAGACAAAAACAAGTGGAAACTTGGCAAACAAAAACAGTCAGCTGGCAACTCACATCGGTTTTTCTGACCTTTGGCTGCCTCCACAACCATCTGTGCAGCCACCTGAGCAGCAGTCATGGTGGGTGGATTCTGTTGGCATGCGGATTAAAAAGGAAGACAAAGCTGGATCAAATATTTTGGTCCAAGCAACAAAAACAATTCCAGGTAAACGGCTGCCAGACGAAAAATGCAGTCAATTAAGAGTGCCGCTGCTGGACACTGGCAGCGCACCTGATAAGGATGTGCGGCGCTCATTTGGGGAGGAGCCTGTTGGCCTACGAGCATAGGCTGATTGACAGACAGCGGCTGTGGAGGCAGGACAGGCTTCATGGGCATGGGGCCTCCAGCTGAGGACACTGAAAGTGTAAAAGAAGACGGTTTATCATGCTTGATCACTATTCAATGATAATATTGACAGTATTACTAAGTTTAATTTAATCATCAACTGTACGGAATTTTAAACATTGCCACTCTCTGCTGCAATCTCCTACCTTAAAGTCATGATTGCAGCCTTAGACAGCTCATTCATGATACGCGTGCAAGTACAAGCATTTTTTAGAAGTGCGTGAATAATTTTTTTCCCCGGCTTTCTTGGCGTTTGGGTTGGTATTGGACCATACTTGAAGAGAGCATTTTCTTACTTTCACTATTTTCATGTTAATTAACGCAGGAACGAGCATGACCTCCCTCTCCAGGACTTCCTCCAGCCCCCATTCTTTGAACCATATGTGTTACACCCCGAACAGCTCTGACAAAAGTAACATAGAAGCAGATAGGCGAAGTGAAAAATAAAGCATGAGTGCTCTTTTAACACATAAAACTTGATAGGGAAAATGATTAACTTTCAACTTTTTAATGACACCTCAAATGACACACCCCATCTTAAAAGACGTACACACTGCTGCTACTGTTCATGGCCCAATTTTCAACCGGACAAAATAACGGACGACCTAAAAAATTTCCCATCAACTTTTATAAAAATCTGTCAATGATGGAAAATTGTCAGTAAATGTAACCACTACATACATAAATATAAAAACATATAATCGTTCGTACAGTCTTGTTTAACTTTTTTTTATTACAATTTGTTATCATTAATTAACCTCTCCTCCCAAGTCCACACAAGTATGATATGAAAAGTTTGTTTTGCTACAGGCAAATCAAGTTTATTGATTGGGTTCGGGCTGGGTTGAGTTTTAATGCCTGCAGGCCTATGTTGAGGCAGAGTTCATTTTACCTCTGAAAAGTGATGGGTCCCGGGGACTCGCATGCTCAAAAATCTATGGGTGTCAACAGAGATCTATAGGTCCCCAAAATTTTGTGTTATCGAGGTTGAAATCGTAAATCTGCGATAAATATATACAGTAATTCCTCGGTTACGGCAGTTAATGGGGACCAAAACCACCCGCGAAAAGTGAAAATCTGCGAAGTAGCGACGCCCCTTCAAAAATGCTTTAAAAAAATAATACATTTTTAAAAATCATTTTATTCTATTATTTTTAGACCTGCGAAGCTCTGAGCCCGCGAACGTGGAACCCCGAAGTGGCGAGGTCCCACTGTAATATAAATCTATATATTAATTCAGTTTTAATCATCAAATTATTAATTCATTTCTGAATCAAATTATTGTTGGTAATATACCGATTAAAGGGATAACCACAAACCTGTCTTTTGTTAACTTTCTCCTTTTATACTTTTTTCTTAACTTCTTTATACAACATAATTCGTAATATAAATCATCAAGGCAAGTGATCTCGGCTCTTTTTAATGAGTTGAGCCAAAAGAGCCGGTTCTCTAAAAAAAAAAACGGACTTCCTTTCACTCCACAACGACATCTCGATGGCCGAGATCGGCATACAGACGAAAACTCGAACCGCGAGACCAAAACAAAAATGCCTGACGAAAGGTTTGGAGTGCAGTAAAACTTTGTTAAAAAAAGTAATCGGGTTATAATGACAATGGCACGTTGATTTGAGACTATGCGTCCCCAGCAAAAAATGATGCGTCTAGGACGCAGGGACGCGGGCAAACGAGAACACTGTTGAGGTCAGGCTGGATTATTTTAACCTGATCTTACCTCTGTCCAGAGCCACATCCATATATTGATGATTGATAAAAATGTCAAGTTAATTGTACAGCCTATTTGGAAAGATTTTTCTTTTTCACTCAATAATGGTCAATAAGCGGTGGTACTTATTCATAGATGATAACCGATCCTGTGACAAAATGCATTTATTCATTTTAATCCTGCTCACATCCGCTCTGTATTTTAAAAGATTTCTAGTTATGAATGTATAATAAGACGGTTTAATTTTAACCTAAATAACAATTGACCAGTGATATGACATAAATTGCACAAAAAATTTAGAATACTGGTTATCTATGTACTACAACTTACCTGGCAGTGAAATGCCCCTGACAAGCACCATGTCTTGGCTGTAGTCTGGATGAGGCTCTACTACACCACCAAGTGGGGAAGCCCGCTCAAACAGAGCTCTTAGGGCGGGTAGCTTTCTTGGGGCCACCACAGAGAAGTGGATCCCTCGCTGAGGAGAGTACATTGAAATGAGCTTAGTTTCACGACCAAACATCACAAGTGTCTGGGAAAACTCACATCTCTGATGATTTTGACCAGGTTGTCGGCAGTACAGCCTGCGTAGCTAACGCTCTCCACAGCGGGAAGCAAGTATGGCGGAGAGTTACATAGCAGGACACACACTTTGTGTGTCTGACCTCTTGTGACGGCAGAAAAAAGGGACATTGTGCAAAAGAAATGACTCACTTGTATAGACTCGTTAGTCAGTTTGACGACCATAAATAGACATGTTGGTCATAATCGGACACCTATAAAAAAAAAGACTGAAAAAAACAGGCTCTGAACTGGGAAATTAAGTATGCCATTCTTCCTCAAGGTCTGACAATATGGGAGAATTTTGTAAGCCATTTGCACAATTTTTTTTTCATTAATGATATTTTTATATATTTAACTCATTCACATGATAAATTATCATTTCCTAGACATACATTGCATCAAGTTTGGCTCTGCTTGGTGACAAAGAAGCAGATAATGAACCAATTACATGACTACAAAAAAGGCTTGATTTTTATATTATTCAGAAAGTAAGAACGAAGAAATTACAGCAGGGCTGAATAGAAAAACAAGAGGCAAAATAACAACTGAGGAACAAAAGCAGCAACAAAAAAATCACAGCAATCACTGTAAGAAAAAAACAATTACTTTGGTGCTACAATAATCAAATGAAAGGCACAGACTCAGACTAAAACGGTTGGCTTGATGATATGGCAATAGAAAAGAGTAACAATAAGAGATATGGGGTAGAGGTAAACAATTCAAGGACAGGGAATGGGTACGGGTGGTAAAGAATTTGATGAAGGAATACGCTATGACGAGACTGGGCCTTCAAAACAAAAGCTGACAGAAAGGACAACAACAGAAAAACTTAATGACAGGACTTGACTAAGAAGTTGATGTAAAGGCCCTCACATTTGTTCCCGCATCTTCTTGAAGTCGTCAAAAAGCTGTAAGGCTACGGAGAGGCCTTCTGCAATCAGGCTACAACTCTCCGCTCCTCCTCCCATGAATCTGTCGATTCAAGTAGGGTAACACTTGAAATTTCCCACCGTTACCCAAATAAAATATCGGAGCACCTAACACAAAAGTGGACTTACTGGATGCTATCAATCCAGGAAACAAACTCGAACGCGGAGCTGGTGGGTGCATGACATTGAACATAAGATTCGGGAGCGCAGTCCACAGTGTTGAACACCACCAAGCCGTACTGCGTCCCCCCATACTGCAGGAAAAACAGATTAAGAGTAAGTGTCGTGTATACCACGTGTTTGATTATTTTGGTGATAATTTCTCTCCTGTGCAGGCAAAGAGAAAATTAACGAGCTGCTCGTTTCCACAAAACACACCGGTGTCAGAGGTGAAGTTAAAAAAAAAAAATAAACACATAAATTTTAGACCCTCCGGTGTGGGATAAATTAGACAATGTTTATGTCTATATTATTCATAGAGGAGGCAGGATGCTACTAAAGGTATTTGAACTTTTTTAACCACAAATCTAACAAGTCCTCACGCAAGACATCCGATTTGAACAGAAGGGTTTGTTACATGGTGCGGTTCCCTTTCTGTATTTTCGGAGTCATTGTCCAGTTTATATAGTTCCCTCAACGAACGATGAGACTGTGGCAAACACCAATGACAAAAACAGAAAAAGACAACTTCTTCACGGTCTGTGTTGTAATCAGTCCGGATTGTCCATAGAATGCTTTATTGTGAGGATGTTGAAAGTGCCCTGACACTATTGACTGAAATATAAATTACACAGCATTTGACACGACTAAGCCTTCATTTATCTTCTCTTTCAGCTCAGTAGTAAAAGGCACAGTAATCACCATCTTCATAGTCATATCATTCTGTAGTAGTAGCCAACTTGAATTCTCAACTGATCCGAAAACATGTGACCTTAACAACTTAAAATCAGGCTGAATCGAGCAGCTGAATTCAGCACCTGGTGTGTGTGGGACAGTGCCATAGGCGTCCTCCAGCCAATAACATTGATCTACCAATTTTTCACGCTATTGGCGGAAATTGTGCTCAGGAAGTCATGTTTGTGTAAACACTAGCAAAAATATTAGCGTTGACGGGCATTCTATTTGAGCAAGGGTGTTGGGGCCGTGGTTTGTTGAAAAAGCACCATGGAGACACCACAGAGAGCCAAGAAATGTATGACCGCATGCAGCTCCAGAGCAGCTTATACACGAAAGCCTATGTTTATGGATTTTGTTGATATTTATTAGGAGTGCCTTGACACAAAACCTAGCAAAAAGACAGCCCCAGAGGCTTAAAGTACTACTGTGTAAATTTTCACAAGTCAGTTCAGCCGTTTCTAAGCCTAAAAGACACATACAAACGCACGCAAATGAGGATTTACATAATAGTCTAGATGGATAAATGTGCTATTTTTCCTTTGCACAATGCCGTAATACTCATTTCAATCAGACTTAACACAAAAAAAAATCTCAATTCATTTTTAAATGTGATTGCCATCACTTCTGTCAGGTTATATATCAACAGCACAAAGTATGATGGGTAACTGCAAAAAAAAATGTTATAACCTTTATATAGTACAAATTTGAAGATAAAGACTCACATCGCCTCCAAAGTCTGTTTCTGCTGGCGGCCCTCCATTGAAATACCTGCAGGATCACATGCATGTCTGATTTATCTCAATTGATATATGAGAAAATGATGAAATTTAGTTCATGTGGCCTTACTCAATAGCGGGAAGTACATAATTCTTCCTAAGGGATTCAAAGTAGGGTCCCAGGTTGGCCGTGCCCTCTATGACAAAGACCACATCAGCCACTTGGTTGCTGCCTTGTTTGGCAGAAGCATCCATGAGGGACACCATGGACCTAAACACCCAATTACACCAGGGTCAAACATATATGTACACGTTTCATTATCCTTGTAGTGTAAATTAGTGGTTCTCAACTGCTCTGACTTGAGGACCCATCATCCCACCCTAGTTGCAAGCCGTGAACCAAATAAAAAAAAAAAACACTTTTCAAATTATTTGAATGAAAGGCAGCTAAAACCAGAGATAGTAGATAGATAGATAGATAGATAGATAGATAGATAGATAGATAGATAGATAGATAGATAGATAGATAGATAGATAGATAGATAGATAGATAGATAGATAGATAGATAGATAGATAGATAGATAGATAGATAGATAGATAGATAGATAGATAGAGATAGATAGATAGATAGATAGATAGATACTTTGTTCATCCCCGAAGGGAAATTCACATTTCCAGCAGCATCCCTGAGCTGAGAACAATCGAGAACAATCGAAAATAACACGGGAGCTGCTGGAGTGGCTGCCATTCGTGACGGCGCCGGAAGAAAAGATTCAATTTGAATCATGTACAAACAAACAAACAATTGAATCATGTACAAACAAACAAACAAACAAAATATAGAATATATTCACGTTGTTTAGAAAACAAAATGACCAGTAAAACCAAAACGACTTGAAGTAGTAATATTTCGTCCAAAGCTTCAATTAGCTGCATTTAATTAAAACCAAAATGCTTTAAATGTAATGAATTGTTAAAGCTCATTTTATAATGGGAGGGAGGAGGTGGGGGATTTCCGATGTTACAGAGGTTTCTGGTCCCAATTATCCGCAATAAACAGATTACAGTATCTGGATTCACCATGCCCAATTTATGTAAACAAACTTTTCAAAGTCGCTTTCTGAGGTGTTAAAAAGCGGGTGTCAACTCACATTTGAAAGACATTATGACCATCTACTGCTAAGGATTGTAAAATACCCTCAGTTCTTTTTGTTTACTTAGCATTTTTTAAACTAAGGCAAAAGCCCACAGCCCACTGAGAATAGACATACGACCCACTTTTTGGCCCCGACCCACCACTTGAGAAACGCTGGAATGCTTGACAATAATGTCCCATTTACAAAAATATTTGCTGGATAGTTATCACGGCAAGCTACATAGCTGCAAACATACGCATCACGTTCAGTTTCAGTTCCATTATAAGGGAAGAAATAAAAGGGGGAACATATCATCGAAATAGCAATATAAACGTATAACCAAGAGCCCCCATTAGCATGGCGCCGGTTTTTAAACTCACGCGAGTAAATATAAAATGTCCGTCCGTCTGTCACCACATTGCAATTTTCCACCACTGATAAAGGATAGAGATGACTCTTATGGGGCGTTTAAATAAAATAAATTCCACGTAAGTATCGCATTAAGCTCAACATAATGAGATCCGAGCGTTTTGTTGTATTTTCACGGGATGTATATGAGCACGCAAAGGAAGTGACATAGTTTCAAATCTTCTTCGAACGCCATTTAAGACGATATTTTTACTCTGGTGCCCCTTAGTGGACATTTCTTTTAAGCTGACTCTCCAGACTGCTTCCCCCTCATAAGTCACGTCGCCCAGTAGATGCCGACAAATATCTACAGTCATACCTGTCAAGCTCCAGGGCTCCATGCCCTTACAAACTGTCGTACTTTCCCTTACAAAATACAAAACAAATCTTACACTTTTTTTTCCAAACGTGTTTATTTATGCAGTTTAACATGTTATATTGTACATGTGTTTCGTTATATCATATATATTGTTAATTAACATTTTGTTGTGAGATACTGAGTTGCTCGACATGAATGAGGTTTATTATAAAAAAAGTTAGCTTGGACGTTCACTGTAGAATGAAAAAGTCATGCAAATATAATTAAGTAGAATAATACATTTTGTTATTAAATTATTAATTCATTTTCTGCATTAAATTATTGTTGGTAATATACTGATTAAAGGGATAACCACAAACCTGCCTTTTTTAATTTTCTCCTTACATGCTTCCTTTTTTTCTTAACTTCTGTATACAACATAATAATTTGTAATATAATGCATCAAAGCAAGTGAGCCGTTTGGGGGCCGGCTCTCTTTAATGAGTTGAGCCGAAAAAGCCGGTTCTCTAAAAAGAGACAGACTACCTTTCACTACACAACTACCACGGAATGATGCATGATGGGAAATCCCCAGGCGGCAGACGCATGCCGAAAAAGCCGGTTCTCTAAAAAGAGACAGACTTCCTTTCACTACACAACTACCACGGAATGATGCATGATGGGAAATCCCCAGGCGGGAGACGCATGCGCACAGTAGCATCAAACCGCTCGCTCCGTTTGCACAGAAAAAAACAATACCGAGATAGAGGCTACCGCGGCAAACTCGTTTGACTTGATTTGCCGTTTCGTGATCGTCAGTGTATACCTGATGGTACTCATAATTGACAAATTTGGATTTTCTTGTACGTCGTACACGTCTTAAAATGCATAATAGACGTAATTTGTACGGCAAAAACGTACAGGTTGACAGGTATGTACAGTGGACAAAAAAAAACAATGCCACAGAATAAAAAGCTTTGCTGTCCATTTACAGCAGTATCTCTTATTACAAGTTTATTTCGTTCAGGGTTGTGCTCGTATCTTTAATCGATCGCGTAACGAGTGAAATTCCCCGATATCAAATAATTCAAGCATAATTTGTCCGTTCGTGTCTTACCAAAAGCATTCAAGTGAACCGTAAATAGCTATAAAACACATCATCCTGATCACTAAAACACATTCAAATAGTAGTTCAATAAAACCAAAATACATTGATATTGACAAAGTAAAATGCGGAGGAGGGTGGGCCCGTTTGCTTGACGGAGATCGAAGAACTATCAACTTTTACGTTTTTCCCGTATTTTATACGTTTCATTTTCTGTTTCAAATTGTTTAAACAATTTAAAAATGTTTATTTAGGATGCTTTTTTTTAAGACCGATCTTGTCTTTACCATTTCGGTTCTGATCTGGACCATCTAGATCAGTGGTTCTCAAACCTTCTTCAGTGACGTACCCCATTGGAAATATATTTTCAGTCAAGTACCCCCTGACATAGGTAATACAGTTTGGAAGAAAATAGAGGTACAATGCTGCAAAGTTAGGTTTATTCAAGCCAAACAACAGTGAACCTGACAAAAACATTATTATGGGAAACATTGCATGTGCAAACGAAAAGGAAAAACTGAAGACGTAGACCACCAGAAGGCATAAAACCAGTCAAAACTCATATGTGCAAAATGCTGCTAGTAATAAATAAAATAAAACATATAAATAAGCAACAAAAATCTGTCCAATGAAATAAATCCATACCTTGATTCTAAATGAATAATATTTAGTTTACAAAATAAATTAACATCATAAATAATGATTTGCTCACTAATAATAATCAATGTTAACTCGTTTAGAAAAAAAAGAACATTGCATGTGAATCACTTTGCATTGAACATTTGACTTGAACCGAAAAGCATATAACAGGCAGTGATTAATGAACAGGAGGAAAAAATAGTACTCATTACATTACAATAAGAAATTTGAGTTTGCACCTCACTAAGCATCTTTGTCATTTTTGGTGTTAAGGAGGCAACTGCAGTGATCAAGTTCTTCTACAGGCATAGTCTGTTTCTTTGCTTTGTTTTGGTGAGAAGGAGACATAACATAAATATGTGGACGCAAACGGTAGCAGCTGCTTCTAGTTGTCTTTGTTTTATTTGCTTATTATTGTTTTGTGTTCTATTCAAGCGTCTTCAGTAGATTATTAGTAAAAGAAAAGTCCATAAATCAAAAAGTGTGTGTGTCTTGATTAAGGTATATTGAACGATCAAAACGGTTAATTCACCTAAAGTGTGTGCAGCCACCTATCAGAATAACTAAACAAGGTTTTTCATCAGTTTTCCTGACATAATGATCTAAAAAAAGTTATGTGGCGCTCGAAACACGGCTCTTTAATCCAACTGGTCAATACATTTTTTGTTAGAATAATTTATTTCCCACCCACATTCGCTACACATATACTTGCTGGACTTCGTCGCCTCTGGTTTTGTCTTCTTCACTTGTCCATCCGTACTTTCAACATTATGGCTGCTGCGCTTTAGCCACGTCTCCATAGTTACAGTGTTATGGCAACAACATGTCGTTGAAGAGTGCATCAGTGGGTCAAACTTGGTGTGGGGGGACAATTTAATTTCAAAGAATATTGAAACTGAATACCAAATTTAAAATTCAGTGCGCAAACAAAAGTTTATATTTGATCAAACTTAATTTTTTTTTCTCAAGATCTATAATATGGACGAACCTACTCAATTAAATAGATATTTTGAAAAGCTTCACATACCCACAGAAGAACGCGTACCCCCATTTGAGAACCACTGATCTAGGTCAAACGACAATGCACTAACAAACGACACCCGTCACGATAGTCTTGCTGTGAGTAAATAGGTGCCGTTATCATCACTCATAAAGGGAAATTACAGCCATTAATACGGGGAGAGATCAACTGGGGTTGACGGGTTTGTGATCAAGAGACTGTTGATGATACGTAAGAACTCACTGTACACTTAAGATTCGTTACTGTAACTTCAGATAAATGTACGCACAAAACATTTTTACAGCATCTTTTTTTTGCCAATTATATTTGCATGCACAAACTAGAATAAGCTGATGTCGGAGGTGAAAGGTCACGAGCGGTGCACAGTCTCATGTGGTTTCGTGAGCCGGATTTACTGTTTTACACGGAGCAAGATTTTTCTTTTAAATAAAACTTGTATCTGGAATTTTTTGTGTTTAGAGGTACCAGTGTCTTGTCACGGTGTTTCTAAACTTTTTCAAGACATGGCACACTTATTTTTCACTAAAAAATCTCTAGGCACACCATCACACATGCCAACCCTTTGACATTAAAAAACAGTAGATCACCAAAGTAGGTCACCAACTTTTTTGAAGCTGAGAGGTACCATTTGTTACTGATTGGTGTGAAGGGCGACCATTTTAAAGTACATTTCTGTAATAACAACTTATGTTGAAGCATTGGGATGAAAATTGCCTGAAAATCAGGGATACTTGCACTTAGTCGGAAAAGTATGGACTGCTTTATCACCATTGGGGATGAGAGCCTGTCCAAAGTGGAGGACTTAATGTTTCTTCTCATCTCATCTCATCAGCCGTACCGCTTATCCTCATCAGGGTCGCGGGGGGGCTGGAGCCCATCCCAGCCATCTCCGGGCAGTGGGCAGGGGACACCCTGAACTGGTTGCCAGCCAATCGCAGGGCACACAGGGACAGACAACTCATTCGCTCATTCACACCTAGGGACAATTTGGACCGGCCAATTCACCTGAAATGCATGTTTTTGGAACGTGGGAGGAAACCGGAGTGCCCGGAGGAAACCCACGCAAGCACGGGGAGAACATACAAACTCCGCACAGGAAGTCTGGAGCTGGATTTGAACCCACAACAGGTTCCCATGACATGAACTGTGCCGCACAAGCGCTGACCACTGCGCCGCCGTGCTGCCTTAATGTTTCTTATCAAGTTGAATTGCAAAGTCTTCAATTTGACAGTTGGCGCCTAAATGCTCCCTGATGTATGTCACAGGCCTCTGGTTACCACCCGATCTATGTACAATATGGAATTGGCCTTGATGACAGTCTGGGGTGCTCTCTTAGAAATCGGGTATAAAGCTCTGTCATCATTCGAAATATAAGATTTTTTCCCCAGAGAGGACGCGAGATGCGGCAGTGGGGCACAGTTTAACTTTTCTGTTTGTGTTTTTTTGCGTAACAGAACACTCTTCCTGCCTAATCTCCCCCACCCCTGCTTTCTGACACTCTCTCACTTGTTTCCAAAGACAACACATCAGAGTAGCAATGTTAAACGCCAGTCATGTGGTCAGACAGTGATAGAAACAAATCATATCTGCAATGTCAGTACCCAGCTGGGATGCCGAGGGCCAGATGGTGCGACCATAACAGGTAATTTGGTGCAGATGGACGCAGAACCCCGAGCTTGAAATAGCACCACCAGCATCATGTCTCAGGAAAATGTTTTTCTTTAGAAAATGCTCATGTGTAGTTGAAAAACCGTCAAGGATGAAATAACGATGCACAGAAAACTTTAAGAAAATAAAAAATAAATAATCAGGGCAAAACTGATATCTCTGCCACCTTAGAAACCTTTATTAAATGGTAGGTAAAAACAAGACACAAATATTGGTTGATAGACTGTGAATGTGAAAAGACAGGGATAATGTATTCTCTGTAAAGTATCCAGAAAAGTGCTTTACAAATCTGAATCCCTACTATCAAATATTACCAGAAATCTCAATTTCCAACTCCTGTCTTATTTTTTCACAATACCATGCAAAATTCTGGGAAATAATAAAATAAATGTGTTATTGTATACTACTCCCCAAAATTAATCAAACTTGGTTTGTGATCTTACACAAAGACTGAAACACTCAAAAGGAAATGTATATGAAGAATAACAAAAATACAAAAATACCAATACTACCCAAAAGCTCACTACACCAAAAGGGAAATATTTTTCGAGACTAATACAAACTATTGCCTTATCACATAAGATAAAAGAGGAAAAACAAAATACTCTATTAAAGAGAATGATCATATCAAACCTGTCAATCTCAGCTAATTGCTCCCCTTATTAATGATTGCAATTCCCCTTTTTAGGCGATAATAAACCTTACAAACACAATGTGGCAGACTATGTAGAATAAAAAGAGAATATTTTGTAAAATACGTTTATTTTATTTACCAAAAAAGCAATACAAACAATTATTTTAGTATTTTTCTTAGTTATTTCCCCACTTGCATTAAATTTAGAGTGGCTTATTATACATAGCAGTACAAAGATCCCTCGCTACTTCAGCGCTTCGTTTATCTATGGTTCACTCCTTGGCGGATTTTAAACTGAATTGATTTTGTCTTTATTGTCATTGATAACATTTTGCATCGTGCATTGTGTTCTGATGGACAGCAGACAGCAGGGACAGATTAGGGAGGGTGCTCTTTGTTGGGTGGGCGTGACATTCTGTGTACGCAACTGTTGCGATAGCCTGGTGTATGTCAGTCAAAAAGCAGGTGAGTGCTAGAATGGCAGCCTCCCAAAACAAACTGCAGAATAGAACCCGTAGCTTTAAGCGGCTTGTTACATTGAAAATACATTTATCAATTAAATCGGACTCTTAGGAAAGTAAGAAGAGAGCAACGAAACGGTAATTATCAGCGGGTGCTCCGTTGTTATCGGGTTCCAGAAGCGACTGGGGCGGCGTCGGGAAGAAGGCAAGAGTAGTGCTTCAGGTCCGGCCTATTGCTTCAGCTAAGGTAGCAGCTCGCCTGAGCCACTGCTGCGGACACTGTATCTTGCCAACGTCAGGTCCATTAGCCATGAAAAGAATCACATGAACCTACAACTCGTGGTAAACTGCTACATTCGGGACGGTTTTATTTTAATCACCGTGGAGAACTGGTTCAATTCCAGGACAACCAATGCATGGGGCAGCTAGCCGGTCGCTCTCCAAAGTACTTTTTTCCCCCAAAAGCCCTCAGAAGCCCTCCAATTTTGTTTTACATTTGTATAGTGACAATAAAGCCAGTCATTCAACTGCAATTCTGTGTGGTGTGTTATTTTTATGTCAAACTATATTTGTCATTTTCGTATACTCCCAGTCGGTAATGACGTCATCTCAAAGTAAGTCTGATCCTGAGGGTTTTTCATGAAGGTGCAATGCTACTTTGCGGATTTTCACTTTTCGCGGGTGGTTCTGGTCAATGTTCCCTCCAAGCTGCGCGCGTGCGCAATCGCACACGCCTGCACATTCTCGGCGCACAAGAAAATCTAGCCAGCGCACAAAAATCTAGGCTCGAAATCGCTAATAGAGGGCTCCGAGCTCTGTGCTAAAAATAGTAACACGGCTTCGTTTTTAGCACAGAGCTCGGAGCCCTCTATTAAGAAGCGAATTAAGTCAAAGTTACAGTGCATGAAGGTAAAAATACACAGGTTCCCCTGACGCTGTTAGTATTGGTATTTTCAAGTCAATGTCGAACGAAGTTGAAAAGTAAAGTCAGTAGTTTTTCGAGAACCGGCTTCTTCGGCTCGACTCACTAAAGAGATCCAGCTCTTTCGGGTCCCAGACGGCTCTTCAGGTTATTTTTGCTTATTTAATCCCTACACGACCAAATATTATGTAAAATTGTGCACAAAATGACCCAAAGGAAGGGGGGAACGGAACAAAAAAGAAAAAAAATACCAAAATGAAAAAGCCGTGAAAAGCTGAGAAAAAAGAAACAAAAGGAAGAGAAAAAAGAAGGAAAAAATCAGAAAAAAAGCCAGAAAAAAGAAAAGAAAGAAACAAAAGAAAAAAGTAAATAGAAAACAAAAAGTAAAAAGTAACAGCTAGGAAAAAAATAAACACAATGAGATTATTTTAAAGGAATTAAAACAAATGAAAAAAAAGGGAAAAAGAAGAAAAAGTTTGTGTTGCATTCAAATCATTTCCAATTATACCAAGTAAATCTTGTTGCCAACATTGTTGTTCCACTAAAAAAATGTGATTAAATACAGTTCTGTATCTTGCAACCGACAAAATAAGCCCCCCAAAATGTTAGTATTATGCGTCAAAATATACCAGGAAAAAAAAATCTTGTGAAAGAATTGTTGTAAAAACAAATGACGTTTGTAGGACGTAAAACCTTTGCAATAATACATTAGTCAATTCATTCAAAAGTGAATTTTTTTTTTGCATTGCCGGGAAACTCAGCAAAATGTAACTTGATGTCAAGTTTTGGACATGTTTGATAATGTTGTACATGCCTCACTTGGGATTGCCGTTGCTCACTGTTGTTTCAAGCGTTGCTCACCGACTTTGTGTGAACGCTCAGACCCGTGGAAAATTAGAGGGAACATTGGTTCTGGTCCCCATTTATCGCAAATCTGGTACGAAAATTGTTACACGCCAATTACAGTTTGTCATATCTGTAATGCATTATTTTTTATTTTTATGCACATACAGTATATTAAAAAAAAAGTATTCATAACTATGAGGCAGAATATCTAACCATTATCTGCACAGCTTATCCTTAGTAGGGTTTCGGGGGTGCTAGAGCCCATCCCAGCTGTCTTCAGGTAGTGGGCAGGGTACACCCTGAACTGGTTGCCAGCCAGTCGCAGGACACATAGAGTCAGACAACCATTCACTCGCTCATTCACACTCAGGGACAATTTATACCAGCCAATTAACCTGACATGTATGTTATTGGAATGTGGGAGGAAACCGGAGTGCTTGTAGGAAACCCACGCAAGCATGGGGAGAAAATGCCAACTCCGCACAGGAAAACTGCTAGCTGGATTTGATCCCTTGACCTCAAAACTGTGCCGCGGACGCACTAACAACTCAACCGCCGTACCGCCTTTATTATATACAACAGCGTTGAAATGCTGCAGCCTCCGACACACTTCGGTGTTTGGCAATTACAGAGCATGATTTGTTTTACTTTACTTTAGTCACACCACACAGTGGGGAACGTGAGTTGTGTAATCGCTAATGCTACAGCTTGACTTTAAGTGTCGCATTGAAAGTTTGACCCGGATGATTTTTGTGTTACATAATGGTCAAAAGTCTGTGAGATTTTGCAATGGTTCATCGCTCTTGTTATGCTAATTAGCATTATCGGCTAAGGCCTGGCCCTCTAGTGTCAGCACTCTAATTCGTGCAACCTGATGTAAAAACACTTTTTAGCACGCTCAGACATGCAGTCACACATGCATAGAAACATTAAAAACACCTCCTCCCTCCATTTTTGCTTGCTTCTCTCAGCTCACTGAACTGAGTCAAATGGCTTTCCTACTAAATGACGTTTCCACCCTCTTCTGCACTGTGGGAATGTTTCTATGGAGACGCTTACCACCCTTATAGTCCCCAAATGTGTTTCTGTTTTTGCATTGTTACATGCGTGGTGTGTATGTTTGATCATAAACAGTCTAATATGCACTTAAATACTGTCCTAAACAAGGCAATTGGGAGCACTACATAAATAGTCACAATTGTTGGGAGGTAAAAAAAAACAAAAAAACGTATTCAGTGCCTGCCAGGTGTCTCAATTTGGAGTGCTGCATGCCCATTGTTTTTCACCAATTTCACAGTTTTTGAAGGTATTGAGAAAATTAAAGTGACGTTGTGCAATATTTAATGACTAGATGTTACCGTATTGACAGAACATGTAATTGTGATACAAAAAAAATCTAATTGTATTATGTTTAGTTACAGAAAAAAGAAGTAATCAAATTCTAATTCTATTGTTAAAATAAAGATTACTTATCAGGATTGCAATTTGATTCAAAACTACATTTACATATACATAATGCGCCGATAGACTAATTCTGTCTATCATATCACGGCGGCGCAGTGGTTAGCGCTTGTGCGGCAGAGTTCTTGTCATGGGAACCTGTCGTGGGTTCAAATCCAGCTCCAGACTTCCTGTGCGGAGTTTGTATGTTCGCTCCGTGCTTGCGTGGGTTTCGTCCGGGCACTTCGGCTTCCTCCCACGTTCCAAAAACATGCATTTCGGGTGATTTGGGTGGTCCAAAATTGTCCCTAGGTGTGAATGAGCGAATTAGTTGTCTGTCCCTGTGTGCCCTGGGATTGGCTGGCAACCAGTTCAGGGTGTCCCCTGCCCACTGCCTGGAGATGGCCGCGACCCTAATGAGGATAAGCGGTACGGCTAATGAGATGAGATGAGATGATTTCAATCACTGACACTCGAGAAACAGAAATGAGGCACGCGTATGGTACTTATGCCACAATCTTTTGCTCAACCAACTCATACGCTGTGTTGCAGGTAAAATCACTTCTCTAATTGTCTGTATTTTATTTCTCCTTCAATGTAGCACTTACTTGTTGAATTGGCGTGAGTCTGGATTTTTGTGAGGCCAGCACAGTTGCAAGCAAGTAATGTGTTCAAGGACATTCAATAAATGTGGTTGTCTTTTTTTTTGATTTTGCAGTTGATGTGTTTTCAAAATCTCTTTATGATCACTGTGTTATTTTGTTGTTAAAATGTTTTACTTAGCCTAGTAAATATGAATATTCACTTCCAACAGGTAAAACTTGAACTGGGAACCAAGACATCTCAGCATTTGTTGGAAATGTAAAAAGTGAATACTTGGTGTGTGAAAAAAATATTGGGTTTTTAATGTCCTCTTAATGTAAACCAAAGCAGAGCATATCATTGTCATGATTTTTCAAATGCTCTTACCTGTGCTCACCCTTTTAACCCCAGCTGCCACTCGTTCCCTGATTAGTCATCCTCCTATTTAAGCATGTTAGTCTCGTGTACTCTGGGTCAGTCCGTCAGCGAGCCTCAACGCATGCATGGCGAGCACTTAGGACTTTGGCTCCTGTTTTGATTCCGACCTGTTTCCTGTATCGACCCTCAATCCAAGCTCCGTTCTCCTGTCCCGGCTACCCGTATCTTGCCTGCCTCTGTTTCCTGCATCGATCCCTGATCCAAGCTCCATTCTCTTGTTCCGGCTACCCGTATCCTGCCTGATTCTGTTTCCTATATCGATCCCTGATCCAAGCTCCGTTCTCCTGTCCCGGCTACCCGTACCCCACCTTTACTGTTTCTTGTATTGATCCCCGATCCAAGCTCTGTTCTCCTGTCCCGGCTACCCGTATCCTGCCTGACTCTCTTTCCTGTATCGATCTCCGATCCAAGCTCCGTTCTCCTGTCCTGGCTTCCTGTATCTTGCCTGATTACGTTTCTTGTATCGGTCCCCGATCCCACACTTCTCGCTCACCCCGGCTATATGACTTGTTCTAATCTCCGACCACGCTCCATCTCCTGTCCCGGCCTCCCGACTTGTTCTGATCTCCGACCACGCTTCGTTTGCGAGGGCTTCCCACTGCTCCTGCCCAACGAGCACCAGATCGCTGTCTTTTTCCTCTCGCCCTGACTTCCCCTACCCATTACTAAAGCATTGTATGAAACATTTCGCATTTGAGTCCCCTGCCTGTTCCGGTCCTGACAATCATGTCTGCCATGTGAAAGAGAAAGTTATATTTTTGCTCAATAAACTATACAATGTGGTTAAAAGTTAGGCAATTTTTTGTAGGACTGTGTAGGACATTCAACGTTGGGTTTTGAATGTAAAAAAAAATGATAAAACAATGTCAAATATATGCATTGAATCCCATGGTAACTCTAATTTAATTATGCAACAATTATCTGATGTGGCGCTGAGTTTCAACGTGAAGTGGGGTCACGTTTGTAAATCAGAGGAACATTTCGGGTTGCCTTGACAACTGCTGTCTACCACCATGGTCATCAGAACTGGCACCACCATAATTAAACCGAGACCAAAGGGGGATTCTATCAAATTACAATAATGCCCACTTGCTTTAAATCTTATCTACATTTGATTTTCTATCCAAATGGCGATAGCCAAGATCTCAATTATGTCTTTCTTTGTTTTTTTATTATCCTTTCCTTGTTTTTGTGTACTATTCAAGTTCTGTAGATGATTAGTTAAAGAAAAATCTATAAATACGAGAGTGTGTATCTTGATTAAAGTGCGTTCAAATATCAAAAACTGTAAAAAGAATTCACTCAAAGAACTAAAAAGGCATTTCCATGTGTTTTCCGGATATATTGATCCAAAAACGTATGTGGTGCTCCGAAAAGCCTAGATGAGTTTGATAAGAACAAACTGGGCTATTCAATTTAATTGGTCAACTGTTTATTTGTTTAGATAGATAGATAGATAGATAGATAGATAGATACTTTATTCATCCCCACAGGGAAATTCACATTTCCAGCAGCATCCCTGAGCCGAGAACAATACAATAATAAAGCAAAAAGAATACAATATACAAATACCCAATGTGACTTGCAAATGCCCACAGTAGCGTGTTATGTAGAATATCTAAATAGTGCTCCACAGAATACATATTGCAATAAAATTCGGTAATATGCAATGTAGGGGGTGTGGTTTAATGTGGGCTTTTACTCTGCCGGGTAGAGTTAAAGAGCCTCATGGCATGAGGAAGAAAAGATCTCTTATTGACCACCTACATTTCTCAACGACTGCAATCAACTACCTGACATTGGTTTCCTCTAATTCATTTTTGTGTTTACATTGTTTATTTATCTTATCAAAAATTTGTAATTTTATTTATATCATGTTTATTCTATCTTATTATAGTGGGTATTGGATTAATCCAAAATTCATCAAAAATAATGAAGTTACATCCATTCATCCATTGTCTTCCGCTTATCCGGGGAACCAGCCTTAACAGGGAAGCCCAGACGTCCTTATCCCCAGCTACTTCCTCCAGGTCCTCCGACGGGATCCCGAGGTGTTCCCAGGCCATCTTAGAGACATATACATTTGTGGGGTTCCTTTCCAGCCATGTTTGTTGATATTGAGAATTCGCAAATTCTTATGGGAAGTGACTTCGCTCCAAGTCAGGTCCTGACCTCCCTCCATCTGAAGTGGTTATTTCATGGGTTGAGGGCACTTCTCCTTCGGTCTTGAGAGTATTGGGACACATCCCATTTTCATGTGAACGTGCAAAACGGAGTGACTAGGGTAAATAGCGAGGGAAAGTGAGAAGAATGGGACGCAGCCATAGTCTCTCCAGCGTGTCCTGGGTTGTCCCTCCTGCCGGTGGGACATGCACGGAACACCTCCCGAGGGAGAAGTCCACGAGGCATCCTTATCAGATGCCCGAGCCACCTCAACTGGCTCCTCTCAATGCAGAGGAGGAGTGGGTCTACACTCCCGAATGACTGAGCTACTCACCTTATCTCTACGGGAGAGCCCAGACACCCTGCGGAGGAAACTCGTTTCAGCCACTTGTATCCGGGATCATGTTCTTTCGGTCATAAACCACAGTTCATGACCATAGGTGAGGGTAGGAACGTAGATCGACCGGTAGATCAAGAGCTTTGCCTTTCAGCAATGAAGTTACATTACTAAAATATTAAGGTATGTGAATTACGGTACATTTTTCAACAGGTAACTAGTAACTGTATCGGGTTACATTTTTAAACTATCCCTCCCAACTATTCATTCAAAACTCTTGGCAAGAGCCACAAGACCCTATGAGAAGCGCAGTAAAAGATTTTGCTGCTTCAATCATGTCAAAACAAAAAAACGGCTTCTCACGTCAATGGCACTGAGGACAGATGCTTTGCAAATGTTACTTTCGTGCCACTGAATCAATCCAACATATTTTGGGTTGGACAAATGAGAAATAAAGAAAACCTTCACCCGTAAAGCCACTGCCAATGAAAAAAATAATTAACATTTATTTACTGGTAAGTTTGCTCTATTGCGTTCTGTGGTTATTAAAGTTTTTAATCACGTTTCATTTGCTGAGTCTGCCTATTCAATTTTGTTTCAATAAACCATGAGACACATTGCACTTTTGCTTGAGGGGAAGCCATTTTTTATTGGTTTATTTAAAAGCTCCCCATTCATGAATAGAATCCACCTAATACGTGACTGCAATGAAATTAAAAATGTGAATAAACACTGAACTCAATCGAATGCATCATAATAAAAAAATTGCAATTGTATTGTACATACCTTTTTTGAAATGGGCAAAGTAACTGTGAAGATCCCATATATTAGGGGAGAAAATTAGAACTGAAATCCATTTAAAGAGAGCCAATGTAAACATGGCGAACAATAAAAAACTTACCTTAATAAACAATATTTGTCAAAAAACAAAAGTATTTGATTAAATACACAAAGCAATACAACTTATTTTATTAGGGAAATGTATTAAAATATTAACTAAAGCTAGATCTATTTATATATATATGAGGAAGTAATACAGAGACCCCTCACATTTCGGTTATCGCTGGTTAACTGTTTCATGGATTTTGAATTAAACTACTTTCATTGTTTTTGATATCAACCTATCATGTATTGTGTTCTCAGACACAGTGAGAGGAAATAGGCAATGGCGAGGCTGCAGGGCCAGCCTACTGCAACAACTCTAACAATTCTAACAACTCTCATAAGCCATCCCGACCGAGCCTATAGCTCACAAACGCTAGATCCATTATCCATCAAACGGATGACCTGGAGCCACAACCCATGGGAAACCGCTACATACGGGACGGTTGTATTCTAATCACTGCAGAAACCAGAGTGAAAAGTTAAAGTTAACTGATGCTAGCTTGCAACAAACCAGCCGTTCTTAAAAGCCCCTTCTTACTCTGAAAGATGAAACCTTCAAATTTTGTTGTACTTTTGGATAACGACAATAAAGACCATTCATTCAATTGCCATTCTGTGTTATGTGTTTTAATTTGTGTGTCTATAGATGTTTTCGGTTATAGTCGTATAATCTCAGTCAGTAAGGATGTAATTTTGAGGGAAGTTTGACCCTTGAGGTTTTTACTTTTTCCGGGGGGGTTGTGGTCCCCATTAACCGTGATAACATAGGAAAACTGTATAATAAAGTTTTGAAAAACAATTATTCAAAATAAACATACACATATAGTGTGGGAATATATATATATATATATATATATATATTCAAAGAAAATTAAAAGCTATTTGAAAAAGATACTCTTGATTTCAGATATTAAAGAATGTCTTTGTCACTAAAAGATTTTTTTTCACCCTTACCGGTGGTGGTAATGTTGCTATGGAGATGCACACCCCCTCGCCTTTCCCTTCTTACTGTATATATGTCTTCTCCGGCTGGTGAGTGCATGGGTGCCTGCATTAAACGGTGTCCCACACACATTGCACTGTCCCCTTTCCACTCTTATATTGTCATTTTTTTGCTGTCATTCCAAAACGCCCGTTTTCCTCGTGGACATCTCTTGTTAGAAGTGTAGATGATGACAACATGACCAATCTTATGTGTGGCTTGGAGAGATGCAGAGGGAGAGGAGGAAGCAAAGTCGTGCGCCATTTTGCAATTAGGCAAAATAAATGCGGCTATGATAAACAATTCAGGATTAAGTGGCGAAATTATTACATGCCACTGACTTAATGGAAAGCACAGAAGCCGTGGGTTCAGGTAGACAAATATAGACGCGTGTTCTTTACGGTCGGTGCACCTTGTTATCCAGCATCCTACACATTATAGATATACAGTACGTACTGAATGTGTGTTGATACGAGCTAGGGTTATAGTCTGGCTGATGAGCAGGGGCAAATTTAAGCATCATACAATAAAGGTTTAAATTAAGAGAAGCAAAACATTTTTTAAAAAAAGTACAAACAATATGCATATGACCCTTTATGGAAAGTCATCAACTATTATGTAGAGTGAGAAGGCATGTAAGACAGAAAAAGAAAAAAATATTGTATACGAATAAAACAAATACATTACACCAGGATACTCAGAATGAATTGTATTTCTGTACAACAAAACAATTTTTTTAATTGAAAATAAAACAACATATGAAAGACAGTGTATGAGTGATAGCATATGAAATGTGAAAAAAAGAAAAATGACAATGAAAATATATGATATTTTATCAAATTTTTTAATTTTTTGAAATTATTTATTTGTAGAATGGACAATTATGATCAATACAGAAAAAGTATTTAGTGAAGGACAGAAATGTAGATGAATAACAGTAAAATATTATACCAAAATCTTTACTGAAATGGGACAAAAATTGTTGAGGAAAATAGAATCTATTTGTAAATGGACATAATGGAAAATCCATCCATCTATTCGCTGCACCGCTTATCCTCAATAGGGACACGGGGGTGCTGGAGCCCATCCCAGCTATCCAATCACAGGGCATACAGAGACAGAGAACTCACTTGCTCATTCAGACTTTAGGGTTCGGGTTTGGACCAGCTAATTAACCTGACATGCATGTTTTGGAATGTGTGAGGAAACCGGAGTGCTTGGAGGAAACCTACGCGAGCACGGGGAGAATATGCAAACTCCACATAGGACAGTTTTATCCCACGACCTCAGAACTGTGCCAGACACGCACTAACCACTGCGCTGCTGTTTTTCCCTATGGAAAACTATAAATTTTTCAAGTATTGCATATTATAACAGCACTATAAATCAAAACAAAAGCAAACATATAAATTGAAACAAAATTAAATGAAAAATTAAGAAATGCAGTATAAAACATCAACACAAGAAGCAAATAAAACTACTAGTAGAATTCCAAAAATAATAATAATCAAATATATGAAATATGCCACCAAGTAATACATAACACTACACAAATGTAAGGCTACAAAAATGCCCCAAAAAGAAATGAAAATAAATCGCAAAACAACAACATACAGTCAACTGAAAAAAAAACTCGGTTAAAAAATATTAATTAAGAATTCTAAGGAAATACAAATACAAATGTGGTATTCGCTTTCTTTCGGATTTTGTTCTGTGTCTGTCGTGTCCAGCATGGTCACCGTGGTGACCGGCTGGCCCCGCCCCCTGGGCACGGTTGCAGTATATCAGCTAATTTGCGTATGTGCTACTTAATGGTGGGTTGTGGGTTTTGCGGGTGCTGGCTCATTGCATTTTCTGTTTTGCATTTTCTGTCTGCATCTCCCGTTCTGTTTTGCTCTGTCCTGTTTTGTTTGAGTCGGAAGAAACCTGTGTTTGCACGTTTTTAGTTAAAGCCTGTTTGTTCTGTCTTGTCCCTGAGTTTTGGACGACTTTTATTTTACTAAATAAAAGTTTTGATCGTCAACACAATTTAGTTCTCCCTTCCTGCCTCCTGCCTCCGTTCTGGTCCGGTCCCTCGTGACAGTGTCACTATGTTTTTATGGTCTTCCTTTTGTCTTCTTTTTGGTTTAGTTTGGAGCAAATGTGCAGAATGCTAGGCATACACAGACACAAGTTGAAAGAAGCCAGGGACGTCAGCGGGCTGCATGATACATATATTTTATTTCCAGATGCAGTGCTTCACTCTTTCTGGACTGAAACAATCGCTCCCAGGCTTTATTAAATGAAGAACCAAACAAAACAAAACTACCAAACATACTCGTGAATAAACCCATTTTATTTAAAAAAAGAATCCCAGCTGATTAGTATTGTATGCAGCTTAATTCCAACACAGAGAGGAAACACACATTTGCCCCAGGAATCATCACCGTCGTCATGGTCATCCATTGTAGGAGTAACAATTTGATTTTTTTCAGTGTTGATTATGTCATTCTGCGTCAAATTGACATCATTTGTGTTAATCAAAAAGCATGCAGACCTCCATCATAACCATTCACAACACAACAAAACAACCAGGGTAGGGTTTTCAAGATAGAGAAACGGCCACAATGAGTCATGAAACAGATGGGCAAGGAAGAGAGTTATGATCAAAACGAGGTGGCAGCACAGTGGGAAAGTCAGTATAAAAAGAGATGACAAAAGGAAATGAGAGGGGGCGTGTCATGGAGCCTTGGGACCTCAACATTCAGTATCTTATATTTTTACTTGGACAAAGCTGATTTGTCATCTACACGACACGCGACACACACACACTCTCACATCCGTGACATTTTCCAGTTGATAATTAAATCCGACTGCAACCTTTGTTGTTGCTGGTTTTTTGCCGTCACAGCACACTAAACAGCAAAGCACGACAGAGTTACACGACACCAGGAAATGCATGAGTGAGAAAGGTTCAACGACGTGGTGAGAAAAGAGCACTTTTAGACGGACTGCAAAATTGGTAAGAGGAGCAGTTTGTTTTTATGGGATTGAGGAAGTAAAATACAAGAAGTATTTTTCTTTCTACCTTAAATGGCAGAAAGAATATTGTAGATTGCAACTGTATGCCTGAAAAGTGGAATGTAGGTGGTCGATGATTTCTAGATGGTCACGATCAGGGAAATATTTGAGTTTTAGCTTACAATTGGAAACTTCTAGGTCCGCATCTTGATTAAGAATTAACTCCTAATACTTGTGCACTAAAAGGTATGCTCCAACAAAGGACTGTTGCTGAAATATACCCCAGCTCTCGCTGCCCATTGTCCCCTTGGAGGGCTCCCTTCCTTCCAACGATTATATGACGGATTGACACTATCATCTCACCAAGTTGCCCCCTTGACATAAAGTCGCTGATAACAAGTGACCTCAATTTAGACATCTTCTCTTTGCCAGAAAGCCCGACAAGTCCTAATTTGATGTGATTTACATTGGAAAATATTATTTGGGGGTTGGGAGTCCATACCCAAACCTAAAAAGCTTTCCCTAGGAAATATAAGTGGACACATCACCAGGTGGTAATTATCATATACAACAAGTGCCTTTCAACCAGCGTGGCGTGGAACACTAGTGTGCCGTGAGACCTTGTTTAGTGGACCACACATGCTAAAAACATTTGGATTACAAATAACCGTTGAATTGAAACCAACACAAAAATTGTGTAATGTTTTACATTTTTGTGCAAAACATATTGTTTTGTTTGCAAAAACAACAACCCTCGCATGGTGTAAATTCTATACTAAATAGTCTGTGTCCTTTTGTTCTGAACAACCCAAACGATCGGGTCGTTTGGCGTAAAATAACAAAGGGAAATGGGTCAAATGTATCTGTTTGGTTCTTATAGGGCAGGCAACATGATTATAATTTGTAATAAATAATAATGCAATTATTTCCTTAAGAGATTCTACTGATTAAATATTTAGGTATCTAGAAATTTTTTTGAAGACAACATTTGATCTCGCACGTCTAAGGCAATTTGGATGAAGTTTTAATTCTTGAAAACATGGAGACATTTTTAAACTTGATGTAGAAAAACAATTCAAACCTTAACCTCGACCCTAGCTCCAGAACCTAGCACTAACTTTAACCCAAAAACAGGTGAATAGTTAAAATAGTTTTCATCTGAACATTGAGTGGACCCACCTTGGTAGAGTTCAACTCTTAACTGCCCAACTTGCCTACTTACTTCACCTAAAGCAAAACAATAGTCCTAAACCAAAAACTACCCAAACTAAATGTCAGTGCAGATCGAGGTTGTATGGTTCTTGTTTTTGGTGAAGATACATTTTAAGTACATGATCACACCATAAGACCTGCCAATGAAAGAAACGTAGGGAAACATTTTTCTGGTGGAGTTGATTCAGTTACGTACTGCCCCAAACTCCAGCTCAGGTAATGACCTAACTTGTGTTTTTGATGATGTTGCAGTCTAAGCAAACGTAATGTTCTGCCGAATGGTAATCACACGACAACATGGCTCCTTGTGACGACATGGTACAGGATAGGAGGTTTGGCAGGCAAAGACAGACCAGAATGAGAATGGGGCGGGGCGGTGAGATTCAATGAGCACAGAACGTTACTTGGACACACAGGCGTACACAGCCACACACAAATAAATACAAAACAAACACACCCACGAATACAGAAACACGCAGTTAAAAGCGACACAGACGCGTGTCATGTGTAACTCAACGAATCCCTTGATGAAAAAAAGTCATTTTTCTTGTATTAGTGGGTTCACTCGCCAAGGAAATGTCACTTTTTTTGAGCGGCGCATCACATTCCTGGTACAAAACATTACAACGCTTCATACTGGGAATGATAAAAGCAGAAGCCGTGAGGACGACAGGACAGGTGAAGGAGACAGACACAAGTTAACATGCTCAGGCTACAGTCAATCCTGTCCTGGCTCCTCTGACATCAGTCAAGACCACGTCGGTCCTCATTCCCTAGGGGATCAGCCATTGTTGCATCAAAGGCTGGCGAGGCCAAGAGAATCCAACAGCTCCCCCGACCTTGCGTGATACAGTAAGTCTTCTTCACATAGTCTGTACAAGAGCTTTGGTCACACTCCAGGTGACCGCATAAAGATGGCTTTGTATTTTATTATTTTTTATTTATGTATTTTTCAAAACAATTGATCACGTCACACACCTCCTAGATCAGACTACATACTGTACCCTCTACGCATAAACAGCAAACTGACAGTGAGTTGGTTTATTTGTCTTTGCTGCTGCGTTTTATTTTCTGTCAACTCATCGAGCTGAAACTCAGAAATGTTGAGCGCATCTGTGACTCCCTTTGATGGGTATAGATGTATCCACAGATGAGAAAAGAGATAAAGGAAAAGTCTGGAAGGTGTATAGACAGCATAGACCTGTGGAAAGAACGGAAATGAAGAATAAGACAATTATAAGGACTAGCGGAAAGAAAATGCTTTGTGCCATTGCACAAGAACTTCATTATGTGCACACATCTGACAGAGAACAAAGTCATCATGTTTTGATTAAAAACGTCTCATCAAAAAAAAAAAAAATGTAACCCCGGTCTAACTTTGCGGAACACAGCATTGTAAACTACCATATTTTCACGACTATAAGGTGCACTGGGTTATCAAGCGCACCCCCCAAAAGAAGTTCTTTGTCCTACATTTTCCATACATAAGCCGCGCTGGACTATAAGGCGCTACAGCGAGAACGTCAACAAAACAGTCAGATAGTTCATTTAAACTTATTTACCCCTTAACATTCTGACAGCTCGCAAAGAAGTAGATACGTGTCTCAGACACGTACGGACACGGTGTCTGTACGATATCACCAATCACTCAAATGCGTCATTCCACATATCATTAGGAAGGTTAAACTCTTGGGATTCAAGAAATGCCAACCATTTCTTAATTTCCATTTTATTTTTCGTGGGCAAATGTGTGGACAGCAAAGTAAGAATTTCATTGTGCAGGGAAACATGGTTCTTTGCTGTGCATATGACAATAAACACTTTGAATTGAATGGAATTGTATTTAATAATTCACTCACCACAGAAACATCAGGACTGAAACAAGATACTGGGAAAATATAAAGCCGGGGTAGCGCACCAATAATAATACGCAACCATGGTCCTCTTACAACCGTACATACTCCAAAACACATAATAATGCCGACAAATAAAACAGAAAAAATCCGCAGGGAAGCATCTCTATATTGACGGACGTTGCTTGTTGCTCGCTGTCTGTTTAGCCCCATAATTCCTGTTTACAAATACAGACCACAGTAGTAAACAATGTTTTCACCAGGCCGTAGAGCAACCAAACATGTGATTCATATCTTTTTCAGCCAATGGCAGGCTTTGTTTTGCCCGCACTTTAGCCTGTGCAAGCCTGTAAATGCTAAAAAGGGCGGCCTCCTTTTCCTTTCGAATAACTTTAGCCAATAGTGACCGATTCAAATGATGATTGACAAATTGGTTAGGAAATGAAATGCCGGTATATTTATCCCATCATACAACGCGGACTACTTCGCCTAAAATAGAAAATCTAGTGGGGATTCAGTGTTGTTGACTTTAAATAAGTTGAGCATAAAACAGGTTTAAATTGCTTTGTATTTTATCTTCATTTGTGTATTTATAAATATTTAAATTGTATTTCCCGTGTTTTTCAGTGTTAATATTTTTATTTATGTATATAGATGGTAAGTTTATTTTTTTATTCTTTCATCTTCTTTTTCCTTTTGCTATGGTATATTTTTTTTTCCCACTTTTGTCTTTTTTCTTTATTTGCCCCCCTTTTTGAGTCATCCCGTGCACAATGCTACATAATAATTGGTAATGTATTTTAAAGGATTTATGTCACAAGCCAGAAACTGAGACAGGACCCAGTAGCGTTCGTTTACTCGGTTCTATTGATGAAGAGGGAGAGCGAGGCTTGCTTCCACGATCCGATGATCGACGGACACGGGTAGCAGGTGGCCGGAAAGCGGAAGTGGCACTTCCGTGTCGAGCGAGGATAATCGTAGACTGCAGGGATACTGGTCAGTAGCCAGGACGGGAGAGCAAGGGCGGTATCAAGTTCAGAAAAGTGGTCAGCAACAGGTATCAGGCAGGAAACAGGGCAAAACAGATCGGTGGTCGGGATGGCAGATCAGGGCAGAAACAGGTCCAGAAACAGGTCGGCAACAGGTATCAGGCAGGAAAATGTCGGACGGAATGAGCTTGCCTAGCTGGGAGCAAAGGTTCGCAAACAGTTCGCCGGTAACAGGGAGCCGGAGGGGTTTAAAGAGTGGGAGGGAGCCAATCAGCGACCAGGGCTGTTGGCGCCAATGCCGAATCAGTAATCATGGCGATTAAAGCAACAAAAAGAACAAGAAGAGATGCAATAATAGTCTGTGGTTTGCAAAAATATATGGTCTGTGCAGCCCTTTGAGACTCTTTGTATTTAAGGGCTATACAAATAAACATGACTTGACTGTTTGGTACCTAAAAGAGCTGAGACACACATTTGAAGTCAGAGGCTTAATAGTTTATAGTTGTGTCAGATCTATCAAGAACATTTTCATCTAAAAAGAAATACCTTTTCAGCATTTATTTTGTTTGACCCAACTTGATTTTCTGCAATCGTGGGAACAAAAATGGCAATAAATTGAATATTTCTCTGTCAGAGATGTACCCAATATTTTTTCTTTAAAACATCATATATCATGAAATATATATTTTTTAATATTGTTTAATCCTTGGTGCACTTTGACGTAACCTGAAGTTTGGCATTGGCTCCCAATTATGAACCAAAGCTAATCAAACCTAAAACCTTATAGGCATAAATGCTTTGATCCAAATCGTAATATTTACAAATCGGGCCGGCAGCACCAACCTACAACTAACAAAAAACATATTGATTGCAAAATACTGTCCAATGACTTCAGATCCAACTGCTTCATCTCACTATTCTAATACGACAAGCCTCTGAACAAAACCAAACCCAAGATCAGAAATTTAAACCCTTAATCTAGCAATATGACAGGATGTTATCTTGTCATTATTCTGCCAATATTCCAAGAGTCCACGCAGTAACACGGGAGCTCGAAATGGATGTAATATTTGTAGATATGCATGCGTCCGCCCGTGAACGGCCAGATGTGACGAGCCCTTCAATGGCACGATCGCTGTCAAGTTTAGATTTTACACACTTGACCCGTTTTTCTGCTCAAATTCAGTTCTGGAGTGCGCAGCCTGAGGAATTGCTGTCATACAGACAACAGTATTGAACAAAAAAAGGATGCTCAAAAAGGAGAATGACGACAATACCTGACCTGCTTAATCTGAGTGAGGACTGTCCACCACGATATGTGGCTTAGAAGTGGGTGATGTTTCGCCCTTCGTCGACACAAATGTCCCGATTGCTTTTTCCTGTCCAGAGGGAAGAAATATTAAAAACTCAGCAATGGGTAAGATGAGGGAGGCAGGGGGGGATTGTTAACACCGAGCTATTAACTTAGACTTTGAGATGCCATTCAACGACCGTTTTAAAAAACATATGCGTGTTACCTCCACTAGTTGATGCCAGTGCTCTATTGGTTTGCGGGGATTGGCCAACATGGCATTCCAGTGTTCCCTCCCTGGACCATCCGCATCGCTTCCGACACGGCACATTCCTATCACTTCGTTATGACCGATGCTAACGGGACAAGAAAAAATATATAGCCATCACTGCAGTTAGTGTTACGCGAGGCTGTCATGTCTGAGAGAAAGCTCACCAGTCGTAGTCCATCACGGCAATAACGATAGACACGCTTTCGATGTTCTCGTTGGGAATATCAAATACCAGAGCCTCGTTGTAGGTTGGATTTAATGTGTTCTTCTTTATGGAGGTCTTCCTCTTCTTCAGTCGGCGACCGTCACAGATCAGCGAGGCCTTTACATATGGGTCTAAGGCCAAAGTGCAGAGACGTTTAGGGAAAATCGTCAAGAATGCCTTGTGACGAAAGGTCACTTTTTGGTAGGCAACGGATGGAAAACAGCAGGTTGCCACTCTTTATTATTCACTCAGCATGCTGCCCTGGGAAACACACAACACTCCCACTCTGCCTTTTTTTTTTCACTGTTTGCCCGAGCGTCTGTCTCTCACTGTTAGGATGGCGCTGGTGGTAACAGCCGCTAAGGCTAACAATACTGTTGCCGTCACCGTCGCATCTCCCCGAGTGACATGCAATTAAGCAGTTTAGTGAATGACGGCAGCTAAAAATGTTACCGTATTTTCCGCACTATAGGGCGCACCGGGTTATAGGGCGCACCCCCAAAAAATAGTTTTTGGTCCTATATCTTCCATAGATAAGGCGCACCGGATTATAAGCCGCTACAATGGGAACGTCGACAAAACAGTCAGATGATTCAGTCAAACTGATTACCCCCTTAACTTTCCCAAAGCTTGCAAAGAAGCAAATACGTGTCGTAGACACGTGCGGATGCGGTGTCCGTACGATGTCACTTAAATGCGTCATTTCAAATATCATTCGGAAGGTTGAAGTCTTGGGATTCAAGAAATGCCAAACATTTCTATGTTTCTATTTTCTTTTTCGCTCACCACTTTACTGTGAATATGACAATGAACACTTGGAATTGAGTTGAATTCACTCAACTCATCACAGCAACATCAAGATCGTTCTAAAACAAGATACCGGGAAAATATAAAGCCGCATAACTCACCTAAGTTCTCACGTTCAATAATGATACGCAATCATGGTCTTCTTACAACCGTTAGTGAAGTTAATCCAGGAGAGTAAATTAGTTGCAAATACAGACTAATAAAACATGTTTCCTTATGGTGTACTTTAGCAAGCTTGCTAAGCTTGCTACGCCATTGCTAAACTCGGCCAATTGCAGGGTTTGTTTTGGCCATCTAGCCAATCTGAGGCTCCGAATAACTTCAGCCAATAGTGATCGATTCAAATGATGATTGACACATTGGTTAGCCAATGAAACGCCGGTATATAAATCCCAGCATACACCGCGGACTACTCCACATTCGCGGTAAAATCGAGTCGGCGGCTGTTGAGTAAGTTGCGAGACTTTGCGACTTAATATTGAGCCTTATATAAGGCGCACTGTGTTATAAGGCGCATGGTCAGCTTTTGAAAAAAATTAAGACTTTTAGGTGCGCCCTATAGTGCGGAAAATACGGTATATTTGCTTGATGAAAGCAAAACAGAGTGTTCCCGCGTCAAGCTGGTTCAAACAACAAAAAATAGATCTGACAATACTATCGTTATCTGCTTTGCTAAAGAAAACCACTCTGGCTTTGACGAGTCCTACAATTTAAGAGAAACCGAACAAGCTAGTGGAAGACCTTTGCCTGAGGAAAACTGGTGAAGCTCTTTGAGGTTGTGACTCCAGAAGACAGTCTTTCCAGAAACTGTAGTCTTTTACCGAAGAAACAAAAGTCGCTCTCGTTGCCTTATGGCAAGTGTGGCTAACCCGGTCCTGGAGAGCCGCACGTCCTGCATGTTTTAGAGGTTTCTCTCTTCCAACACAGGTGACGCCAAATTTCAGCTTGTTAGCAGGCTTTGTGAGTTCTTGATAACGATCGAGGTGATTGGAGTCACCTGTATTGGAGCAGAGAAACCTCCAAAACATGCAGGACATGCGGCTCTTCAGGACTGGGTTAGCCACCCATCCCTTATGGTATTTTCCTTGCCCTCATGTGGACTTAAGACCAGGACACATCGTTAGTATTTTGTGCAGCGCTTTGAGACTATGAAAGTGACTTGACTAAAAAAAGAGGATATGTTGGCTACCAGAGAAAACAGAGTAAATCCTTATGCTCTGATACCAAAAAACCCTCACAAACAATAAGGTACCTAACCCAAGGCACTGATTATATTCATATTTTTCCTTTAACCCCAAAACTAGAGTCCTATTAGGTCTGCATCATTCCCTAATAAAATGACATCCACGATTCCATCGACCAGCCCACCCAAGAAACCCCTCCCCCTTAACCCCCACCCCTCGTCTTCAAAAACAAAGTAGAAAACACACCTGTTCTGTGACACATTTACAATAGCAGATATCAATTTAAACTGTCTTGACAACATGTACCACCCGTTAAACGGCAACCTGACGTAATGATCCACAAAACAGCCATTACTTTAATTGACTGTACTATGTTAAAGGCTGACATTTTGGGGGAAACTCACAAGAGCAGAAGAGGGGGATTATCTTGTCAGAGGTGAAAAATGTAAGACCCATTTGTTTCATATTTTTATATACTCATTTTAATATATCTAGTCTTCAAAATGGGTGCGATGAAAAAAATTGAGATGAATGACTTTTTTTGTCTGTAGAAACAAGATATTGGTTCTTGATCAATCGGGCCATTTAAATGTAACGTATTTCTATTTATTTTACTTTTATAATAGACTATGATAACTTTCCCAAAATCTCCAGAACAATCACAATTAAAAAAAAACATTTCTTTAACCCTACATTGTTTCTTAATTAAAAAACCCCACAAAGGGCCACATTTTTTCTTTTAAAGACTTACTCTTACCTGAGAAACCAGTCAGGTCCATGGCCTTTAGGTTGGTGGCCTTGATGACAGTGGCTGTGAGCCTGCCAGCTGTGGGCAGGTAACACAGCGAGAAGTTGAGTTCCCCGAGATCGGCCTTCTCCTGTGGATGCAAATTAAAAAAAAAAGTCGAAAACGATTGTGCATGGGGAAGGTGTTTAGTAATTTTCAGCCAGTTTGTTTATTTGTCACTAAAAATAAATCAGGCCCCAATCTGTCGCTGCCAACTGGAGGCGACAACTCTTTTGTGTTTTTCACGCTTCGCATCTCTTTAGGATCGATACTTCCTCTGAGAGACCGAAGTTATTTAATATATCTGATGTCCATGAGTGGTCCCCTTGCATTAATATTTCATTTGTAATAGAGTCTGGCTGTCATTTTCTTCATTTGTCAGTTGGCCCTTCAGTGCACGCTGCTCATCAAAAGTTACTTTGAAGGAACACGCTTGGACAGCGCAATGTGGAAGGCTCAACAACTTTATGTAAGCTGATCAATATTCAATCCGTTAACGAGAAATGTGCTTATTTAAAAAAAATAGGAGAGTTAAAGATGAGGTGTAATCAAAAGGATTTTATTGATCGGGCCCTTTGAGTCAGCAGTGCTTGGGCTTAAACTAGTTTGTTGTTATGTTCTCACTCATCAAGTATTGACTTGAAACTTCTGCAGTGGTTGTTTTGCTTATGATGACTGCAGAATAAAATAAGTGAAAGTAATGCAATCTTAAGATATACAATAATCCCTTGCTGTTTCGCGGTTTACTTATTGCGGTTTTGCTACTTCGATTTTCATCGTGCATTGTGTTCTGCATTCTGATTGGCTAAACAGTGGTCCCGCCATTTTTCTTCTTGTGACTGCCTGCGCCTCAATAATGTTGTATGCAGAGATGTACACAAACAAAAACAGCTTGGCGAACCTATATTATGTAATCTTTTTAAACTTCAAGTTAAAGCCATCATGTCAACGAAACCTTCAAGTAACCACCGCTGGATGGGGCAAAAAGGCAAGGGGAAAATGCTTCTCCACCCACTTAACTTGCTCTGGAGCCACATGTGGTTCTTTGGTGCTCTATAATGGCTCTCTGTCGCTTTTTCAGGAATGTTTGAAAATGTAAAGATAAATGGTATCTGTAAAATGGAAATAGCACCGATTCTGAGCATTTTCCAATGAATATAAATAGAAAAAGTATGTGTCTCCTTTCGTATACTGCTTTTATAAGGTTTGGTCTGATAACACGAGGTTTGCCAACCAGAAAGTAAATACAGTTTTCCATAACGTACACATGACGGCGACAAAATACGATGTGAAATAAAATGGATCGTGTTTTTAATCAATACAGATGTGCATTATTGTGGCAAGACTTCTTTTTTTAATTTAATAATAATTGAATGGTACAGACGTTTTTTGTAAAACAACATTTATGAAGTACAGTACTTTTATTTGTAAACAAATACTTGAGCCTGTAAATTGGGTTTGTTCTTTGGTTTCAATTTAATATGAAGCATTTATTAAACAAATAAATAAAGGTGTTTACACACAGGACCTTTTCGAAAACAACCCTGGCGAAAAATGAGGGGTTACTGTAATGC
Source organism: Urocampus carinirostris (assembly GCF_059441175.1). NCBI lineage: Eukaryota > Metazoa > Chordata > Actinopteri > Syngnathiformes > Syngnathidae > Urocampus > Urocampus carinirostris. The sequence continues at coordinate 42,045,870 of NC_142349.1, read as the reverse complement.
TAATATGAGTCCTTTAAGTGATTTTTATGGCCTTAAAGGGGAATTGTGTATTATTTAGTGCCTCCCAGTGGCAAAAAACGCCTGCAACATTGATTAAAAAAACAAAAAAAAAAAAAATATTGATTTGAAAAATAAGAAAATGTACATGAACTATCACATTAACCTGCAATTTTTAAAAATACTCATTGGTCAAGAAACGTGTATTTATTTTACAAAATAGGTGGCTCTCCTAGAGGGAATTGACATGTGTGTCTGCCATCTTGTAACTGAGGGTAACCCCAATAACAAAAACCTTATGAAATGCTGGGCAAAGAAATGAGAGAGAAAATGGTGCGGTTTTGCCACTTTAAGTCTAGATTTTGTATTATTCCTTGCGTTATGCAGCACTACACAGTACATCCACATCTAGTGATTAAATACTACACAGCATCACTTTAAGTTTCAGGCCCATTTTTTAGACCAGAAAAAACAATCACCTACTTGTATACCTTTTAACGGAGAAACCAGTTTGTTATCCATTTTTAGTTTACAGTAATCGATTAGTCATTTAAGACTGATGTTAGCTTTAACATGAAGTAAGTAGTGGTGAGAGCACCATTACTCTACCACCAGATAAATAGTGGTATGGATGGCATATGAAAAGTCATTGGAGTTTATCCCATCATCACACTATTTTTATTAACAGTGCCAGCAACAATGATTTGCATAGTCTCATCTCATCTCATTAGCTGCACCGCTTATCCTCAGTAGGGTCACGGGGGTGCTGGAGCCCATCCCAGCAATCATCGGGCAGTAGGCAGGGGACACCCTGAACTAGTTGCCAGCCAATCGCAGGGCACACAGGGACAGACAACTCACTCGCTCATTCACACCTAGGGACAATTTGGACCGGCCAGTTCACCTGAAATGCATGTCTTTGGAATGTGGGAGGAAACCAGAGTGCCCGGAGGAAACCCACGCAAGCACGGGGAGAACATACAAACTCCGCACAGTAAGGCCGGTAGCTGGATTTGAACCCAAGCAGGAGGTTCCCACGACCTCAGAACTGAGCCGCACACGCGCTAAACACTGCCCCGCCGTGCTGCCCTGATTTGCATAGTGATTTCTTATAATTTCATTAGTTTCTCCACTTCGGTCAAATATACAGACTTACGAAAAACTGTAGATAGGAACATTTTTTGGGGGATGTCGAAAAATATCTGGACTTTGCTGCAAGTTATATTTTGTATTGTGTGAACCTTTTTCAGAGTACAGGACATAACTGCAGTGCTTCTTTTCGCCGGTACCGGTATGTGGCGCTGTGAGAGCTCACCCAGCATCCACCCCAAAGAAGAAATCTGCTTCCTCTTTCTTGTTCGTGTGTAAACATCCTATACTGTATCTCCAGCGCACTAAGAACTTTGACATTTTTATTGTTGAATATCTCTTGCATCCATTAGATATAGTTGGTGTAAAGTGCAAAGTAAAGGTGAGCAGTTTATTTTGAAATGACTGGAATAAGAAAGCTTGATGCGTTTGAGAAAATGCTTGGATTGCTTTTTTTCAGGCACTTTCTACCACGGAGGACCTCTTGAAGCCCATCTTCCAAAAGTAAGTTTATCTTAACTTGATTTATCTTTATAGAGCATATTATTTTATGGTACAAAAGAATACAGGTTACCTTTACAAGCCTTAAGTACACTTGTATAAACTTTTAACACACATTCCATACAAAATATAGCACTGGAGCAACTTCCGAACAAATTCAACTTACGAACAATCGTCTGGAATCTCGTTCGTAAGAAGGGCAACGTCTGTATATACGTACGTAAAAGAGTGTGTTTAGTATTTTGTTGAAATACTTTGTTTTTTCCATTCTCTAACTATCGTTGGTGAAAAAGTGAAGAGAACATTTAACTCTTCAGAATGCACTAGGCAGATTCGTGTTCCTGGTACTGTAAAAATAGTGTGATAATGATATATATAAGGTGCATCTGGTTATAAAGCGCACTTTCAAATTTCTCGCCAAATTGTGGTTTTTAATGCACCTCATAGTCAAGATAACATGGTATGTTTTCAGGTGAGGCAAAACTTTGATTTGGTAGAATAATACTGAACTTGTAATGATATTTTTTTCAATATTCAACCGGGCGGTGACTCACCGCCGTTCCTTCCACAATGTCCCTCCACACCGGTTTGTCTCCGCTGCCTTCACTGAAGTCCAGCAGATTGTCCACCACCACCTGACCAATCAGGTCGTGGCGGGAAAAGCGGTCAAAGTCATAGACCGAGAAATGGAGTTTGCGGGAGTGGAGTTCATTTAGAGGCACACCAAACTGGAAAGTCTCGTTGAATACAGGGTTGAGCGTCTTTCTGTGCACCTAAAGGGAAAAATGCAAAGCACAAGCCTGTCAAGTTTTTTCGTGTTGCGGCCTTTTCTATTCATCAGGTTCTCCAAACAAGTGACACTATACAGTATATACAAACCATCAGTTCTCTCCGACCTCGCATATTTTCACTATTTTTAGAATAGAATACAACAGAATTGTCTTTATTGTCATTGATTACATCGGCGTGAAACATTGTATGCAACGAGATTAGACATGACACTCCAGGGTAAACATGTACCTGATAATCAAAAAATTAAAGAGAAGAAATAAGTCAAAAATTACAACAAAGTTCTTAGAGACTGGCCCAGGTAATAAAAAGTGCAATGAAAAGTAGTGGAATGATATTTGCAGCAAGAAAAAAATCCCAAATAAGTCGCTATGTTATGGATGTATATATTCACAGTTTCGCATGCTTGTTTAGGTTGGTGATGCCCTGGGGAAGATAGTCTCTCTGAACCTGTTGGTTCCTGTTTTAAAGGACCCATAGTGCTTTCCAGAGGGCAACAGGTCAAAGAGGTAGTGTCAGCGTGAAAAGAGTCCCTCATAATGTTGACGCAGGCAGGCAATGTCGTCCAGACTGAGCAGAGAGCAGTCAATGATTTTCTGGGCTGTGTTGATTACTCTACTGCGGTACTCCAACCATACCACACTGTGACAATGTATGCAGAAATGCTGCTTTTTACGGGACGTCCCATCAATTGGGCCATTTTGTGCTCTTTACAGTAATCTGATCCAATGTATTTATAACATGGATCTTTTTCCTTTAGTTTTACCTTTTTGCCCACTTACATTTTTTGGCCCCTCAACCACTTACTATCATAATTTATTTAGTCTTTTATTGCTTGTTGCACTCTGTTTTATCACTTGGCTCACCAACCAGTTTCCAACAAGTGTTCCGATAGTTGGTTGCATTTACATTTTATGATGCAATTGGATGCAGTTAATCGCAAAATCTTAAACACGATAAAAAACTTGAAATCGTTCCCCAGCCCAGATTATATATCTTGGACGGCAAAACGCCTGGGTGGTTAGTGCGCAGCTCTTAGGTGTGCAGAGGTTTTCTGGTAATGCTGTTGATGGTGTCCCCTGCCCACTGAGCATAAGCACTGCAGATAATGGAAGGATTTATACAGTGAAGAAATTAAGTATGCGTTTTTCCTATTCCTCCCACTTAGAAATCATGGATGGGGATGAAATATTCATCGTACGTGCATGTCCACTGTGAGAGATAAACTTCAAAGAAAAATCCAGAAATCACACTGCATGATTTCTTAACAATTTATTTGTTAATACTGTTGCAAAAAAGTATTTGAACACTTGTGTATCATCTTGAATTCTGACCCTGAAAGACCTGTTAGTTCACCCATTAGAAGTCCACCTGCACTCAATTTATCATTCTGAATCAGATTCTCCTGTTTGAGGTCCTTAGCCACATAAAGACACCCGTCCAACCCATACAATAGGAACACTTTAACTCGTAATATGGTGAAGACAAAAGAGCTGTCCAAAGACATCAGAGACAACATTGTACACCTCCACAAGGCTGGAAAGGGGCTACAAAGCAATTGCCAAGCAGCTTGGTGAAAAAAGGTCCACTGTTGGAGCAATCATTAGAAAATGGAAGAAGCTAAACATGACGGTCTATCTCAATCAGAGTGGAGCCCCATGCAACATATCATGCTGGTTTAAGATCAGGTAATTGTGCAATTGTGTATGTGTAATCCTGTGCAGTCCTTTGAGACATTTTTGTGATTAAAGGCTATATAAATAAATGTGACTTGACTTGACTTGACTCACCTTGTGGAGTCTCAATAATTCCAATAAAGGTGAGAAATCAGCCCTGAACTACAGGACAGGAGTCGGTCTGAGGACCCCCGTTTCCAAGGTTACTGTTGGTAATACACTAAGGTGCCATGGTTTAAAATCATGCATGGCACAAAAGGTTCCCCTGCTTAAACCACCACATGTCAGGGCCAGTCTTAAGTTTACATATGACCATTTGGATGATACAGAGGAGTCATGGAAGGAGGTTTTTTGGTCAGACGCGACCAAAATATAACTTTTTGGTCATAATTCCACTAAGCGTGTTTGGACAAAGAATAATAATAAGTACCATCCGAAGAACACTATTCCTACTGTGAAGAATGTGGGTGGTAACATCATGGTTTCGGGTGTTTTTCTGCACATGGGACAGGACGAGTGCACTGCATTGAATAGAGGATGACTGGGGCCGTTAAAACCAAGGAGTGGCTTCGTAAGAAGCATATCAAGGTTCTAGCATGGCCCAGTCATTCCAGACCTGAACCCAATCAAAAATCTTTGGAGGGAGCTCAAACTCTGTGTTTCTCAGCTACAGCCCAGAAACCTGACTGTTCTAAATAAGATCTGTATGGAGGAGCGGGCCAAGATTACTGCTGCAGTGTGTGCAAACCTGCTAAAAAAACTACAGGAAATGTTTGACCTGTGTAATAGCAAATAAAGGCTATTGTACTAAATATTAACATTCATTTTCTTGGGTGTTCTCTAATATTTTTTCAGCTATATAACACAAATGAATCATCAAAAAAAATCATGCATTGTGAATTCTGGATTTTTCTTTTAGTTTATCTCTCTCACAGTGGACATGCACCTATGATAAAAATTTCAGACCCCTCCATGATTTGTAAGTGGGAGGAATAGCAAAATAGTAGGGTGTTCAAATACTTATTTTCCTTAGTCGTGTTACTGCTTTTTGTATTCTCTTTCCTCCTTGTTTAGCAACCACTTTATCAGGCCAAGTTGTAGAAGCTGTCACTGATGCTGCTGTTTTTATCCGTGGACATTTTGTTCTCTTTTTTCCATGTCTGTTCCTCTTCAAACCTTGTGCCATCTATCCTTGGGCATGAAAAATAGGATAGGCACAAACACTCTCACGCATGCGTGCACACACACGCAATTGCCTAGTTACTACAGAAGCTATTAATTCCCATCACACCTACCCTGATTCTCGCTTCAGATATTGTGGCCTCTCCCACTGCTTATCCTATCATCACCGCTTAACGCCACGCAACGTTTCATTCTCACATTTCCACCTCACAGAACGCCACTTTAAGTAAACGGCCAAAAATAGGGGTCTCACACACGCTAACTATCTGCGCTCCGCTTGAATAGTTGTAAAGTTGTAGCCACTAAAACGTCCTTGAAAAAGACAACTAACCTTTCTGCTCAGCGGTAGTGCACACAATTAAATATCTCCCCTTTTTCAGCAAAGGACAGAGAATGTAATTGACCTTAGCCAAAAACGCCATATTCTTTCTCACAAAGTATGTAACTCTCCATTTGCACAGCAAACATCAAAGAAGCTTAAATGACCACGTTGACTTGGTCCTTATGTGCAGTTTGCTGATTCACTGCAGGAACTGAAGCGTTTGATGAAATGAACAAAGACGACGAAGATGCGTTCGTCTCTGAAGCGCTCAGTCGTTTGAATCCAACCTGAGTGGATCTGTCATTCTTGCTTATTTTTAGCGCCCCATCATCTCCTGTTAGCGGTGTGAGCTAGCAGGAAGCGGCTAGAGCGGACGGCAATGAGGCTTCGAGCTAAATGAGAGTTTCTATTAGACTGGGCTGCTCCAACACATCCAGGAGCAAATACACAAAACCACCTACATTCATAATGACAAATCTGTTCATTTTCAGTGCCCAATAGACCAGCAATTTAGATGAGCTTTTTTTTTTTCTTTCTTTCAATTTTCAGGCAAGGTTAACAGACACCGTTGACAGCAACAATTTAGGCGGAGGGAGATTAAAGACATGTTGACAATATACAAGACAAAACGCATTTCACTAGGGCTGCAACTAACGATTAATTTAATAAGAGATTAATCGGTCGATTATTTTTTGCGATGAATCGGATTTCTATTTTACCTCCTATTTATTCAAATATTGATGTTTTGGACAGATAGACGATAATCAACATAACAAACGATTCTGTGATATAAAACAAAAAAAAATCATGAGTGTTTGTCAAGCAACTTGATCATTTGAAAGAAATGCAGAGAAATGTATGCTTTTCACCTGCAAATATGATACGATGCTCTTTTCCTACCACCATATCCACGGATCATATTAAATTTGGACTTATCATACAAAACAAAAAAGAAAAACCAATAAATTTCAATTTGTGTAGTTTTTTTTTATCCATTAAAAAAAATTAAAACAAACCCACTTTTCAAAATGTTGTCAACAAATTTGTTTTTGGGGGTTAAATATGATAAACATTGCCCATATGAAAATGATATGTGCTCAAGAATTTGCCCCTTGGGTAAAGTTGAAACATGTCATGATTATGTTTCTTTTTACTTTATTTATTTTATACATATTTTCTGATTGTTTTTCTCTGTATTTCTGTCTGTTCCCTTGAAAATGGTTAACTTTGTTTCATGACAAAACAGTCAAACAGTAGAAAGTTAAAAATTCCATGTCAATTTTGTTTGTAAATGATGCAATTTTCAAAATGTAGTATATAAAAAATTTAACATAGCTTTTTAATAAAAACTGTCTTAGCGCTCTCTGCCAGACCAAAGCGGTACTACAATTCCCAGGGTCACAACGAAATGGTGTGCACTCTAATTTGCATTTATTTAACATTCTCGGTGGCTCATAAATCACGTGGTACAAGCAATTAAATATCTAATTGGTTGCCAACGCTTTTATTAAATCGATTTTAATGGATTTTCTCGATTGGTTGTTGCAGCACTACATTTCACGTTACAAATTCACAGTGGCGTACGTATACATTGCAGTAACGGGGAGTGCTCGCCCGAATGGCCATTTCCTTATCAACGTGTAGGTATACTGTATAAACAGTTTTAATATGTATATAATATAAATGCAATTTCACTTCTCTGAACTATTAACTGTTAGGTGTACACTGGTTCCAAAATTTCTGGGTTCCAATAACAATGCTTCCTTAAAAAAAAGAACCGGTAGGTTTCACATGTCATGCCTCCAAACTGATCAAGCTGCTATAATTTAGAGAAGACAGCGAAGTGTAAAGAATTTAACAATTTTTCACACAACGCCGGGAAAAAAAGCTCACCTCTGGGTTATTTTTAATGTTTTTTCTTTGATGGAAACAAAATTATTGGTAAAACTGTACACAGTCTGCACACTGTCATTCTTAAAGACGTGGTACAAGAAAGCTTAACCTAAATTCGGTCCGGTAGAATTCCTACAGCAAAGTCTACTGCACTTGTGTCATACATGTGGCCTGCGGGTAAAATGTGGCCCACCACATCATTTTATTTAGCTCGCAAGACAATGCTGAGAGAAGCACAAAAGAAAAATGAGCTGCATTGTGTCCCTTGTCCACTGGAATCGCTGAAGCAAGGCACCACCGATAAAGCACCCACAAAGCCATGGATGTGCCATTTAAGGCAGTACAAAAAAATACAAAATTCAAAGAAAAAGAGCACCTGATGATATTTGCAGTGGTTTCAATAAACTTAAACTCTCCTCTACATTGTATATGATATCTAACAGCAAAGTTCCCATATTCAACTTAAAAAAACAGTTTTAATGACTTTGAAAAAATTTAAATTGGTGTTTGTATGCTATTTTTGTCACTTTCTCGTCTGCCCGTGTTTCCCAGGGTTAAATACACTGTAGTGGCTTTTTTTTTTTTTACAAATTCACAGTTGATAAACACTACAAGAGAATACATTTTAGTTGAAATAATTATTGAGGAGGAAAAAAAATCCTCAACAATGGTTTTATAATCAAATTTTACATCCCTGAATCATAATCTGATTTTGAGCCGCCGAAAAGACCACAGGCCCTCCAGCTGAGGCACACTTTTTATGCCATTAATTTACTAATCCAGCTCCCTGGAGAATGTTTTTTCTATGATGGCCCCCAGCCAAAATGAGTTTGACAATCGTAGTCTACAGCAGGCTATTCTAATTAGAAGGTCAAAATCAAGCATGCAAAATTGTTTCAAAATGCTAACTAAAAAAACATATCATTGCTCTTGCTAACTAATTCCACAAGACAACATTCCTGTTATGATCATTAACTCCAGCTCATGGAGGCAGCAAACCTCAGTCAGGTCAGTTTACCTTTGTCTGAAACTTTTTTTTGCGGTCGGGCAGCAGGTAGATCTTGACGTAAGGGTCGGAAAATCCGTTAGCGTCCTTAGCGGGCAAATCCAACGCCTTGAGGATCTTCACCACCAGCTGCTCCGTGCTGGTGCACAAAAACATATCCATTCAGGTTACGATGCCAAACATGCTCAGCCTACACCAAACTGGACTGGCTGTGTACACAAATAACATGGTGGTAGGTTGTACTGTATGTCTCTGGAGCAATGGTGGATCAGAATAGCATGACAACCCCAATATATGTGTGTGCGTGCATGTGATTGTCCCTACATGATGTATTTAATTAGCTGGCGGACACTAATCAGACCTTATTACACCTATTGGTTAGCGGGGCGCCTCTTCATTAGCCATTTACCGTGAACTTTTGGCTGCAAATTCAACACGCTAACTTGTCAACAAGGTGATTAAGCAGCCGATGGGCAGAGGGAATCATATTTGTGAAGACATTTACGAGCAATCACATGCAATCACAGATCAGCCTTGATTGATATAAAGCAGATGGTGTCAGTTCAGCATGAGTGTGAAAATCCTGGATTATTATTTTTTCTTTAACTCATTCAATACCAGTTGTTTCACTCAAATGGGAAGGCTCGGTTCCAGCCAATTTTCCAACTCATTTTTGAAGGCCTGCAAAAAATTTCGTTCTTTAACTACTGTATAGGCATAGGACTTATATATAAAGCTTAAACCCTAGCTTTTACCATTGTTTAGAAAATACAATGAACAACGTTTAGTTTCTTAAAAAAAATTCTCGCTTTCAAGAACACTTCTGCGAGAAACGGCTTTTAGTAAAAGGATGCCTTTCAAAGCAGAACTCTGAGTTACAGTACATGGAAGTCCTCTCAGTTTGATGTAGTGCCAATGAGAAAGTGATTGTTTTTATTAAAACTAGCTTGCCTTCCTGATTTGTGTATTTATTTATTTTTTGCTCTGCAGGATAAGTGAAGCCGTTAGCTGGCAGTGGCGGTTGCGACGCCACGCTGAAGCATTGCAATGGCACCATAAACTGCAGATGGTCAGAAAGGTAAAAGGCGGCACATGAATTATAAATGCTGATACACATGAAAGTGCAACAACACACGCAAAAAAGAAAACATGCATGTCGGGAATTAGCTTTGCGATGGTATGCTCGCCTGATGAAAAGCATTCATGTGGCCCATTTAATTGGTTCGGGCGCAAGACGATTTATTTTATGAAGTGCCGCACTCTTGAGGCTCATTACTGGAGCCAAAGCAAAATGTGAAACTGTAGGTGTGCAGTGTGCATGCGTGCATTTGTCAGTGTTAGCATGTTGAGAGTGTGTGATAACGCTGCCGGGCAGTACGACGACAACAGAGTCAATTTTCTTCGTGTTTCTTCCAAGAACAAAGATTCAATCGGCAGGCCCATTAAAAGCTGATACATGGGCGACAGGGGAATAGCCAATAGACTGTCAGTGACTATGACGCCACCTCCTGCCCACTTTGTGGTGATCACATTATTAGTGAAACCTGGTTAAGGCACACTAATAAAATAAGGTTTTATTTGTTTTTCTTTTAAAAAGCCATTTTAGAATTGTCCCTTTTTAAAAGATAATGTGCGTAAAACGTTTAGCCTTGGCAGGTTTGATTCCTAACCACTTCTGGCCCTGAATCAGTCACAAACGTCTCCAGACGATGACCGGCTTGATGAAACCAACAAAACTGATCATCCCCAACTAGCAGGGATTTAATACTGTCGTCATTCAGACCAGAATTTATGAATTTGTTTCATGAAGGTAATGAACAGAATCTGGTCAAATTAAAAGTTATGAACAGATTCACAGACAAATTGCAGACTTATAGGGGTAAGATCGACGCCAAAAACCTCAAAAAACAGTCATACAGCAATCGAGCAGCCTCTAAAAAGGTGTCCGGAGTTCCGTCCGCAAGGTATCTAGAGGTACAAAAGCCATTACCGAGTCTATAAAGCAAATGTAGGCGGGTGACCCAAGCACTGGAAGTAGAAAGCCTGCCACAGAAACCTCAAATTCTGCTTGCTCACAGGAAGCTATATGTGGGTGGAACTGATGTCCTTAAAGTGTTTTCGCTTCACCGAATCACTGCGTCTAGTGTCAAGGTCAGTGGTTCCCTATTTCTACTGTGTTCATAAAGCACGTGTGAATCAGAATTTCTCCAATGCTTTTAAAAATCGTTTTCCATGGCCTTGCCAAACTCCCCCTCGCCACCTCCCGTACGTGGGCAGAGATGTGCTGGAAGCAGGAGCTAATTTTCCTTCTCAAACATTTTACCTATTTTTCTAATAAAAGCACTTTTAGCAATCTTTTCAAGATTAGAACAAAGGATAGCAAGTTCCCAATCCAGGAATCAAGACAGGTGTCGGTAATGTATGACTCGTGAGGAAAGTATGGATCGTTTAATGAGTACATCTGGGTGAGAAATAAAAAAAGATCATTAATAGTCTTTCCTGTGTCATTCCGAGTGAAGTATATGCATACCCAAAGTGACACAATAAGTACCTAGTTGGTTTAAGGCTATATAGGGCAGAGTCCCAGCTAAAGTTTACAGTCACAGTGTTACAACAACCGACGCCGTTTTGGCTGTACATCACTACGGAATCCTCTATTAAAAAAAAGGCTCATTAAACAAGTCCACTGTTGAGACACTTTATGGTGAAAGCCCACGAAACAAACTAAACACCCAAAAGCGCCAGCCAAGCACCCATAGCAATATGATTGGGTGAGTGGTAGAGGTTGGCAGATCTCTACCCGGATAGAGCAACCTCCTTTCTCTCTTGCCCAGCGCCCTCTGTGCTGAAGGTCAACACATCCGTTTCCTTCACTTTGCAGTACTTTGTGACATTATTACGAAAGAACTCTGCGCATACCTTGTTTTGAAACTATTATTTACAACAAAAATGACAGTCAAAATTAGCCTCACTGATCTCGAGTAACTCTTAGAGGGAAACCAATTTTAGGGTGCATATTTGATTATTCGGACAGGCTGTAGCATTAATATAACATCATTTGATTGTATTGAATCATCAAAGGTCACACAGTGAAATAAAATATGCTGAATTATCTTGGTCTGGGGAGTGCGTTTGGTGGTTTTGTTGAATTTCTTCTCTAAGTATATGATGTGGCTCTCCCCCCCCAAAAAAATTCTAAATATTTTGCTTTATTGGTCTTTAAGTCAAAAAGTTTCCCAACCCCTGCACTAGGACATACAGTACATAATTTATAGCTGCCTGCTGTAGGTTATTTGTTAGTTTTTAAATGCCAACTTGTTTGTGTGTGCATGTGTCTTTGTGGGTTTGTGCGTTTCTGTGTGTGTGCGTGTATTTGTTTTTTCTCCACATAATAAACTCTGGGTGACGTCGGAGACATTTTGGGAGAATTTCAGGCTATTCTGAAGGCAGTGGCCAGCGAGCATGCAGTCAAAAAGGCTCAGCACAGACACTGACTCAGCACCTTCCCACCAACTCGACGTGCTTGTGCATGCTCACTTGAAGGCGTAGCGGAGCAGGAAGCTGATCTTTCCGCACGCTTCGCCCTGCTTGCCGTCACCCTGGTCACCTTTGGGCCGATACAGCTCGGGTTTGATCTGGCCGATGCTGGTCACCTGTTCCTTTTCCTCACCGTGGAAATCTGGACTGGACAGCTGGTGAGTCATTGGCTTGGGCCTGAATGTAAGCGCACCCCCCAAGCACAAATAACGGAATATCAAGGAATGTCGCTTCTCTCAAAAGACTTGTTTCTCATTACTCTTCAAGTTTCAATTGGCAAAATTAAATATGGGTATAGGTGTACTCTGTCTATTTAAAGTTAGGTTGTGAATTAGATCATTAAAATGAATAAAAAAAGGTTTTCAGATTTTTTTCTCCGAGAAGAACTTTATATCCTAATCTAGAAATCCTAATGTTTTGATTGCCCAATTTGTTGTGGATGCTGACTGAGTAATTATCTTTACGATGTCATGTCATAATGTATTATAGTCAATGTCATGACTGATTTAATTGATGTTTCTGTGTGAGAGGAGACAAACTGACCGGGCAGTGACCTGCTGCTGCGAGACAGCATTGGGCAAGTCTTTGAGGGGATGCGCGCCCCCTTCCGAGTTGGGTACATCTGGAGATGTCTGGCTCAGCTTCAGTGTACCTGAACCAAGTAAAAAGCAACAATATTCATTGTTTTTTTTCCTTCAGAATTGAATTAGATATATCTTTTTTTTTTTTCAAGACAGAATTAATCTGTGTCTGTCTGACTCCCAACATTACTCAATTTTTTTGCAATATCGGCTGGAGCTGACGGATACTGATCAATTGAGTGGGCACAGAACTTGCCCTAGAACTTTTTGGCCCCAACAGCTCTGAGGTCTTCAATGGTGAAAGGCCATGGATGAAGCATGTTGTTCATGGGAAAAGGTGTCCCTCTTCTCAACGACCACAACCTTGCAACCCAGCAAGGCTAACTCAACGGCTGTCCGCAGACACAAAAGTCCACCTAGTTCCTTGACAAGCTTGACAGCGAAACCGTTAATATAAAGGCTTAGTATAATTGGGGACAGGTGTGGAGTGATTCAGCTCAGGTGTGTCCAGTTCCAAACCCTTGAGTAGCCCATAGACCGGTTCTAAAAATAACTTTTAAGTGCTGGGTCAGTGTAATTTAAAAAAATATATTTTTAGTAGTTGACTGAGTTGGTTTACCCTACTTCCAATAATCAACCTGGTAATACCATGGTAACAGTATAGTAAAAACGTGATAAGATTATCTTAGAAATGGACATGAAATTGGTAGCCCTTTGCACCAATTTGTAACAATTAGTAGATCTCAGCCTCAAAAATGTAAAAATGAATAAAGTTTAAAGTTTTAGTTTTTCAAATTTAGAGTTACAGATATCAAAATTAAGAGAGAGGAATTCAATGACTTTTGAGTCTGCAAGGAGAACAGGAAAGGAATGTATAAAATCTTCAAGATGTTTGAGATGTTACCTGTTGTGGTTTGTAAAATATTGGATATTTTATAACTGAAAATGTAGTCCTTGATGACATTTAATAATCACTGTCACAAACACCAATCACATAAAAAAGACAACTCAAGAACCTAGCACCAATGGCATTTTACACAAGGTTACAAACAGGCAAAGATGCCCTGGTGATACGAAAATGTCCTAAATGCTCATATTTGATTAGGGGGACCAGGCTAAGCTCTTGTGTGGCTCCCTACCCCCACAAAAAAGACGACTGTGCAGAAAGGACTATTAATAGCACATTTTACGTAGCACTGTACTGTATATTCACAGGCCCCTCGTGAGCGAAGCATACGAACAGCTCACTTTTTTTTCTCCTTTTGTTTTATTTGTTTTGAGTGTTTTTTGCTCCATCTAAATGGTGAAAAGAAACAAAATAGAACCTATAAAACAGATCTCCATTAGCAGTACAATTATTTACGATAACATTTTGAAAAAAACGAGTTGTAATTGACTCAAAAAAGGATGAAACTTAATATATTTTTCAAATAGGAGATTACTAAAAAAACGATATCGTTTAGGATGATTTTCTAAGGAAGAGAAATTGTGTTTATTTTTAAATTCGTTTTTTAACTAATGAACAACAACAAAATATTCCTAAGGGGAAAAAAAACCCTTAGTTCTTAGTTGTAAATAATCATAATAACATTTATGTGTATTTTTAAAGAACACAATTTCAGGAAATATACAACTATTCACCTAGGTTAAATGCTTCTTGAATGAATGTTGAAGCCTTATTAGTGAAGCTCTTAAATAACAAAAATGAATAAGGCAAACGCAGGTCTCACCAGCATTATTAGGGTATGAGTCCATATCCAGGTAGGCGTGTTCCTGGGTCTCTTGTGGGCCGCCCACCAGATTGCCACAGCCATCGCCCCTCTCCAGACCCACCAAGTCAGAAAAGTGTGGGTGGTGTTGCCCCTGCTGGCCGAGGGAGGGGTAGAGCGAAGATGACGATTGGCCCTCTTTGCGCTGCAACAACGGCGGCAGGAAAGAAGAACCGGGGGCACCGCCAATCCCGGCGCTCCCCGGAAGCAGTCCCGAAGTCAGGCTCAGGCCACCGCCATCCTTGTCTCGCCACGGCAGCCAGCACAGCTTCCATGACACAAAGAGTGACACTGACAGCAGCACAATGCCACAGAAGGTAACTATCACTGAGAGCAGGCTGACAGAGATCTCTGCGAACACAACACCCACAGACCACACATGTTAGACAAGTTTGATCCCAAAGTTGAAAGACTGAATGGCAGGTGGATTAAAAAGAACCCTGACCACAGATAAACTACTAACTAGGTAACTGAGTACTTGAAGTTTATGTAGTACAAATGCTAACCCAATTGAACAACTGAACTTCAACTGAATAATAAAACAACAAACTACTGGTACTCTATTTTCCCGGCCATGATGCACACCTAAAAATTCCAATTTGGACAGAAATACTGGTGGATGAAATTGGAAATGCAAACAGTATTATTTCATATGCATTAATACATGAAGTTTCATGATATACAGTATTACCGTACTTTTGCAGTGATTGAGCAATCGAAATATACAGCTGATCAAATTCACAAAACATTGTAAAAGTGCATGGAAAATAAATACACAAAGATTCCTGGTGTATGATACAATAATGATTTAAGATCATCTCAGGGGCAGAAGGTGACCTTATCGGGGGTCGGATGTGTCCCGCGGGACTTGACTTTGATATCGGTGGTTTAGAAGATTGTATTATTTTAGTGCTGGGATATTGCAACGATTGGAAACCACTCTCCAGGGTATGAAGAAATAAGTCCAATAAACTGACTAAAAAATCAACTAATTTAATACACAGATGCACTGACCAAGTGCTTGAAAAACAAGCAAGCAAGCAAAATAATCAGGCAGGTAGACGAACTAAAAAAACAAATGATACCCAAATTTAAAACAGAAACAGTCATATTGGATCAAGACAAGCATTCGTTTTGCTCTTTGGCACACAAGTGTTAACGACCGTCACACAAGTCTACCCTTCACTTTGTTTCAAAGTGAAGCTCCTGCTGATGTGCTCTCTTGTAAACAACGAGTCGGCACTGGCTCGTGTGACAAATTGAGTTGTTCTTCTCCTCTTAAAACACAACAACCTTGTCACACCTTTTCTTGGTGAGCGAGAGTAGAAATGTATATCAATGATGTGCAGCGTCATCATGAATTGCCTCTTCCTTGCATGACTTGGAGGACCAAGCACACTTCAGTTGGATTGAGATGAGAAAACTTTAATATACATTGCTTGCGGGCTGCAAATAGACTCTGATTACTTTGAAAAGTATATATGTTTACAACACTGTATGTAACATCCCACATGCCGACATTTCTTGTGTAAATACCATGTAAATTATAACTATAGCCTTATCCCCCTTGTTTTATAACCTTATCTTCTCTGTTCCTTTATCTTCTTGGCTCATACCTCACTGTGAATGTATAAAACTGGAGTGTCATGCCCAATTTCGTTGTCACAATATGTTAACCCATTTTGTAACAATGACAATAAAGGTATATTCTATTCTATTCTATTCTATGTTTAGTTTTGACACTAATCCTATCACATCCGAAGAACATTGCCATCAACATTATACAAGACTCTTCCCACTACGGCCACCACGAAACAATAATCAGGGGTTAACACAAATCAACAATGACAAAATACATATTCACAAACCCAAATAATTGTAAAAAAACAAGAAACATTAAAAATATTCTAATGAAATATCAATTTAAAACAAAAGCCATCACAAAAAGAGGAATCAGTAAGCACTACAGTCTTAAAATGGCTCTGTGCTGTGTTCATATTATTTATAAACTAACGCAAGGCGGCAAATTTATCAATAATTGTTACATTTCTAATAAAAAAATATTGAGATCAGATCAGCACCGATCGATACTGCCCTGTATCTACTTGGATCGTATTGATGCCAAAATTCCCAGTATCACCCCCCCCCCAGTCAATCAACAACTGGCTCCATTCAAAGTGTTTACAACAGCTTCTCTAGAATTGTCATGTTTTCTATTTTTGGGGATTACTAGTAAATGCCAAGAGTCATTGGCGTAACCAGCCCAGTTTGGGGCCTGCTCAAGCTCAAAGTTATAGCATTTTTAAAAATCTCTTTTATTACAGGTCAGGATAAGCTTGAATATGATGAAAATGCTGGATAAAAAATTATAATTATTTTTAAATTATTTTCTAATATTGTGAACAACGCTACTGCTACACTTTGGGTGCCTAGCACCCCCAAGCTCTGAAGCAAAAATCGCCCCTGGTCGCAACATTTGTTTTTAATTGCTTGTATTTGTAATGGTCTTTAATTCCTTCAGTATACGACAGCAGTACCCTTTGAAAAAAGAAATCAAACAAATCTGAAAGCAAGCTTTCCATTTGGACTCAGTTCATCAAACAAATAAGAAAGTGGTCCCTTCTCAAGGTCATCTTCTCTCGGGCCAAGTCTTTCAATCACTCAACGGCTGATTTTTGAAAAGCGTTAGGAAAACGCTGGCTGCTTACTGGCAGTTTTCCCATGATGCCCTCTGCCCGCCTCCAGTGAATTATTCATCAGTCTGTGTATGTCATTAATCAGCACTTGTTCTCAGCAATATGACTGCAAAGACGTGGTGAGGTGGGGTCCGGAGGAGCTTTTTCATATTGCACTTTCCTCGTTTAGCCTGACCAGAGGGACAAAAAAATTAAGCTGGCCCCTGGGGAAAATAATAGACGGGGAGAGACTGCTGATGCCCAGCGTGACTGTTCCTGCATTACATTTGTCCTGTGGAAGTCGATGAAAATGAGCACATGTGAAGGAGATGTGGGAGAAAACAAGCTGGCGGTGATTTAGGGCTGAAGCCAGAGAGGGCCATGAGAAATGTTCATGTATCGATTGGACAGGGAAAAATAGCCGGAGAAAGAGCAAAGCAAAGCAGGTCTTGAAAAAGGCTCAAGATGTACCATACGTTGTGCCTTGAGAGGAAGAAATGATGACAGATAGATAGATAGATAGATAGATAGATAGATAGATAGATAGATAGATAGATAGATAGATAGATAGATAGATAGATAGATAGATAGATAGATAGATAGATAGATAGATAGATAGATAGATAGATAGATAGATAGATAGATAGATAGATAGATAGATAGATAGAAAAGTAAGTAGGTAGGTAGGTTTTTATTTTATTATATTATAAAATTATGAGGACAAAAATAGCCGTCAAAGACTGAATGGAAAACTAAAAGGCAAATACAAATCTAAAACTTTCCAAGACCGAAACCAGCAAAGACAAAATTATTGACAGCTTAACTAAGCATACCTGTCAACCTCCAACGGCTCCATGCCCTTACAAAATGTTGTAAATGTTTTCCCTTACAAAATACAAAATAATCTTACACCATATTTTTTTCAAACGTGTTTATTTATGTAGTTTAACATGTTTGTACATGTGTTTCGTTATATCATATATATTGTTAAGTAACATTTTGTTGTGAGATACTGAGTTGCTCGACATGAATGAGGTTTATTATAAAAAAAGTTCAAATATGAAGTAGCTTGGACGTTCACTGTGGAAGGAAAAAATACATGCAAATATAATAAAGTAGAATAGTACATTTTCTTATTCAAATTATTAATTCATTTTCTGCATTGATTTATTGTTGGTAATATACCGATTAAAGGGATAACCACAAACAATTTTTTAATTTCTCCTTCCATACTTCCTTTTTTTTCTTAACTTCTTTATACAACAATAATGATTCGTAATATAATGCATCAAAGCAAGTGAGCGGTTTGAGAGCCGGCTCTCTTTAATGAGTTGAGCCGAAAAAGCCAGTTCTCTAAAAAGAGACGGACTTCCTTTCACTACATAACCACCACATGAAATCCAAGGTGGCAGATCCATGCGCACAGTAGCATCAAACCGCTCGCTTCGTTTGCAACGAAAAAAAACGATACCAAGATAGAGGCTACCACGGCAAACTCGTTTGACTTGATTGATAGATATAGATAGATAGATAGATAGATACTTTATTCATCCCCAAAGGGAAATTCACATTTCCAGCAGCATCCCTTCGCTGAGAACAATACAATAATAAAGCCAAAAGAATACAATATACAAATACCCAATGTGACGTGCAAATGCCCACTGTAGCGTGTTATATAGAGTAACTAAATAGTGCTACACAGAATACATATTGCAGTAAGATTCGGTAATATCCAATGTAGGTGGTGTGGTTTAATGTGGGCCTTTACTCTGCCGGTTGGAGTTAAAGAGCCTCATGGCATGAGGAAGAAAAGATCTCTTCAGTCTGTCCGTAGTACAAGACAGTGACAGCAGTCTGTCGCTGAAACTGGTCTTCTGTCTGGAGATAATGCTGTGTAGTGGATGCGATGGATTGTCCATGATTGACCTCAGCTTTTTCAGTGCTCGTCTCTCAGCTACTGTTGTTAGGCTGTCCAGCTCTTTGCCCACAACAGAGCTCGCTTTCCTAGCCAGTTTATTGAGACGAGAGGCATCCTTCTTCTTGACGCTGCCTCCCCAACACGCTGCCGCATAGAAGAGGGCGCTTGCCACTACTGTCTCGTAGAATATTTTCAGGAGCTTTTTGCAGATGTTGAAGGAGGCCAGCCTTCTGAGGAAGTAAAGTCGGCTTTGCCCTTTCCTACATAGAGCTTCTGTGTTGGCAGTCCAGTCCAGTTTGTTGTCCAGCTGCACACCCAGGTATTTGTAGGTCTGGACAAAATTGATTTGCCGTTTCGTCATAGTTGGTGTATACCGGATGGTACCCATAATTGGCAAATTTGCGTTTTTCCGTACAGATTTTCTTGTACGTCGTACACGTCTTAAAATGCATAATAAACATACTTTGTACGGCAAAAACATGCAGGTTGACAGGTAAGACTAATACCTATTCAGCGATTCAATTCAACAATTCCACACTCAAAGCACTGTCAAAGCAGTATTTTCCTCCAATCTCCTGTGTGTAAAAATTCCAGCACACTCTCCTAGAGCAACCAACGATTCATATTTGTTCTACTTTACATAGTTTGTGACAATTTAGTAAGTTTGTTGTCATACTCGCAATACAGTGTGACAATTACTATTTATCAAGTGAAGTGTTATTTGATCAACTTAATTGTAAAGAACTACATCCATGTCAAACATATGGACTTCAACTAGAAAGTAAACAAATATTTGGATGGCAAAGAGAGAGTTCAAACTGCATGTGGGGTCTTTGAATACAACCAATGCAAATACAAGTGGTTCTTTGCCTCAGAGATGTGTAGTTTTTCTCAACTAAGCATCTTAGATGATACTCATCCCCACCAAAATTGATTTTGTGAGAAAAAATATCACCATTGCATCAAAGGTTTTCAGCCAACGTGTCACTTGGCATACTGTTGAGTTGGTATGCTTTGTGTGATGGCAGCACGGTGGTGAGTCAAGTGTGGGCTTTGCCTCTTGTTCGACACTTCCTGTCAATCACGCAGTTCTGTGGAAGCGTGCGGGCGTTGAAGCTGGTCGTTGCGCTTACAAAGTTTTTTATTCTCACCAGCTCTTATCTGCCATTCCTGTTCCTCAAGGGCCCTCACGGACTACCAACAAAATCGCCCCGGGTTGCGACGGGATGTTTTCTGTGGAACTCTCTGGACCAACCCGAGCTAATCTGGCAGCACTAATTTGCATGAACGCATAGACTCCGGATGGCAAGTCCATCAAAGCGCTACGCCATTGAGACTCTTTTGGGGCTCATAAAACAAATGAGATGTATTCATGAATATTTCATGCGTCCGCATTTTTATGAATCTTCTTAACTTGATCATAACAAGCATAGGTTCTATGGCAAACATACTCAATGTTAGTCATTGCATTAATGTCCTGACCCAACTAGACTGCAATTGTTGAATCTTTGTCTGATTTGTTGGGATAACAGACACATAATACAGCAGTACATCTTTATGCGAGCACCTCTAAACCTGAGAATTTCGGTATATGAGTTTTTATAACGAAAATCCTACTCGCTGTACCTAGGAAAATCCAGTTCAAGAGCAGTCCCAGAGTCTACCACTAGAGACCGTTCAAGAATACTTACTGCTTACCACAAGCAACAGCTCGTCAATATCGTGCTTGCAAACTACGAAAAAAAAACAATGAAACATTGCGCAGAAAAACTTTTTTGTATGTATGTTCATTCAATGTTACCGTAACCTCAATTTTGAGTGTACAGTAAGTGCTTATGTATCATCATAAGCCTTTCAATCTTATACCTATCAACCTCTGCCAATTGCTTCCCTTATTAATGATTACATCAAGCAATAATAAACCGAAATTGGGGCTGGGTTCGGGTTTGGGTTCGGGCCCTTTTTTTACTCTCCTCCGAGTAGTTTTTGTATAGTGCCATTTTTTTAACGGGCAAAAACTTTCAATATCTTACTGCTGTTTCCTGGTGAAAGTGATAATTTTCACAGATATGTGTATTTTTATGGTATGCTTGAGTCGAAATTGCTAACCTGCATCCAGCTGTCTGTTGCGTCCCCGGAGTAGGTAGCTGAACTCCTGACAGAGTTCACTTTGGCTGTGCCCGCTGGGCGAGTTGAAACAAAGCTCCTCCACAAGCATCAGTGCCTTCTTGCACAGGTCTTCATCCCAGTCGCCCGACATCCTCCAATCTGCATCGCACTCTCGCCCGCACTCGGCCAATCACAGCGCAGAACCACAGCCCGTCGCCCAAGAGAAGATGCTTGGCCCGAGAATGTCGGGCCGGATCACATGGACGGGAATGACGGGCCCATGAAAGACTGACCGACCCCACCAACTCACTTCAACTGGGGAAACAAATCAACAATAGTTCCCTTGAAATTCAAAATTGTATGTTTTTATTTGGACGATCGACTTCAAAACTAGTTTCAACTGAAGTTCTATTGGAATGCTGCATCCCTTGGATCATGATCTTCAGACTTTATGAGAAAGCTATTAAGATCACGACTTAAGAGAAATGCTACTGCAATTAAATAGTCAGACTATTTTATACACTTTATAAGGATATTCTGTGTAACTACAAGCAATGACTCACATTAAATGAAGCAAGATAAGTGGTAGTCATGTTGTGTGCAATCCAGTGTTAATTCCTAGAGTGTGTTTGAGTAACCTTTAACATGTTGTCGCGTTGCTAAAGAGCAAAACAAGCCGTTTGCTTTTTAGTCCTCCCGGCTGTAAGGGATCAGCCAATGAGCACAAACCTTCTAGAAGGACTCTCCAAGAAATATGGCATCACCTGAAAGAACACAAATGAAGAAATGAATCCATGTCTAAAACTGAGGGGGGTAAATGTGTTAAGAAGCATGTTAGTTCTTGGAGAAAGTTGTTTTATCATTTTGCAAGCGAGAGCCAAAAACTGTAACTTTGTCAAAGCAGGAACACCTTCTGGGTTAAGTGACGCTCGAGCACAGTTATTTGTGCTCCTTTTGCAGTTCACACGCACATTCTACAATAGAAACCCTCTCACTGTTAATAAAGATGACTTTTATTCAGAATGTCGCAAATAATTAAAGCATGTTTTTACTATGTACAATAGTTTAGTTTCACATAAAGGCATGATAGATTTTTTTTTTTTGCCTTATAGCTCCCACTTGCACTTGCACTGTGTATGCTTACTTCCATTGAATACTACTCTATCCTAACCCTGCAAAGGTTTTGGAAAAGCCCTTAAACTTAACGGATAGTAACATGTAAACCTTCTTGTATTCCCTATGATCCAACCTTTTTGAAAGTTCCGAGGATCTATCAATTCACTTCAAACCAGAGATGATTGTTTTTTAACTTGTGAAATCTGTTACCACGAGAGCTACAATTGTGTTGAGTCTGAAGACTGCGGCCAGCAATCATTCACCATGATTTTTTTCGACACGAATACAGAACATAGTTCTGGTCTGCTCCAGAAAAAAACAAAATATTTAATGTGAAAAACATTGAAAAAATTACCATTTAGTTGCTTTGTTGTAAAAAAATCACAACAAGATACAAACTACAGTTGACATTCATGCAAGCATTTATTGGATCCACAAAAAGTGGGACCAAACAATAGGGCTGGTAAAATCTGTTGGGACTTGGGACATAAAACTCAAAGCTGGGCCTCTCCCATTCTAGTCACTAAAAACTAACATACTCCATTTTCGCACCATTAAAACAAATAACGCAAAGCTTTGTGCCAATCAAATAGTAAGGTTGTACTGGCGGTACTGTGTGGCAAGGCACGGTAAATGCTTGATTCCAATATTTTAAAAATAAACCTAATATGGTGTCCGATGGTTCAGTGGTAGCCAATTCATCACAATCAAAAAGTAGTTGGAGGTCAGCTTGAGAAGCTAGTTCTTTGAGTGCGTTAAACCGAATCGGAATTATCAATCGATCGGTCACTTGATGTCATTGAGGCAATTTATGTCTTTTTGAGTGGCAGCTGGCAGACAGAGTGCTCCTCAATTCTTCAGTCAATCAATCCCTGACTCAATCCATCAGCCAGTCAGAAGCAGAGGAATTAAAATGGTCTCAGTCTGTCAAGTCACGGTAGTCTGTCATTTTGGAGAAGAAGCACTTAACTCTATTTATCTGGATGTGACACTGTGCTTCAGAATCCAAAATTGGCCAAACAACAAAAGATCCAATATTGCTAACATGGAGCACCGCTCCAGTAAATCTGTCTGAGTGACTTTTAAACAAGGACATCTCACAATGAGCAATATCTGTTTGGCAGAGAAGACGCTGCCTCAAATGACAACCTGAACTGGGTTGGCGGGGTAGAAGGCTGGGCGGGTAAATACCTTGTTTACATGATTACATCCAATGCAGCACGGTCCACATTGTAATTCGATCTCAATAGCACATTTTCATTGGCTATCAGCAATTCAGTCATTAAAATGGCCAATATTCTGATAAGTAAGGTTTAATTTGATACAGGATATTTTAAAGTAATATTAGTTGAAATTTTTTTTAAAAAAATGCTGATTAAGTTACACTCGACACTATGTTTGCCATTTTAATATGAATGTTTTATTGCAAATGTTTTTAAGTCTTCAAAAACATTTCTAAATCATATAGTGTCACACATCGAAACAGTGATTTTATACCGATTAATTAACTCATTTTTGATCACAGTAAAAAAATCCTGTATTTTCCAAACTAACAAATGTATTATTTCACAATATACCTCCATAGTCATGCCAAGATATACAGTAGATTATACAATCTACCAATGCTCACTGCAGTCCGTCTGTGTACATAGAAGAATTACATAGGTTTTGACCTCGAGTATTTTTCAAAAAAACCCGTCAAGGTTTCATTCTTCTTTAAACGTACAGCATACCAGCAGGTCGATCAGTAACCAGAGGGTCGCCTGTTCAATTCCAGCTCCTCCCTGGTCATGTGCTGTTATGTTCTTAGGCAAGACACCCCACACACTTTGACTCCATTGCCAGTGTCCAAGAAAGCGCTATATAAATGTAGAAATTGCTGACGCAAATAAATATATTTCCTTAAAAGTCAACAAAGGTAGACAAGTACAATACTTTTTTAAAATTGAACAAATCAGGCATTTCATGTAAATACAAACTTACTGCATGACTTTTGATAATCTTATCAATCGAAATAAGTTAAATCATTTTAAATATTGATACTTTTCAAGATTAAAAAATCTCAAATGATCCGCTGATCTAAACTTTTTAAATCTTTATTTGTGTGTGTGTGTGTGTGTGTGTGTGTGTGTGTGTGTGTGTGTGTGTGTGTGTGTGTATGCAACTTAAAGGGTGTCAGTACTGCCTGAATCGAATTTCGTGAAAATTTACAGTTGTACTTTAAGCCTCTGCGAGTGTCTTTAGCTAGGTTCCGTACAAAAGCAACCCTAATAAATACCAGCGAAACTGATGAACATCTGCTTCCGTGTGGTCTGCTTTCAGGGGTGTCTCCAATGCCTTCTTAGTAAATCCAAAGTGGTATAATTTATCTCAGTTTGGCAGGGGTGATTGTTTTCCTGAATTCTTCTTTTAGCTGCTGATTGGCTGTTAGAAGTCTTACCGTTCCCAATAAAAGGGCTAACCAACCCTGCCACAGTATGTTTCAGAAGTCGAGCATTTCCGTGACTGCGGGATAAGTGAGAATTTTGTGTAGAGGCAGCAACACAAAACCTCCCAAAGACGCTCCATTGACTGGCGCGCAGCTCTGGATTGATACTCTCAGCGGGATTTCTAGTCACAACCGTGCCACTCCACAAGGTCTTAGCTTCTCATCAGGGCTAAAACATTTTTTGGGAAGGATGACAGTCAAACTAAAAGTTCAGCTGACGTCCTGCAATTAATCATGAACGAGCTCCGACTTTCATTTTAATGACTCCATCCTGCCATTACTTGGTCTGCTCAGGAAGTCTTTAAGAACAAGAGCTGTTTATGTAGCATCATTTTAAGCAGCGGACTTGAATTCCCACAGAGAAGTTTAGGAAAGATGCTTGAACCTCAACAGACCGCAAATTGCACGGTGCATCATCCCTAAGGAAAACTCCTAACGACGGATAAAGGTTTAGTTAATTTTAGGAATATACAGTAGATGTAAATGTATATTTCAATAAATGTTATTCCTAAAAATGTTTAATTAAAAAATTGTCTGCTTGCAACTGGTCATTAGAAATAACAACATGAACCTCCCTCCAAAAAATCAGGAGGTATCTGAGTGATTTTCACCTTAACCCACAAAAGTAAAATTTTCATTTTCCCTGACCTGGATTAGGGAATGACTGAAAATAAAATAAAATACAAATAACAAGGGAGAAAATGAAGGCAATGTACTGATTATGAATATAAAATCTGGTTAAAACAAAGAGAAAAAACAATCAAATCATACATTACGATGGAATACTATCAAAGTGGCGGGATTATGCAATCTCATCTGGATTACTTATCTTGGAAAGGATGAAAACATGGATGACAAGAATGATGGGTTTCCCTGGCTCAGGGATTCCCACTAACAAATCCCAACCCACGCAAAGGATTAGAGCCAAAGCGGTGGGTATGTCAATTATCTTAATCCGATGTAAATAATACACCTCAGCTATATTTAGATATAGCAAACAGGTAAAAGAAGATGATAAAGATGGAAGTCCTCCACTCTGAGATTTGCAACTAATGCATTCAGAAAAATTCCTGTTAAAGAAAACATTTCACTTGGATTATTTACACAGTGATGTGATTGTGTCTATCATATGCTTCCCACACCTCGACTGGATTTGCAGATGACTGGATTACAAAATGTGTATGGATAGCAGCAAAGAAGATGAGTAGGATGAGATTCACTAACTCGAACTTTGAGGGGAGGATGATTGATAAGGGCTTATTTCAAAAGCAACGAAGCCATTTATTTTTGTTCTTCTTCTTACACATTGTTTAAATTCAGCAATAATTGGATAAGGGCCTGAGGGAAAATACAAATTATTCACTCACTTGGGCATTCAGATGAATATTTATAAAGAGGAATACATCTCAAGATTGAGGGGATTGTTGGATGAAATCCAAATTGGCAATTCTAATTGCTAACAGCAGCAAGGCCGCTGAGTGGTTAGCGCGTCTGCTGCACAATTCCGAGGGCATAGGTACGAGTCCAGCTACCAGCCTTCCTGTGCGGGTTTGCATGTTCTTCCTGTGCACTCTGGTTTCCTAGCACATTCCAAAAATATGCATGTCGGGTTAATTGGCCGGTCTAAATTTTCCCTAGGTGTGTATGGGTGAATGAGTTGTCTGTCTCTGTGTGCCCTGAGACTGGCTGGCAACCAGTTCCGGGTGTCTCCTGCCCGGAGATGGCTAGGATGGGCTCCAGCACCTTGCGACCCTACTAGGGATAAGCGGTGCAGATAATGGATGGATGGATGGATGGATGGATGGATGGATGGATGGATGGATGGAAGGACGGACGGACGGACGGACGGACGGACGGATCATCATCACATCATCAGAATTTGGAAATGGCTTGATTAAAAACAGACAGTCAAAATCTCATACAAATTCTGATGCGGACCCACAAACACAAGAATTATTTTGAAAGGTGAAGTAAGAGGGTGGAAGGCTGTGAATTATGATATCATAAAATTGCTTGTCATAGTTAGAGGGATAGTTTGAGGCAAGAAAAAACTCAAGCAGGAATCATATTATACATTTTTCCATACTGTGCCTGACAAACGTATTTTATATTGAATACATGCAGTCGGAAGAACAAACGTCTGTTGTTGAAATCATTTGATTTCAAACTGTCAAGAATCGTTAAGTACTTATTCTAAAGACTTTGTTGTTGACCACAAAACATACTTGCAGCATATTTGATTTATTTACTGTTCTACTGTTGCCAATGTGTCACTTATTGGTTATTCTCAAATAGTGGGGCATGCGCCCTAGTAGTGTGCGAGCCTCCATTAAGGGGGCGTATGTAGCATTGGGTACCATGTTTTGTTTTGTGGGATTTTTTAATAACAAATTGCAGTTGCACCTTTACTATGCTAGGGGGGGGGGGGGGGGGGGGGTGATGGTCCCTTTACCAAAGTGTGAGCATGGAGAATTGTTTTCATTTGCACTGAGCATGGGATGGACAGAAAATAATCTAATGCACTGGTTTACAGGGATAAACATTTTTGAATTTGTTTATTAGTTTTTTGCCTGTCCCTAAAAAAGGACACAGGTATATTTATGGATTTACTACTGACCGAGCACAGAGCCCTAATTTGTTTCATTCTGTTTTATTTACTTTTTGTATGAAGCTGGAGTATGTTCAATAAAATATGTATTTTTCTTGTGTTTAAGTATCATTTGCCACACAATTAAATCAACATCATGCTAAATTCAAGGAACCCAATGAACTAAATACTCTCCTTGTTTAAATAGTCTATGACTAGTGGATTATTAAAATAGTCATTAGTTGCAGTTCTAATATATGTCGGACAAGGGGGTGAATCAATCAGTCTGTCCATCTGGGATGTTTTTACTTTTGATTGCTTCTGTCTGGTTTCCTCCCTCTGGCGTTTTATTTGTTCACAAGGCCAAATTCACAATTTGAAATTTAGAGGTCACGACTTACATCACAACGGACCGCAGACGGTCTTTGCACCTTGTTGTACTGTATGTTGACGGGATCCTAATCAATAGCTGTTCCAGGTCATGTATCTCTGTGTAAACACATTGAAGGTCCATGCTACACACAGGTTTCCATGGGCTGCTGAAAGAGAAACCGTGTTTTGAGCTGCCTACTGCACGTGAACGCGCACCGCCTGCAATTTGCAAATCACTTTCGGTGGTCAAGGTAAAGGGGCGTGGCCCAACGGGAACGCCAAGACGGTGCTTGAGTGCGCGTCTGAATAGATCGTATTTTGCTAACACTGGACATTTTCCCTAAAGAGTAAAACACGGACATCACGTATAAAAACATAATAAAGCGACATATACGCACAGCATGCAAAGTGCTCTTGGGCGCGTGCACGTCACGGGATGTATGCATGTGATGGTGCGCGCCTGCCTACCGTGGAATGTGAACAAATCTCGTTGGTTGCTGCCGTCACATCAGGTAAAAATGCAGGAAGGAAACCGAGAAAATAGCAAGCCTTTCCATTTCGTCTTCCCCTCCCTTCCACCTCTTTCGATTTCTTTTTGCTTACTCTGACACGCGCGTGGATGAGCTGAAGAGTACAGAAAGAAATGGAGCAAATGATGACAGCCCTTCCTGTTCGCTCAAATATCCCTGAGCATCCTACTCCTCCTCCTCTTCGTCGTCCTCTTTCCTTGCTGGATGCTCGCTCTCAGCTTCCCGTCTTGTGCGCGGAATACTAATTCTCTTCCCCTCTCTCTCTGTCTCTCTGTCTCTCTCTTTCTTCGTCTCTCTCTCTCTTTCTCTCCCTCTCTCTCTCTGTCTCTCTCTCTCTCTGTCTCTCTCTCTCTTTCTCCCCCCCTCTCTCTCACGCTCCCTCTCGTTCTCTTTCTCTCCCTTGTTCTCCCTCTCTCTCCCTCTGTCTTTCTCTATCCCCCTTCTTTCTCGCTCTCCTTTGTAAAGACACACTGATGTGTGAGACGTGCGTGCACGCCATTGCCAGTGTGTTATCTGCTCTTAGCATGATATCTGTGCTATCACAGCCGTGATTGGGTCACAAATATAGTAACAAAAGCGTTACTGGATTGGTCCCTTGAGATGGTATAGTGGTGTGTGTTCATGGCTACTGGAATTATGAGTATCTTGACACAGGTGGTGTCAAGAGTGTGGATGATACAGCAGTATCTTTATGATACAACTGGTGTTACAATTGAACAGTTATCCCAATATAGCTATGAGCAGATAATGTCATCATGATCCTAGTAAGCATGATAGCATAATGCTGTAAAATGCATCATCAGGTCCCATTTATTTGTTTAGGCCTTAATTGCAAAAAGTCTCAAAGGACTGCAAGGGCCATAATTACAACATCCTCTGTTCTCAAACCTGCATGCGGGCAAGGAAAAACTCAAAAACCTCAGCATGAGAAAAATAAAAACCTTGAGAAGGGGCCACACAAAAAGTAATCCCCTTTCCTGGAGCCTATATATATTGCTAAGTTAACGATACACAAAACATAGTCAACATCAACAATAAACATAAGTAATACTGTGACTGCAATTGTTCTAGACGTTGACCACATGCATATATTTTGACTTTCTCAAAGAATACAGGAGTGCTGGGACAAATTATGGTTTGATTTAAAGACAATTGTGGTAAATGGGATACCCAAAACTTTCAAGGTGCTCATTTGGGGAATCTAACAGAAAAAAATTACACAGAAAAAAGATGAGTATCTGGTAAATACTCTTCTGACAGCTAGCAAAAAGCAATATCAAGATTATGGTACAGAGAACAGCTCCCTAACGTGGAGCAGTAGATCTGCACTGTGGAGGAAATATTAGTAATAGAGAGGACGACAATCAGAATGAGAATACAGGCAAGCCAATTCATGGACAAATGGGCAAAATGGATGGAAAACTAAGGACAATACTTTCGAACAATGCATGACGGGTATTCTCTCATACAGCAATGTTTTTATTTTCCCTTTTCTTGTTTTTTCCTTTTGTTTGGTTTTCTTTTATGCCTGATCAAAAAAAACCTGCATAATACACATCAAGTTAGTCAGTGACAGCTTCCTATATCAGCCAGCTGGTAAATGCAGATGATGCCATGTCTTTGGTCCATGTGCTGGTTCGATGACTCATCCAATGTCAATGGCAAAAGAGTCGAGCAGGTGGAACATTTCAAACTTCTCGGGACTTTTATTTCAGAAGATCTAAGCTGGGCACTGAACTCGGAGAAAATTCTAAAGAAGGCACGCCAAAGAACTTTCTTCCTAAGGAAGTTGAACTCCTACGATGTTCATCAGGAAGTACTAGTCAATTTTTGTCGTGCGATTATTGAAAGTGTTTTAGCAAATTCTATTATTGTTTGGTTTGGTCGAATCACAAAGAAAGATCTGTCGAAGTTCAATTCTGTAATCCGCACAGCGGAAAAGATTGTGGGCACCGGTCTGCCATCCCTGGAATCTATATATAATGATAGAGTTTTGAAACGTACCTCAAATATTCTTAAGGATGAGAGTCATCCTGGTAATGATCATTTTCATCTGTTACGGAGCGGTAGACGCTTGAAGTCATTCAAGGGTACTAAAAGGTTAACAAACAGTTTTTACCCAAGTGCTGTCCGAATTTTTAATAATTGTAAATTGTAATTTCTGTTTTTCGTTTTATATTCGGAATGTTGTATGTTGTTAAATTTTAAAATTCTCACTGAGCCGAGACAACGAGACGATTTCCGATGATTTTTATGTGAAGATTATTGGTTGAATAAACTAACTACTATTACAAGTTTGTCCTTCTCCCTCACTCTGCCACCAGCCGGGCAGCCAGAAAGGACAGAAAAACAAAAGTATAAGGTCGGCATCAATCATAAGCTATAGAACGAAAGTATGTGTTGAGTTCTGACTGAAGTTGCAGATCTTTCAGAGGGCAGAGCATTCCACAGCATCAGGGCCTGCAAATTTCTTCTTGGCTCCTGGAGTTACCAGTAGACCAACATTTTCCGAGCAGGGGCTCCAAGCAGGCACACAGAGGCACAACTAAATCAGAATAATAAGAAGGGTGTGTAATATTTAATGCCTCCCAGTGGTACAAGATAGGGAGCCATTGCAAGTCAGCTAAAACTGGGTTGATATGATCAAGGTTTTTGTCCTAGTAGTCAAAAAATATTCTTGCCACATTTCGAACCGGCTGCAAACTTTTGAGGCTAGACATCGAGAGTTTACAGAGTAATACATTAAAATAATTGAGCCAAGAAGTAACAAACGTTTGCATTACAATATCAGTATCTGATTTCGACTGCATCAGGCGAATATTACGAAGGTAAAGAAAATACTATATAAAATGCACCAAGATACACTTACTAAAATACATCTATTTTTATGATCCTGGCAGTAGCATGACAGCAACAATTTCAGGGCTAGGCAAACTATGGCCCAAGGGCCCTTTCATCCTGATAACCAATTGAAGATGTTAAAAATATAAATATAATATGTATAAAACGGTGTAAAAAGTGCTATTAATGCCATGTATTGATTTGGTGCCATGTTTTCCCCAATTTTTGTAATGTAGTTATGTAATTCATCAAGATTTTTCATTGTAATATTCTAAAACCTAGGTTAGTCTCCAAGCCTTCACGCTTCACAATTCATAGATCCCTTAACCGCACGGGTCGTCGGGGCACCAATGAAGACGCAACTCTGGACACCTTTCTCCACTGTAGACAGTTCCTGGCCTGTTTTTCAGTCATGGCAAAGTTGGCACCAGTCCATTCCTTAATGTTGGTAGCCCAGTTCTTTTTTTTTCGTCTTCTTCCTCCTGCCCCCTTGGACTGTGTCACGGAGAATGATCTTCGCCGCTCCTGATGATCTTGTGAGGTGACCAAGCATTACCTTCTAAATATTTCATTTACTATTTATTCTGACATTCTTTTATCCCATTTTTATTTTTTGTTTTTATCCTTGAGTGCCTCATTTGATATTGTTGCAAACAATCTTCGCAACGTTGTATTCAATAAAGATATTTCAATTCAATATTTATCAACTTTAATGAAAGGAAGCAAATTTCTGAGCTCGGCTAGATGTATGGATTTTGAGTTTTTCAATGTATATTTTAAACAGTAATGATTTTTTAAGGCGGCCAGCATGGGGGGCACAGTGGTTAGCGCGTGTGCGGCACAGTTCTGAGGTCATGAGATCGAACCTCCTGTGAGGAGTTTGCATGTTCTCCTCCTGCTTGCGTGGGTTTCCTCCGGGCACTCAGGTTTCCTCCCACATTTCAAAAACATGCTTGTCAGGTTAATTTGTCGGTCCAAATTGTCCTTAGGTGTGAATGAGCGAGTAAGTTGTCTGTATCTGTGTGCTCTGCGACTGGCTGGCAACCAGTTCAAGGTGTCCCCTGCCCACTGCCCGAAGATAGCTGGGACGGGCTCCAGCACCCCCACGACCCTACTGAGGATAAGCGGTGCAGATATTGGATGGATGGATGGATTTGTAAAGGCACATAATTCATTACTTTGCTTTTGTTTAGCTCCTGCCTTTCAGACAAGACATAATGAGTTAACTACGGCAATCTAAACTTTGAACATTTTCATGTCACTTGTGCCATTTCACAATGCTCTTCACTGGCCCCCCTTTTTTTTACTAATCATATCATTCTGTTTGGCCATATTATGCGTAAGTATCATATTAGTTTACATTACTATGCAGATGACACTCAACTGTATCTGCCACTGGAGACAGCTGCTCTGTTAAGTTGAGGAACTTTTGAGGCCCGCCTTACTGAGATACAAAGATGGATGTCACTTAATTTATTGTGCCTGAACCCAAAAAAAGACAAGATGTTGATTGTTGGTCCAGCTCATAGTCGTGACTTGTTCTCAAACACTGCTCTGAACCTTGACAAATGTAATATCACTTAAAGTCACTCAGTCAAAAATCTAAGTGTAATGTTGTTGTCTTTTATCCTGAATATGCATTACAAGTATTGCAAGGCTTACTGAGTATTGTCAAACAATTTCTCAAAACAAAAACATGTAAAATAGAAAAACAAATGGGGAAGCTACATCAACCAGAAATATGCTCCTAGATACAAAGATAAAATAAGAAATATCCATTGAAAATACTCTTTTTTTATATATCTATATTTCTAAACAATTGTTTATACTGTTGATATTCTTAGCTCTTGTCTTATTGCTGTAACAAAATAAATGACCCCATTATGGGACGAATAAAGAAATATCTTATCTTTTTTTACTAGATCTCTCTGCCTTTCGTTACTGTGCCATATTAATACAAAAATTAAACTCACCATTAATTATTCATGGTCATTCTCCTTTGTACCCACTAAGCAACATATATTTGTACCTTTCCTTGAACTGATGGTTATTTTGACTTTGCTTCAGGTCCTCGTTGAGATTATTCCGTAATTTTAGACCGGTTCTAGATACACAAAATAATGTTTGATCCTAATCCTTTGTTTCAGTTGCATGTGCAAAAATTACTAGAATAGCTTCCTTCCAGCTTCGTAAAATTGCGAAGATGTGCCCGAAGAACCGAAACCTGACAGCCAGACAGTGACAGAGTGGTCCCATCTCAAGATTTCTTAGTTTCCTCATGTTGAGATTTTTGAGTTTTTCCTTGCATGTCGGTTTCAGATCAGGGGATGGGGTAATTGTAGACTGCTGTCCTCTGAGAGTCTTTGTGATTAAGGGCTATACCAATACATATGACTTGACTTTAATTCCGAACATTTCCAAACCAATTTGATCGAATGGTTTATTTACAGACAAAACAAAAAGAAATATAACATATAGGCTACTTGTAAATGTTTGTTTATTCATAAATGCATATTCCCGCTGCTTTTCTAAAAAGACATCTTAATGTTTTTGTCATCTTATTTTTTTCCTTTCTGTCTCTTAGAAAGAAAAAAATGAGTGGAGAGGTGTTGTGAAAGGATAGTGGGATGTTTGCCCGCGATCTAAGGGATGGGCAGGGCACCTGTATGATAAGGCAGGGGAAAACCAATGAAAGCTGTCGAGCCCTGCTTTTGAACAGAAGAGTGTGTTGTGTCTCCCTAACCCGAGTCACATGGCAGCTTTCCTGTGTCCCGTTTCATCTAGAGGGACGAAAGCATGACCAACTTGGATGCCGAGGTGCTTAATTTGTTGGGGTGTTTGGGCATTTGGGTTGGCCATGGTCAATTTGGGTTTTTTTTTTGTGGTTTTTGCTACTTTTTCCCTTTTCTTTGTTTTTGTGTATGTGTTGGTCTTGCTGTCGGTTACCCCTCTCGATGGATATGACCAGGGTGGATAGATAGATTTTTTTGCTGAATGTAATGTGCAAAAATGCAAAAACATTTTTTTTGCCTCCCCAAAAATGTAGGTCTGCATTATACTGTTCCCTCGTGTATTGCTGAGGTATCGGATTCCAAACTCTATCAGTGGTTGAAAAAATAAAATCTATACTTTTTTTTCCTTTCTGCATTCTTTGCAAAATTTTCAACCCATTGAGTCAAGTCATGTCAAGTCATGTTTATTTGTATAGCCCTTAATCACAAATAGTCATAAAGGGCTGCACAGATCAAAGACTACTGCAAACTATTACTACACACTATCCCCTGATATTGTCAACATAAAATATAGGGGTTTCATATGCTATAGAATAGAAGCCTGTTTTAAGCTTAGATTTAAACATTTCCACTGAAGTTGCAGATCGAATCTCAGGGGGAAGAGCATTCCACAGCACCAAGGTCCGGATGGAGAATGCTCTCGAACCTGCGGATCTCTTCTTGGCTCTTGGGATCACTAGTAGACCAGCGTTTTTAGAGCGCAGGCTCCGGACCAGAACATAGGGCGAAATTAAATCTGAAAGATATGAGGGAGCAAGTCCATGCATGATTTTGTATACTACCAACAGAACCTTAAAATCACATCTTAAGCTAACAGTGAGCCAATGCAAGTTAGTTAAAATCGGGCTAATGTGATCAAACTTTCTTGTCTTTGTTAATACAATCTGTGACTCATGAAGTTTTCCTGCTTCGGCACTATACCAATAAAACAACCAGTGTTATGACATTACCTGTGTCATGATACAGTACAGTAGAACTGGCCCGAAACACACAGTAGTTCAAAATCATTAGATTCTGGTGTTATTATATAGTGCTATGATTTTTTTCACGATTTTGCGCAATTGTGTTTGACACACAAGTTGAGCACTATGATAAGCAAGACGGCGAAGTGCAACACGGGTCATCATGTTTCACTCCGTTTAGCCCCTAAGTCGCTAACATCTTGCTGAGACAAACAAGGCCCAGAAGGCATGTTTGTTTCCCAAAACAGTGTTGCCCTCGCTGGGCGCCTTTCAGTCTGCTTTCCTGGAGAGAACCTGATTTGATTTGTTGATCAGGCAGTGAGGAAAATGTAATTGGAATGTCAGCGAGATGTCCGTCTCCGTAACATATGGCATCCATCAGGAGAAATCTCATCAGACTTATCAGACAAAGTGATTAGATGGTTGGCGGGGGGTGTGGTGAGATGGGGTATGTAATCCTTCCCTACAGAGAATGTGCGCAAAGGGGAGCATCAGCCTGGGGTTTGGGCTTGACGCCAGCTTGCTGTGTGGTTATGTAAGCGGCAGAAAAGTGGCGCGTTTGCTCCTGAAGACGGCCCACAGCCATCATCCTCGCATCTAAGGGGTGGGCACGATGCCATGATGAAGACGACAAGGGGGACACAGGAAAAAACAAGGGCAACTGTTCTCAGCATTTGATGGACACATCATTAGGGACACTTGTGCTGTCTCTGTCAAGAAATATGTGTTACCAAAGCATGAAAAACACCCTGTAAACACGCTAACATTTGCATTTTTCTAATTTGCTATCACCCATCCTAAAGTGTTTCGACAGATTCCCGACGCTCCCCCAAAAATATGTGTTTTTTTTTCTATCAATTATATTTTTAAAAATACCGTAGTTTCTAGTCTTCCGGTTTATTTAGTGACTCCTAGTAGTACAAAAGCCTGTCGTTGGTAAAAAAAAAAACAAAAAAACATTGTTTTGAATACTAGGGACAAATACATGAACGACCATACCAATGTTCAATTTTATTAAAAATAAATAAATAAATAAAAAATTTTTGAAAAGATATGTCAAGACATTTGCATTTCTTTTACAAAGTGGAATCCCTACCTCAAAGTTGCCACCATGTTTGTCTGACATCTTATTGCATTTGGCAGTGGTTTTCATTCACATTAGACAATACAGTGCCATGTAGTGGTCGAATATTACACACTGAGGCTTTAACGGAGCTGTATGGAATTTGGAACTCTGTTGCTCCCTGAGACAATCTCGTGGCTTTTGTCATCATGGCAGTTGCTGTCAGCTCGTTCATGATGCATGTGCAAGTACGTGCATTTATTAGAAACGTTCAAATAAACTCTCATTGTTTCATCTTTCTTGGGGTTTGCATTGGCGTTTCGACTTTACTTTGAAGCAGCCCTTTTCTTACTTTCGCCATTTTCATGATACACCTACAAATAGAATAAAGTAAAACGTGCTGGGATGAGCATGATTTCACTATCCATTAATCCCCCAGCACACGTTCCTCAAACAAAATGTGTTCTGTCCCGAACAGCTCTGATAAAAGTAAGATAAAAGCAGATAGGTGTTGTGGAAAAAAAGTAAATAGCCTCTTTAAGCTCAGTTGTTATTAACACACTCTTAATAGAGAAAATAACAACCCTTCAAGGGCACCTCGAACGAGGCACCCCACCTTTAATGAACAGCGGGACATGGTCTGGTTTATTGTAAAACACCTTTGTCTAAACAAATAGTAGATAGAACAAGATGTTTTTAAGATGTAGCACAACAATGTCATTTGCACTTTGTTTTGTGTCACGTGAAATTTAAAAAAAGGACATAATCAAACCCTGAATACTCGAGAACAGTTGTGCAATCGTTCATAATAGCAATTAACTGGGTTTAATATTAGAGGAGGTGTGGACCTTTTTCAACTGCATTCTCATCTCTCGCTCTTTGAAAAGGGTGAGTGTAGCCGGTAGCAACTATCAACAATCATTTCAGTTAGGGTCAGTTTAAGTTAATTGCAAAACCATCTTTATTATTTGAAACTTTGTCTCACTTCTGTTATGCACATGGAAGAGTTACGTTCACTGTGGAGCATTTTGTCGTGACAGTGGCAGGCCTCGAGTAAAGGGTTTTTACTCTGACACCACCACTAACACATCAAGGTTATAAAATCCATCCTAAGTAACGAAAACTGCAATGCAACTGCAATGTGCATGTGTTCATAATAACAATTAGTGAAATAAATGATATATGGGTTTTTGTGTGTAAAATTGTTTTCAGATAATCGTTAAACTTTAATTTAATACATTTTGCTTTGACTAACTTTTCCCAAAACAAAAAAAGGAAATGCTTTCAAGGTTAAAGATCATGCTCCTGAATTTCAAATTGTCTCACTCTTGGTCTGTCATGATTACTGATGTGACTCATCTGTGCCCGCTCTTTTGGCGCCAACTGCCACGGGTTCTGATTGGCTCCCTCTCAGTATTTGAACCCAGTCCTGTCAGTCCCCTGTTGTCATTCCGTCTGCAAACCTCAGTTAACACTAGGGAAGCCTTTTTCGACCCTGACTCCCACCTGTTTTTTTGCTCCCGTCTGTCCCCCGGCTTCGACCGGTTTTTGCCATCTAGCTCAGATCACAATATCACTCATATCAAAACTGCTCACAAATTGCAAAATTATTGAGTAAAATATTTTTCACAATGACACAGAAAGAATGACATTAGTGAACAGAACATTTTTGTTCTGGGGGGAGCAATAACAATACTACTACTACTAC
Organism: Urocampus carinirostris; assembly: GCF_059441175.1. NCBI lineage: Eukaryota > Metazoa > Chordata > Actinopteri > Syngnathiformes > Syngnathidae > Urocampus > Urocampus carinirostris. The sequence goes on along the minus strand of NC_142349.1, from coordinate 42,008,367 downwards.
TAATAATAATAATATTAATAATAATAATCATCATCATCATAATCATAATACACATTTAGTGCATGAAACCATGATCATAATATGCTTATCTTGATCAACTCAGTCAATAAAAGTCACACTTGCAAGCCTAGCCTAATTTTAGCATGTGCACGCAGATAAAATGACCCCTGGCAATGGTTGTCATCTCAGCACCTTCTCGCATGTAGCGTTCTTCTTCATAATGACTGATGGACGCCATTTCACTAACAAGTTATCGGGAGGATTTGTCAACATATCACTCACCTACGCATTGACAGGAAGTGGCCACACCAGCCTGCAGTTTTAGAGAATGAGCCGCTAGCACCAGGGTCCTAGGCAACCAAGTTTACAGAGCACCATCCTATATTATTTTGTCCCAACTCAGTTTTGTAGGCGTGTGCATCATGAGTAGACTAGTAGATAGTTTACTGTTTGTTGGCCTTTCAGTGAAGGTCCATGATTGTCTGCTAATTGTGGTTAAACCATGACCTTTTCTGAGTGTCACAACACACATTGAGTCTCCACAGAGACAGCAGGAGAGTAATACAAGGCTAGTGATGATAACGAGAAAGACACTTCAATTGTCGACACAAAAAATAGAAAGCTCGCTTGAATCCTCTTGCACGCTCATTCACACAGGCACACACACACACGCAGGATAATGATAACGATAAGACCGTTTATGATACCACTAGCATCACAACAAGGCTCAAATTCTGCTAAAAAAATATTATACCTAACATGCATTTACTCACTCATTACTTTTACTTTGGGACTTCTGACTACTTCGAGGGGCCTCATCCGGTTTGGCCTGTTCTTGTTTTAAAATATGTGCAAGAGATGGTTTAAAATGTGGGAAAGGTGTGGGCATCGGTGTTTACAGCAATTTTTTTTGTATTTTCTGTTTCGTGATGTTGCTTGTATGTGCTAGTCAAGGTCATAAAAATATTGCTTCCAGTTAAACATCTGCCAGGTTGGATGTGATGTCTGTCTGTAAATGTGATCAAAAATTTGCTAAGAAACTCTACAAAGGCTGCAAATAGGATGAGAGAATGTGGAGAGCATGAGGTTGATACTTCTGCATGTGTAAATCTAGCTTGAGCATCTATTGTCTTTGTTGTTCTGCATTAAACAAGGCCCAAGAACAAGGGTTTGGCTGCCTGTCTTTCTCTGCATTGCTGTTTTTCGATCCCCGAGCGCAGGGGCTGGCAAACCAAAATGTTGAACCAACGTTGGACCCCCAAAAAAAACCCCAATAACATATGTTAGGAGACGCAAACATTTAAAATCTTTATTTAATCCTTATAAAAAAGGCAACATAATATTGTATACTGTATACTGTACAGTGCCTTGCAAAAGTATTGGGCCCTAAGAACTTTCTGACATTTGCCATATTTACAGCTTTGAAATATTCATATATATATATATATATATATATATATATATATATATATATATATATATATATATATATATATATATATATATATATATATATATATATATTCAGGTTTTTTTTTCTTGAAAAAGTTGTCAGCAACCTGGGCGGAGACGTTGTGTAAGTTGTATGCGCAAATTGTCCCTGGGTTTGAATGGGAAAGTGTTGTGTGTATATATATATATATATATATATATATATATATTTATATATATATATATATATATATATATATATATGTATATATATATATATATATATATATATATATATATATATATGTATATATATATATATATATATATATATATATATATATATATATATATATATATATATATATATATATATATATATATATATATATATATATATATATATATATATATATGTATATATATATATAATATATATATGTATATAAGATGCAAATAAGATTATTATTAAGATTATAAAGTACCCTTTACAGTGCATTTCAGCAAATTCCCACAATAAACTTTCAAGCACTGGTAAATTAAATGGGAAAAAAATAAATTTTGAAAAAAATGCAAAATAATGGGAAGGGGGGGGTCAAGGAGAATAAAATCCTTCGGATATTTTCACTGCTGCCCTTTTTAAAGTCTAATAGTCCTCAGAACTGGTCATTTGATGTATCCACACGATAGGTCAGGTGTTGCCGAACAGACGGATGACAATGCCAGCATCATCAATAACCTGTCTCCTGTACATCACCGGCACCCTATCTTCTCGCTTTCGCCAGAAGGAAAATGGATGCAGCCGGGAAACCAGCGCGTCTGCTACAGCACAAACCCAGAAACTGCTAGCACATGATTATAGTTGTCTCCGGTGTCTTGCGAACTGGAAAGTAATGCTGCAGGTAAAAAAAAAAACATTCTTATACTGCTAATGTGATCATATGGCTTGCAATCATTTCATATAGACAGTGACAAACCTCCCCCTCGGATGGGTCTGGCCTTGATGCGGCGAGGGGGCTTGCGTGTTCCAGTGACCCTGGAGAGCGATACCGTCGGGAGCTTGCTCCTGGTAGGGTCACCCATGTCGGGCCGGTCTCCGGGGTAGGTTCCAGACAAACAAAGACCCCAGCGTGTCGGTACGCTGTGAGGTGGCAGCCCCACCAACCGACTATCCTGCGGAGGGCTAACAACTCACCCAGGAGAAACCCCCTTTGTTATGAAACTGACCAGAGAAAGAAGCCGGACTGACCAACACGGTAACGGACCCCAGCCTGCCCCCGACCAACGAGTACGGATCGACCTTCGTCGTAAGACCCGTGTCGCCACCTGGAATGTCCAGACACTCCTTCGCCTCGGAGCTGCCACCTTGCTGTCCCAAGAGCTCTGTCGCTATAACATCACCCTGGCAGGGCTCTGTGAAGTACGATGGCAAGGCAATGGTGAAACAACAGCTGGCAACCATTGCTACATCTGGAGTGGCCCCAAGAGTCGGACCGGCCTTTACGGTGTGGCTCTCGCCATTCCAAAAGCCCTCCGGAGGTCCCTCATCAGCTGGACACCAATAAGCGACAGACTACTGTCTGCTCGCTTCCTCCACCATCACGGCAAGATGACAGTGATCGTCGCCTACGCCCCCACCGATGTCGCTGATGCGAAGGACGCGTTCTTTGACCAACTCCACCAGGCTGTCGACCAAGCCCCACCACACGACGTCACCATCATCCTCACTAATGCCAACGCCACTCTATCCGTCAATGATCGGTCCCCCGGCTCACCTGTCGGCACCACCTACGTTGACAGCACAACAAACGACAATGGCAACCGCCTCCTCCTCCTCTGCCACCAAAACAAACTTTGTGTTGCTGACACCTGGTTTATCAGAGAGGACACTAAACATCATAGACCAGCGGCGTGAGGCCCGGCTCCAAGGCGACCTCACGGAGTATCGGAGACTGAACCGCCTGCGCAATGTGGCCATTGCTGAAGATAGGGAGTGGTTTTGGCAGGCAGAAGCCCAACAGCTTGAGTCAGCGGCCAACAACAACAACATGAGCGGCGTATTCAGTCTACTACGCCAAGCCCGTAGCGGCCCACACATAAAGACAGCCCTGGTAAAAGACTCAGACGGCAACCTCATCATGACAGAAGCCAACTGTCTCGCGCGCTGGAAGGAGCACTTTAGCCTCCTCTCGCAGCACAGCACCATCCCGGCTGATCCCACCCTCCTAGTGGCTGCAAACACAGCACCTCCTAGCGATGCCTGCTGCACAGACCCTGTAACACCCGAGGAAGTGAGAGCTGCTCTGAAGAAGCTGTACACCAAGAAAGCCCCCGGCATCTGTGCCATTACCGGCAAGATGCTCAAGGCCGGCGGTGATGGCATGGTGGAGTGGCTAACCTCCCTATTCAACCAGGTGTGGGAATCGGAGCAGCTGCCCACCGACTGGACCAGAGGAGTCATTATGCCCTTCTGGAAAAGCAAGGGTGACAGGCTTGTCTGTGGAAACCACAGAGGTATAACCTTACTCTCCATCCCGGGCAAGGTCTTTGCCAGGATCTTGCTCAGCCGTGCCCTTCCAGCAATCAGAAGCTGCCGCCGTCCCCAGCAAGCTGGCTTTATGCCCAACCGCTCCACAACGGACCACATCTCTTCCGTCCGTTTGCTGATAGAGAAGACCCGTGAATTCCGTAAAGATCGCCATCTATATATCGGATTCATTGATCTGAAGGCCGCCTTTGACACCGTCTGCCACTCTTCACTGTGGAACATCCTCCAAGCTCTCGGAGCACCACCCAAGGTCATAGCCCTGTTCAAGCTGCTCTACAGCAACGCAGAGAGCTGTGTCCGTATCAACGGCATTGACTCCGACTGGTTTACTATCTCCAGCGGTGTTCGTCAAGGCTGCGTGGCTGCTCACGACCTTTTTAATTGCATCATCGACCACCTGATGTTCAGGGTTAGTGAGCGCATCCCCGGAGTGTCTTTCGGCAACTACCACCTGACTGACCTGGAGTATGCTGACGACACCATCATGCTCAGCACTTCCTACAGCCAGCTGAGAGACGCTCTGAGCATTTACAGCGAAGAGGCAGCACGGCTTGGCCTCCAAGTGAGTTGGACGAAAACCAAGTTCATGTATGTCGGTGATGGACCAGATCCACCTCCCATCCAAATTGGTAGCGACATCGTAGAGCCTGTCAAGAGCTTTGTGTATCTGGGGTCCATGGTGACACACAATGGGGACCTAAAACCAGAGATTCTCCGCAGAAGAGCCCTGCAGCATCTGCTCTGCAGTCTCTCTGGAAACCACTCTGGCGGCACCAGACCATCGCACGCAAGACGAAGCTCCGCATTTACAACTTCGCCGTACTCTCTATCCTGCTTTATGGCTCAGAAACATGGCCCCTGAACGACACCCTGGCCACAAGAATTGACGGTTTTGATAGCAGGGCTCTCAGAACCATCTAGAACATCAGGTGGCCCCAGCGAGTCTCCAATAAAGAGCTCAGAGCCCGCACGTGCCAGCCCTGAGCATCTTCCTTGGTCGCACAACGCCGCACCCGCTGGTTTGGCCATGTCCTTCGTCTACCACCAGACCATCCGACACGAGCCATTCTCCAGTTTGACCCAAAGGCCGCAGGCTGGAGACGACCACGAGGGAAACCCCACACTCGATGGCTCGACGTCGTTGCGGGCGACCTCCAACAACACGAAGTTGCTGTAGAGGATGCAGAACAGCTGGCACAAGACCGCCAGCATTGGAAAAACCTGGTTCATCTGGTCGGCTCAACGCACAGGGACGGGACCCCCCAACCTTCGCTGGAGCAATAATCAATCAATCAGTGACAAACCCTAGTTGGTGTTACTATCAAGATATCACCTGTGTCTGACAAAAGTTAGTAGTTGGAAACCAAAAGTTTTAAGAGAATACCAGTACCATGGTACTGCTGGAGTTAGAATGCAGCTTGTATTGCAGATTGTCGTGACCTGGATGACTTAAAATGTAATCGAACAAATAGTACTACAACATGGACAGTTACTTGATACTGGTAGTACCACAAGACAGATCATGTCATGCCTCCTAAACTGGTTATTATGATACAGATAGTGTCACATCACTTTTATCACACTTGACCACACTGAAAGCAGGAAGTAAAGTTGGAGACTATTAATCAGTGTGGGGAAAAGGTTCAAAGTAAAAGACTGTTGACCTTTTTGGTGATTGTTAGCACTTAAGTGGTATGTGCGTGCTAAAGGTCTCTGAATGATTAATAGCCACCACGGCTAACAGCTTCTACAAAATGATTCTCTTTGGGCTTAAACTGGTGACATTGAAAAGCTTTTTTGAGTGCCACAGACATTCATATGCTGTAAAATTTGATAAAAATGTTTTTTGTAATTTCCCTTGGTGCGGAAATCTAAGGTTCAATTCCAGTGACCGCAACTATGCCATGCAGAGATTGCATGTTCTCCTTGTGCCTGTGTGGATTTCTTCCAGGTAAGAACTGCGGTTTCCTCCCACATTCCGTGTCAGGTTAATCGCCGATCCCAATTGACCCTAGATGTGAATGAGTGAGTGAGTTTCCTGTGTCTGTGTGCCCTTCGCCTGGCCGGCAACCAGTTAAGGGTGTCCCCTGCCCACTGCCCGAAAACAGCTGGGCTCCAGCAACCCCGAGACCATACTGAGGATAAGCAGTGCTGACAATGCACGTATGGATGGGTTACTTGTAACTACTATACATACTCAAACAATTAATTGCTTAAAAGGATTTAACAAATATTTGTATCACAATTGATATTTTCAATATCATAGTTAGCAACAACATATTTGTTGCATTACGACACCACCACCAGAAAACAGATAATGCTGCAACATACTGAAACAGATTGGTGAGTTTTTCTTTTACCAACCGATATGGCAGTATCACAGTTTTCCCAATATGCTTATACCATGATTACGCTACTGCTGTTAGCAAAACAAATGTAGTCGGACAACTGTCTTCGGTCCACAAGCGCCGCAACACCTTGAGAATGGCGACATAACGCTGATATCGAAACAATGCCTCAATTCATAATGATAATAGACTGAAGATTGGAGCCAGGTATTCATCTTGTGTCATGAATTCATCATACAACCAGGATGTAGCATTAGCGTACATAAATACATCACACTTGCCCCTCTGCTGATTTGCAAAAAGGGTACTTTGGACTTTTTTCTTTACAGTAGTAACAAATTCAATTATGCAAGTCATAACATAAATAAATGCAACATGGTGCCCCCCTTTTATTTATTTTCACTGAGTAGAAGAAGCATATGGTTGGGTGGTGAAAGTCCTTGATTTGCCCTTTTTTTCAATTTTCAATTAATTACATGACAACATACAGTCTTACATTTGGTCAGTTTTTTTATGAGTTGGTCTTTTTACTGTTTTTTACATTATGCCCACAAAACGAAGGCTAGTAAAGGAAGGAGAATCACCTCCCCGCACTCTTGTTTGGGTGAAAACAAAGTCTAATGAAATATATACATATAAATATCATTTGTATTTTCACTTTTAAGGGGTAGTCCATATGTGTAAAACCACCCTGTTACTTCAAGCATTTGTACCTCCAATTTCTTCGTTTGCTAGCAGATGACATACAGTTAACTTGCCAAAGAATGAGCGCACGTGCCGAATCGAGCTTTTGCTTCCTTATTCTTTTGTGCATCAATGAAGAGCAAATCCCCAAAATTGTGCCCTGTGTTTTCATCTTTTAAGGTGACCTTAATTTACCCCTTGCCGCCTTACTTTCTTCCCCCTTTTATGGATCCCTGACAGTGTAGAACTCCTGAGCCAGCGAAAGACCTTAAGTACACTTGCTGGCTAAGGCCTCTCTTCTCTTAAGAGCCGCCTTGATACCCCCTCCCCAGCCAAGCTGATCCCCTTTTTTTGGCGTCGGCATATTACGTCTGCCGCCCTCTTTTTCTGCTTGTGATCACTCGTTGCTGTGACAACCTACCCTCCTCTTATCGCCCACTGCTTCCGTTCACTGTGGAGCATCTTGTCGTGACTCCTCTGTCACTCATATTTCATTCCTTTTTATACCCCGCTAGTTTCAGCCTCGGGGAAAGAAACGCCAGTGCCGGTTTTTGAGTGTATTCCTTGAAAGAGAGCAAAAAGTAACTATCACAAACGTAACTGCTTCCGGTAGATATACATAACGTTTTTAAAAAGTATTAAGACATCAGCTGTAACTATCGTATTTTTGCCTAGTATAAGACCTGCCTCCAAAATGTTGTCTTTTGTGATATTTTTATCACACCAAATAACATTACTCTAAGAGTTGGGGTTGCAATAAAAAGTGCTGTATTTATCACTGATCAAAACTGCATATAATTATAAGTTTTGATGCAACAGGAGTCGAACCCTCAAGACCCTTACGGCTAGACCTCTAAAGACAGCTCCTATCTCATCATCACGGTATTTTTAGTCTAGGTACAAAGTTGTTGATGTTAAAAGTGGGACAGGCCGCAAGAATATTGTCAGACATTAAACTAGTTTGTGGTACCCCTTAAATACCGTACTCCATTGCCAACTTCATCTTTACAAAGCACAAAGCATTGTGGGGAGTAATTTGGTCGCTCTGAACTGAATGAAGAGAACGGCCTTGAGGGAAGCATTTTGGTCATTTTGAAAGATATAAATAAACGCATCTCTGCACATATTAAAAAAGCTTCTCACTTACAATTTCTAGTTTGGATTGAGTCCAACATATCAGGTACTGTGACTAAAAATAGTGCGATAATAAGATGAGTCCTAATACCTCTGAATATGTTAACACTTTTGCTAGTGGTGTAGTGCGGGCATGTCAAACATCTGGGCTGCGGGCCAGACTAACCCCTGGATGATATAATTTGGACCACCTTAAATTTCTGAGGATTTCAAAAAAGGAAACAAGCCTCTAGTTTGTTTCCAACAATAGTTATAATCTGCTAGACAGCAGTGTTAAGTCTATATAGCATGGTGAGTTGGTTCAGGGGAAAATGAAGTAATTAACACAATCAATGACAAACATGAAAATGTTTTTCCCTTTGGTTTGTGAATAAATGTGTTGTAATCAAAAAAGATCTTTGAAAATCCTTCCAATCTTCAGCATATTTTCTTTATCATCAAAAACACCTTCAAGAAATGTAACAATTTTACAAAACTACGAATCCAAATGGTTTGTTTTACTATGTGTGAAGTTTTGTAGGCTAAAGAAAGATTTAACATTAGCGGGTTAAGGGGGATTTTAAACGCACTCTTTGACGGATGTTTGCCTTCTGCGCCACGATATTTATCGATGGCTACGCTGGCCCCGTGTCATCGTTATTCTCTGCGGGCTGCGGTAAACAGAGCCCAATGTCGAAACGCGAGGCTGCACGCTACAGCGTTAATCAGTGCTTGAGCACATCTATGTGCCTGTGACTGCTTGTGTGTGTTTGTTTTTCTAGTACTGTACATGGCGTAGTATTAGTTGGTGGTTTGGTACTTCCTTTAGCTGGACTTCTTGTTTTTTCCCAAGCTTGTTTCTATTACATCGTTTTGTTCTGTTACATTAGTTTGGTGATGGTTCTACTTTTGTCAAAGATGTACTTGTTTTGCCATTTGTTTTTGTTTTTATTGTAGCTGTTTTTTTCGTGCTTTTTTTCTAGTAACCGGTTCCTTTTTTGTTCTTGTTGTTCCTCCCGGTCTTAATGTTTTTTTGAAATAACTGTCACTGGTCTTCTTTTTGCTGCTGTGGTTCTTCTCCCTTATTTTCATGTTTGTGCTTCTCTTTTTGTTGATGTCCTGGGTGACATCGTCCTCCTTATTCTTGTTCAGTCTAGCGTTAGTGTTACTGTTGGTTGTTTTTGTTTCGTTTTTGTTACGCAGGTGCTTTTCATGAGGTACATTTATATGCAGGGATTAGTTCGACTGGCATCAGGATTTTGGATTATTGTATTTATCGGAATAAGTCATTTACATGACTAGTGAGGAGCAACAAATGAACAACCACATCCACAATGAGTTGCCCAGTAAATATATTGCAGGTTAAAACTTAAATAGATGTTGACTGTCCATTCAGCTTTGACATTCAATAAACAGTTACTTCATCCATGTCACCCACCAAAATGAACAAATTACCGTACTTGATTCCCGCTCGCTCCAAAGAGTACTTAATTGCTGCGTGTCGGATGTTTATTTTAAGATTATTGCCCGCATGCAGTGGCGGGCCATGACTTTCAAACCTAGGCTTCTAGTGACGGCCTTGAGTATGGTGTCGTCACAAATGAATCAGCTCCACTCTTGAAAGTGAATCAATCAAAGGTGGGTTCAAGACGCTTTTTTTTTTCTCTTGCGACTGGTCGATATGCATGTTTTTTTTTTCAGGGATTCTGTGTTTTTGACTTCAAATGTTTTCAGTGTTAAAAATGGAATTGTTTTATACTTTACTTTTTGTTTATCTGTCAATATTTTCATTTACCTTTCGTGTTTTTCGGGGCTAAAGTGTTTTACTTAACAAATTTAACATTTATTTTTGTATTTCATAGTTCATTTGTTGTTGCACTAAAAAGTGAAGAGTTTCCTTGCATAAAAAGTTCAACTTTTAAATTAGTTGAAAGTTCAATGTAGAGCAAAAAAAATGTTATTTGGTAGAATAATAGATTTCAGACTTTGCTTTAATACCACCCCCTAGCAGATGTTGCGTTACACCTTCCAAATGGCTTTGATGTTGCCAACTCGAAATCCGATTGGCTTGAATTTTATCGAACACTGATGTTGTACTACAAAGGCCTTCAGATCTGCTTTTGAAGGCCTTTGGGCAGATTTCTGAGCCTGGCACGAGTAATAGCTGAAATGTGATCAGTTAAATGCTTAAAAAATCAAATCACACATGTGAAAGCAGTGCAACAAGGGGGGAAAAGGGAGCTGACAGTCATTTCGGAAGTACTGATTAAAAAAATATACAGTAATTACATCACATGATTCAGATATTTTTCAAGCAAACAGCTTCTCTGCAGGCCCCGGCGGCCCACAAGTGCCTGCATGTAAATATAACATGTTGTTTCTAATTCTGGTGATCCTATTTTTCTGTTGCTCACAACAAACTGATATTCTGACTTTTTTTCTGTCCCAATTGTGATTTCCTTATGTTGTTGTTCCAAATGTTCAGTTTTCTGCTTTGTTGGTCCTGTTGGTTTTCATAGTGCACTTGGTTCAGTGTGTGATTTTTCTGTTTCCTGTTATTATCATCTATGTTTTTATGTTTGCTTGTGTTTATGTTTGTACATTTCTGTGTGTCCCACTCCTGTTATTGTTGTAATTTAGATTGTTATTCTCGTCGTCGTTGTTGTTGTCATTAGGCGACACATCAGGTAACATAATTATGCAGAGAGAAGACAAGCAATTAAAAAAAATTGCCCTTTTCTGTCGCTTGATGGTCAAGCCACGCAAGCAAAGTACTTCGCCTTGAGAGCAATGAATTCCGCCAGGTTCCTCCCTAACAGATTAAATTGAGACTGGGGAAGGGGTGGAGAGATCCGAGAAAGCCTGGCTCATGATAAAAAAGTGGGGTGGGTGTGCCGTTGTATTTTCTGAACATAGCGTTGCAGGGAGATACTTAAGAACGTACCTGAAGAAAGCACATAACCAAAACGTCGCCCGATTGGCTGGGTGCAGCTTACGAGCCGCGGTTACATAGATAGATTACCTGTGGCAGCCAATTAACTCTGAGCATTAGACTGAGACCAGGAAATGAAAAGAATGTAAACGGCTTGGGAATGGCACTCAATGTTGTTAACACGCTGCCATGCCGATGTGGCCTATGTGTGTGTTTGCGTGTGTTTGTGTGTGACTGCGTGTCGCTCTAATAAGCACGCCATGTTACCATCTGGCAGACGAATAGAGTGTTGGTTAACCTTTTCACTGCCACAAAGCACTCATCATCTATTATTGCCATTTATATGTTGGCGAATTACCGTCTTAACCGAAATCATACATCTACTGAGGCAGTGTTTTTCAACCTGTATGCCAGGACAAACTAGTGCGCCGTGAGACCTTGATTCCTGTGCCACAGGATATTGCCCCATTATATCTTTGCGGACAGGTATGTGATTGTATGTTGTTGGCTTTTGTTCAGTGATCAATGGTAACGGTAACACGCATCCACAGTATCAGGTTAATATTTTTTTCCTTGTATATACTAATTATATGCTCCGAAGCAGGGGTATCAAAATTGCAGCCTGGGGGCAATTTACAGCCCTCAGGATGATGTTTTGAGGACAAGTGTTAAGTTTGAAGTAATAGACCCATTTGGGGGAGGCAGGAATTAAGAGCCGCCCCGGGGCACAGATGTGGGAGTCTCCATATGGGTCTTTTGATGGTTGTGTCATTCTGTTAAAAGTTTGAAGGATGATAGACCAATGTGGGGGAGGCCGAAACTCGACACAGGGTCTCAAATAATATTTCGTGTTTGTTACATGCGTGTGTAATCTGTCCTGTCTGTATTTTTTAAATTTCTTAGTGTGTCTGATTGGTGATTGCGTGTAGATTTCCCATGTATGTGACATACATAAAACAATTTAAAAACTTTGATTTGAAGTCTTTAAAAAGTCTATCAATCAAAGCTGACAAGGTGACACTTCCCTAACACGCACACAAACACCAAAGCGCAGCATCACATATGATGCTGCATGCAGCAATCGCACACCCACACAGGCGATCCTCCATGGACTTTGTGCAAATCTAAGAAGTCGCCCCAGCGAGTTCTGCTGCTCTCTTAATTATAGTGCCGCCTCGGCAGCTCTCGGTCGCCATGACGACGCCAACTTCTGCGCAATGGCAGCGTGAGAAATGACTGTGGGAATAAAGACATTTTCCTATTAGGAAGCCAGCCCCTTGGTAATACGTCGATGAGCTGTTTCTCTGGAGAGGCTCATGATCTCTTGCCGACACTTGTTGGAGGACAGCAAACTCATAGTAAACCATCAAATTGTCAGGATCCAGCATTCCTCTGTCCTACAAGGGGCACCAGCGGGCAGATAGACTGGAGGATCCCTGCACCTGCCACTCATTACCTACATCTGATCCTCATTAGAAACCCTGTTCATAAGTAAATCGTTGAATCATTGCTTTTCATATTTTGATGCTCCTGCCTGTTCTTGGTTCCTGATCCGAGATCCCTTACTGCCCGTCCTTGACCGACTCAAAACCTCTTGTTCCTTGCCAGCCGTGAGTTTTGTCTGGACTGAGTTTTTATTTATATTTTTCCCATCCTCCTATGTGCAGAGTGCTTTTTGATTTTTGGTTCATTTGCCACCACCAATAAACTGGTCATTCAGCTGTGTGTCTGCGCCTGGGTTCTCCCCTGTAAAACATATCACTAAGGGTGGGCAGATTGACCCAAATATCGATATTATTGATACTGAGCAAGTACTTGGATGGGAACCATACTATTTTCTTTGGATCGGTGCTGTCTTCCCGTTACAACTATTGCTATGATGATTTTTTACACTGTATGCACCACAGTATGCCCTCGCGAACGAAGCGTGGTCGGGGATCGAAACTAGTCGAGCAGCCGGGACGGGAGACGGAGCTTGGTTCGGAGATCGTAACAAGTAGGGTAGCCAGGGATCGGGGATCGATACAGGAAACAGGGGCAAGATACGTGTAGGTGGGACAGGAGATCGGACCTTGGATTGGGGATCGATACAGGAAAGAGAATCAGGATACGGGTAGCTGGGACGGGAGAAGGAAGCTTGGATCAGGGATCGATACAGGAAACAGGGGCAGGATACGGGTAGCCGGGACAGGAGAACGGAGCTTGGATCACGGATTGATACAGGAAACAGAATCAGGGTACGGACAGCCGGGACAGGATAATGGAGCTTGAATCAGGGATCGATACAGGAAACAGAATCAGGATACGGGTAGCCGAGATCGAAGAACGGAGCTTGGATTGGGGGCCTATACAGGATACAGGTCTGGATCAAAACGGGAGCCAGAGTCAAAAGTGTTTGCTTTGCCTGTTCTGAGGTTCACAGACAGACTGACCAGGAGTGTATGAGAATGACGTGTTTAAATAGGAGGGGAACTAATTAGGGAACGAATGGCAGCTGGGGCTAAACGAGTGAGCGTAGGTGAGAGAAATGGGTAAATCATGACAGTCTTGGGATCAAGAAGTCGCAGGTTTGATTCCCAGCTCCTCCGTGTTGTATGTCGAAGTGTCCTCGGGCAAGACACTGAATCTAATGCCCCCGATAAGCAGGTGGTTGCCCTGCATGGCTGACGCTGTGAGTGTGTGTGAATGGATAAGTGTGAAGCACATTGTAAAGCGCTTTGGGAGGTCTTCATTGACTTTAAAAGCGCGATATAAATGCAGACCATTTATATTTACATAACACAAATACTGTACCACCTTTTACTCCCTGAAAGTCAAACAAAGCAGACAATTTGGGCTGGGTTGGATGCTTGATGTTAATAATATTGAAAGGCTTTGGCGGACAGTGGCCAAAAAGCAAAACCAAGTCATCAACAGAAAAAAGGAAATACAAGCACTGCGGTCGCCAACCAGACCTGTCACTCCCTGTGAACGTTCCAAGAAACAAGATGAGCGACAACTCCATCCACTCGCCGCGTGACTGCTCTAAGGCGGCGCACTAAACGCTTTCGGAGGTTTTTTTTCCCAAGGTGTCACAAGACCATTTATTCATTTGGTTGACTGGAATGTTTCATGATCACAAGTTCTTAAGTGCAGCTTCCATCCAGGACGCACTCAATCTGGCGACGAGGCTTGATCAAAAGTGAGGCGGCTCAAAGACACGACTTATTTATGAGCACTTTAAAAACAAGTGCAGGCAAAACAAAGTGCTGTGCATTTGATTGCATTAGAAATGGTTCAGCGTGATCTGCAGTGTAAAGTCATTCACATTTTGTACTTGGAGGGGCAGTTTTCTTGGAAGGGAAATCATGTTAGATGACGCTGAAAATTTGTTTTGTGTCAACATTGGAACACAAAGAATTGGGGCAACTTTGTGTAGTCAGGAAATTCATCCCAAGTCACTTCTTCAACGGCTTTTCAGGTAAACAATTCCCACTTGAAGTGCTATACAAAAATATTCAGCATACTTTACCCCCACCCAACAACCCAAAACACTCAATACACAGACACACACGCAATGGTTAAAATACAATAAAAACAAACAAAAAAAAGTAATAGAAATCAAATAGAATATGATTATGACAAGGCACAGACTAACCATGTGAGGAAAGGGAAGTAAGAGGGGCTTAATTATACTGATAGGGATAACAAAAGATGGCCTGAGGATTTTCAGCCATTGAATCACACGCAACCATTGTGGCCCGCCCAAATGAGGAAACGCTGAAATCTAAAAATAGAAACAAAAACCAGTGCAGAACAAAACATTATAATGTGACATAAAAAGTAAAACTTGTCACAGTAAAAGATTAAAAGTTAAACGTATCATAAATTAAGTCAGTTAAAAGCCATATTAAAAAAGGGGTTTTGAGCTTCCTCTTAAATATCAAGGGTTGACTCGGGATAAAAACTCGACCAAGCGTCCTTGCAATAACCAAGGCAAAACCTTCAAGTGTTTCCTCAGGTAAAATCGATTGTCCAGCTATTATAGGTCTTAAGTTCTGACAGGCTAAAAGGCTGGACCTGATTTTAGTAATGTTACTTCTGAAGTAGTCTGCAAAGTCCTCACAAAGAGATTTGTCGGCTTGGAGTCGTTTATTGCCACTTTACCTAAAAGTTTACAGTCCAATAAAACTAAACTACAGAAACATTTTGTAGGCAATTAAACTAAAAAAATGCATAGTCAGTCCTGACATGGGGTTGTTATTTTTTCACTTTATTTACAGATGATTGACCTCTTTTGGGTGTCATTATAATTGATTTCTTTGGAGGTAGATGCGTCCCATGCATGACATTTGCTTTATTTTGAAATATAATGATTATATCCCATTTGTAAACATCATCTAGGCCGAAGAAGTAACTATTCAGACAGTTTAGATTCATGTCCTTTTTTAAAAATAACTAATTAAAATGAAAATCATTTGTTGACATCGATTCACCTTTTATTCATATAATATTATGATAATAATTGAGAGATAAATGGTATGTTAAAGAGGGGTGCGTCGTTTGAGGAAAATTAATTGACTGTTATCGGTTCAAGGGTCCCCTAACCGCATGGCTTTTCGGGGCACCAATGTGGACGCATCTCTGGACAGCATTCTCCACTGTTGATGTTCCTTGGCCTGTTCTTGGGTCATGGCAAAGTAACTAGCGCTTGCATGAGTCTAAACTTTCTCTCCAGACGGGTTTAAGTCTGGCAAGAGCGTCTGTGATTTCAGCTATCCTGCCTATGATTTCTGGTTCTGACCCCTCTTATGATATGACAGCTGCAATATATTTAAATTTGGTGACAGGTTTTAGCTCTCTATGGTTGATGGTGATGTTTGTGCTGATATCTTGGGGATTGTTGGTCAGTCTGTGCTGATTTCCATCTCATACTGTCTTAATGCTTAGTCCAGGTTATTGACCAGATCTCCGAGTTCCTGTTGGTCTACAGCCAATCTGACAATATCAACAGCAAAATGGAGGTTAGTGATGTTGTTTCCCCCAATACTGACTGTACCTCCATGTTAGTCAAGAACTTTGGATGTGATCCTCTCTAGGAAGATGTTGAATAAAGTTGGAGAGAATGCAGGCTTGTCTCACACTGACTGTGGTTCAAAACAACGCTCCAATGGTATAATTGATCACTGTTGGCATTGGCATAGAGTTGTTCAATGGTCTGATCTACTTCTTGGCTCATGTTGGACTTCCGCATGGTGGCCCACAAAGCAGCTTTTCCTTTCCTAAAATCAACAAAATCGTAATAGAGGTTTCTGTGGTGTTGTTGAAATTAAAATTAAAAATCTGTTCTGTGGTGCTCCTTCCCTCCCTGAAACCTGCCTGTTCCTTCGCTAGGATGTTTTCAGCCTGTTGTTTGAGTCTCTTCAGTAAGACCTTTCGCATAACTTTACTTGCATGTCTGATGAGGCTAATGGTTGTATAGTCGGAGCATAGTTGAAAGTTTCCTTTCTTTGGTAGCATAATTACTAGTGGGCTTGTCCATACAGATAGCCACTGTCCAGTTTGCCAGAACTTTCTGCAAATCTTTGTCAAGATGTCAATAGTTTGCTCAGCACCATTTTATATGAGTTCTGATGGGATTTTGTCTATTCCTAGATACTTTCCATTCATCAGAGAGTTAATTGCTACCTCTACTTATTCTCTGAGGATAGGAAATTTTTCACTTTACCACAGGCCGAAAGTCTTAAGGACATCAGGGTCTCCCTGGGTCAGGCGGTTGTAGGGTTTGGAGCAATATTCTGTCCATCTATTTATGATCTCTATTTCTTTAGTAAATGCTGCTAATGTTTGCCTGTTTTGTTTGTGTGAGGTCTTTTACAATATGGAAGGCTTTCTTTGAATTGTTCTTGTTGAGGCACTCTTGGAATTCTGAGTATTGGTCTTCGATCCATTTCTCCTTTGGTTCGCTCAAGCTTTTGGTAATTTTCTTGTTGGCTGCTTGATACTTGGCTGTTGCACTGTTGGAGGATTACGTCTGGAACCCACGGCTTTATCTTTTTCCTGTTATTTTCCTACAATTTTTTTCGCTGCTTCAGACATAGTCTCTGAGAAATTGGAGGTCATGGTTTCGACATCTTCGTCCAAGGAGCAAAGTTTCCACTGATATAGGCCTGGACGTTCTTGACCGCCTGTGGGTCTTTCAGTCGCTCAAGGTCAAATTTGATCCATGGATTCTGTGACTTTTTGACCATTTGGAGGCGAACGCGTAAGTTCATCATGACCAGGTCTTGATCGCTTCCCACATCAGCTCTTGGATATGTGTGCATGCTTGCTGTCTTGATTCCACTTTTGAAACGTTGTGGAATTGTGATGTAGTCAACCTGATTGTGGTGGATTTTATTCAGGTGGGGGCCATCTCCAGTTTCTGGGGTTCTTGTAGTTGCCAAGAGTATTTACCTATACCAAGTTTTTGTAAATATTTTCTCTATTAAGTATGTATCTACAATGCCCAACTGAGTTCAAAGAACCCTTATCTGCTTATATCTTACTTTTGGCAGAACTGTTTGGGGGGCAACACATTTGGTTTGAGGAATGGGCCCTGGGTAGTGACCTAATGCCCGTCCCAACTGTTTTCTTTTCCTTCCTATTTCTTAGTGTTAATGGTGAAAGTAAGAAAAGGCCCATCTCAAGTGGAGTCCAAATGCAAACCCAAACTTTAAGAAAAACAAAAAAAGAAGAGTTTATTTGAGCATGTCTTAGAGATGCATGTACTCGCGCGCGCATAATGAATGAGCTGACTGAGTCTGCAATGATGACACAGCCCACGAGATGGCAGACTAACAAAGTTCCAAACTCTGTACAGCTCCTTTCAGATAATCATTCATTGCAGTCTTTGGATGCTGCATAAACAGTATGTATAAGTCAAGTCAAGTCAAGTCATTTTTATTTGTATAGCCCTTAATCACAAATAGTCTCAAAGGCCTTCACAAGATTACATATAAGAAGTTTAGGTTATTCATATGCTATAGAGTAGAAGTGAGTTTTAAGCTTAGACTTAAACATGTCCACTGAGGCAGCAGATCGGATCTCAGGGGGAAGAGCATTCCACAACACCGGTGCACGGATGGAGAACGCTCTCAAACCGCATCTTAGGCTAACAGGGAGCCAATGCAGGTTGGCCAAAATTGGGGTGATGTGATCGTACTTTTTTGTCCTAGTTAAAAGCCTGGCTGCAGCATTTTGTACCAGCTGAAAACTCTTGAGTCTGGTCATCGGAAGACCGGAAAGTAGTGCATTACAGTAATCGAGACGGGAGGTAACAAACGCGTGAATTATGATTTCCGCATCCGACTGAGAAAGTATAGGACGAATTTTATCAATGTTATGAAGATGGAAGAAAGCGGTTCTAGTAATTTTCTTCACATGTGTTTGAAAGGACAGATCGGGGTCAAATATGACACCTAAATTTTTAAGTGAGTCGCTCTGCGTGATGTGGCAATTGTCGATGTTCACAGCGGTTTTAGAGAATAAGTCACGGGACTTAGATGGACCAATAACTAACATTTCAGTCTTTTCAGAGTTAAGACGCAGGAAATTGAGTGACATCCACTCTTTTATCTCGGTGAGGCAGGCCTCCAAATTTCCACAGTTTAGTGTGGCAGATTCCTCCGTCGGGAGATAGAGTTGAGTGTCATCTGTGTAGCAATGGAAACTGATATTATACTTGCGAATAATATCACCTAGTGGAAGCATATAAATGTTGAAGAGAAGGGGGCCAAGCACTGAACCCTGCGGAACACCACAGGTAACACTAAGGGCTCGAATGTCAATTCGCCATATTTAACGCAGTGTGTCCTATCTGAGAGGTAGGATCTGAACCATAAGAGGACATTTCCTGAGAGACCAATCCATTTTTCCAACCGTTCTAGCAAGATATTATGGTCCACTGTGTCAAATGCAGCACTAAGGTCCAGCAGCAGCAAATGTGATAATGCGCCAGAGTCCATTGCCCGTAGGAGATCATTGGTTACCTTAATCAGAGCTGTCTCAGTAGAGTGGTTAGCCCTGAATCCTGATTGCATTGATTCAAAGAGATTGTTCTCGGACATGAAATCATTCAGCTGCTGTGCCACTACTTTTTCAAGTATTTAAGAAAGAAACGGTAGGTTTGACACAGGTCTATAATTACATAAGTTTTCTGGATCAAAGTTGGGTCGTTTCAGTGTGGGTTTAATGAGGGAGGACTTAAAAGCCGCTGGAACTACACCTGAGGAGAGTGATATGTTTAAAATATTTAGAACTGAAGATGCAAGAACGCCAAAGAGACCTTTAATAAGTAAACCTGGGAGCGGGTCGAACTGGCAACTCGTCGGTTTGGCCGTATTCACCATTATCGAGTGACAGTTCACTAAAACGGGACAAAATCCCTGGACAGCCACCATGTCGTGCATTTATAGATTTCAGTGCTTTAGTATGTGTTGAATTAATACTGTCTTCAGCAATTTCTTCCTGTATGCTTTGGATCTTCTTAGTAAAGAAGACCATTATGTCGTGGGCAGAATGAGTGGAGCTATCTGGGATAGTCTGTTGCCTTGTAAGCGATGCTACAGTGTCGAAAAGGACTTTGGGATTGTTCTTTTGTGACGCAATCACCTTCGAAAGGTAGGCTGATTTTGCAGAGGCAAGGGCCGCTTTATACTGCAACAAACTATCACACCAGATTTGATGGAAAACCTCAAGCTTGGTAGCGCGCCATTTTCTTTCAGATTTCCTGCATTCTCGTTTAAGGGATCTAGTTTCATCGTTAAACCAAGGCGTGCTTCTTTTAAGTCGTGATTTAATTTTCTAAAAAATAAAAATAAAAATAAAACATTGTGAATTAATTAGCACCTCCTAGTGGTTAAAAATTTCTTTCATTAAAAATTGAATTTTAAACAATAGGCAAAACACATTGACTGTCATAAAAACCTGCATTTTCAAATACTCATAGGTTCATAAAGCCTTGTGAAAGGCAGAGCAAAAAATGTCAAGAAAATTGGTGCATTTTGGTCGCTGTACTTTGTAATTTTCAGCACTTATTTCTGGTTGAACTACATTATACATTGACATCTAGTGGTCCCTTTAACACAATCTACCATTTTCCTCTTTGACTTCTACATGCTCTATTATGCAGGGCCTAATATGTATCTCATGTAATAGTGTAATGTAACATTTTAACATTGTTACATGATATTGCAACAATCAGTCAGGAGCAAATTGCAATAACACACAAAAAATTCTGTATTGAGTGTTTGTGCCAGAGAAATTAGTCATAACCAGTGCAAAGCTTGCGGCCATATGTTGACGTCGGAGGCAGTCTGACTCGACTAGCAACGTCTGGCTAAAGTGCAACGTTTGACCTACTGTCACCCCCAAGTGTGTTTGTATGCACACTCTCAATGTCTACCACAGGGGAGACTCCGAATGTGAAATGACTCACACACATATTTGCAAAACAGCAAAAGCATACAATTTGATAAGTTTATTTCCTAAAAAACAAAAAAAATTATAAGAATAATTTGGGATACAAACACAAATACATAGTGGTGAGACGGAATGTAACAATGTAATAGATAAACATTTATAAACTTACAAACTTGATTTAATATCAGTACATATTTAAACTTAAAAAAAACAAGTTTGGCCGAAAGTGCTATTTCTTATAGAAAAAAGGAGGTGTAGCAAAATTAGAGCACCAAAGTTTAACATGAAAAATATACCTTTTTTTGTATCCAGCTGACATCCTTGCAGCATCACTATTGGGGCTGCAACTAACGATTATTTGAATTTTTTTTTTAAAACGCATATTGTTTTTCCCCCTCTTGGTTCAAATGGTAAATGTTAAATGGTCTGCATTTATATAGTGCTTTTCAAGTCAAAGAAGACTTCGCAAAGCGCTTTATAATGTGCTCCACACTTACCCATTCACACACACTCACACACACACTCACACACCAATGGCGGCCGTGCAGCGATGCAAGGCGCCAACCTGCTTATTGGGGGCATTAGGGATTCAGTGTCTTGCCCAAGGACACTTCGACAAATATTTAAGTTTTTGATAGATAGAAAAATAGTGCACAAAAACAGAATATTCCATCAAAAGGGGGGGTGGGGGTTGAAGTATTTGTCAAGTAGCTTAAAAATACAGAAAAATACATACAAATGTTTGCCATACACTTGTAAATATGTAAAATCCTTTTTTTTTTATATAATATAGTAAAATGGTCTTGAGGCACCCTCTGCTGGGACAAAATGCTACTACAAGCATGTCCTATCAACTCCTCTCGTTTGCATTAAATTAACGTGCTGAGTGGCACATAAATATTAATGATGAAAAAAAGCTTTTAAAAACCACTTCAATTAATTTTGTTGATTCATTGTTATCAAAATGAGGGATTTTTCTCCGTTAGATGACCCATGTTATTACACAAAAGAAAAAAAGGCTCGTTGAAATGTTATTGACAAACACCAGAAATTGCCAAATACCAGTAAAATGTACTTTAGAAATGTAAATCTGAAACATATTTGTAATGGAGGAACCTTAATGATGTGACTTCATTACGTAACATTGTAGCATATATATTAGCCAACTTTTGAGGATTTATTCTTGCAACAAACCCTCGTAATGATAAGAGATGACTTTTTCAATTGATAACACGTCAAATCAGAAATCTGTTAGGTTAAAGTGAAACAAGATTGAAAAGTACAGAAAACTTGGAGAACTAAAATCTTAAGTGTCCTGGAATCAAATGGCCCAATTTTCCTTTGACTATGTTGACTATATAAAACTGTCTGAAAGTTAAAATGTTCACGGCTCTTTGGCTAACAGCTGCAAATACTTCGTACGGCATTAGAGATCCACAGGATAAAAAGGATGGAAGGAAATTGATTGAATACAATAGGGTCCTGCTAAACCACCTCCACGTAATTAGCGGGATAAAGTCCCTCCAGGCCACCGTCCTTGACGCCCCTACACCAGCCCTGATCATCCTCTTCCTCAGTCTTCATGAACTCTTCGCCTGCAAAGTGAAACGTGACAATTATAATTTCACATTCTATCTTGTCAAAAGCAAATGTTGAAAGTATGGAGAGACGTTCACCAGCTTTGAAGGAGAGTTCATCCGGCTCTTGGCCAACATAGTCGTACAACGCTCTTACTCTCACACGGACAATAATTGAACTGGAGGGGAAAAAAACTATGTCATTGAACGTACCATGGTCATTATCACGTCGTCGTAACTTTTAGGGCAATTTCTTTACCTCTTCTCTATTGTTGCTTTCTCGTTATGCACAGTCTTTCCTTTTTTATTTTTTTTCTCAGGCGTCCAATCCTGAACATAAATTCAATTGAAAAAAAAAAGAAAAAAAAGAGAAGAAGATAATTAATACTTTACGTTAAGTTTATGAGTAACTAATACTACGCGGTTATTTTCAGTTCCAGATCATATTTTTTCTTTTGAATCAGTTTGAATCATTTGTGTTCTGATCCATTGACAATTGACCGCAGTAAGCAAAACAAATTGGGCTCCCTTTTGCTGACTACATGTAAATTGTACTCAGTATTGAGGCTGATTAGCTAATTCTCAAAATGGACTCTTGTTCGTACATGTTAATGCCATCAGTCACATAGAAACGCTTGTTTCAATTGGAAGTCCACATACAGCACAGATACCTGGATTTTGTTTTTTTTGACAGATAGTTTGATGGATGCCTCTGTTGCTTTAAAAATACTCGGCTATGAAAGTAATCCTACGTGTATTTTATTCTCTATTGTATACTAACAAGTACAATGTTGTTTAAATTCATCAGAATAATCATATTTTTAGAACGAACATTCTTGAGTATTTTCTTAGGGAAATTGAGACATGGTGGGTCCGCAAAATGCTATATTTCATTTTATAAAAAGACAAGTAAAGCTTTCTGACCACGATCAGATATGAGTTTACCCTTTAGCGCAGGGGTCGGGAACCTATGGCTCGCGAGCCATATATGGCTCTTTCTATGAGTATCTGTGGCTCAGAGACCAATTTGATTGCATGCAAAATTTCTACATATTGTTCAAAACCGGAGTTGTCTATCCTATTCAGGTACACGTAAAGCCATACCAAAGCTAAATTGAGGTGAAACACTTAGCAGTATATATAGGGCACGTTTTTCACTACAATTTACAGTCAAGGTGTCACACAAAAAAAGGGGGAAAAAACTCGTTTTGGCTGTACAACGCTAAAGAATCCTTTATTTTAAAAGTTCACTGTATAATCTGTGTTCAGTGTTCAGATACTTTATGATGAATCCACAGAACTGTAAATACGTCAAAACACCGGAAGAGAACTTAGTCATTTGATTGGGTAAGTGGGAGGGATGGGTGGAGCTATGCAAAAAGTACAAGCATTCCCTCCCATCTCTCGCCAAAGGTAAGCACATAAGGCTCCCTATTCTCAGAATGTTGTGACGTTTTTACAAAATAAATGCTTGCATCTGGTTTTGAAACCAATATGTATGAAAAAAAAGGTCAAAAGGAGTTTAACCGATCTTGAGTAATTGCAAGAAAGAGACAAGTTTAAAGTGGTCTGTTTGTTGAATTAGGGACAGGGGCTCTGGCATTATTCTCTTTTCATAATTTTTATCAAATCATCAAAAATAAATGTGCTGAAGACTAAGCTTTTGTCTGGGGCGCCGGTTTAGCAATTTAGTAAATTTGTCTCATAATATATGGTGTGGCTCTTTCCCAAAATAAAATTAATATTTTTTGCTTTTATGGCTCTTTGAGTCAAAAAGGTTCCCGACCCCTGCTTTAGCGAGAGCTAATACATGAGCCTGAATAATAGGTTTCTATCATTTGACACTTATCATACAATGACTGCACTTTATTTTCTAATTAGGGCCATCACCACCTTAAACAAGCTCACAGGACTGGGAAAAATGTATATCCTGTCCGTGTATAGAAAAATATATCTGTATCTATAAATACTTATTCCAGAATTTTGTTGCTGCTAATTTTCATTGCACTATTTTTACGATGCACATACAACTTAAGCCTGGCACTAAACACTACTTTGTAAATATTTTTGCCGACCTATCCTTACACTTTGTGTCCTTTATCCCTTTTAAGCATTTACAACATGTTCATCCTGGATTGCAATGTCAAATCCCGTTGCAAACAACATTCACGACGTTGTTATGAATGACAATAAAGACAACTCTAATTCTAAATAATTGGCTAATCACATTGGGGATAACCAATTTATAGAATGACACACTGCCTGGTACGGGCCCGTACCAGGCGGGTCCGAGTTCTTTCGCTGTGCAGTACTTGGGAGACTCTTGACTCCTTTTCCCTCAACCAATACAAAGTTAGGAAATCCTACAAAGCACCTGAAAATGCGGCCAGTCGGTGGGCATGCCGGGCCCGTGTGCATTCTTCCACCAGCGGAGGTCCTCTTGCTCGTCAATGGCGGCCACAGTGTCATGTAGTTGGCTGTACACTTCCTTTACGCTGTACGATGAGAAAAATGAGAGAGTAAGTGATGTTTATCTGCTGATGATGAATTATTAATTTCATGAAGTTACAATTACTGCATCCCTATAGGCAGGGAGCAATATTCTTTTCCCCTAGTACCACAGAGGTTGAAGGGACAGCAGAAGATGGGAGAGTAGTGGTGTTGTAAATCCTGCAGTTATTTACATATGCATTGGTGCCTATCATCAAGATATACAGTGGTACCCTTGAATTTCAATTGAACATACAGTTGTACCTTTGACATTCTATTTTAACATATGCAATTCTACAATGAAGGTCATTTCAATAAATGGCATTGGATAATTAGATTGAGGGAGTTTCATTAAATAGCCAAATAGAGTAAAAGTAATGACAAAACTGCATAGAAGGTTGGAATCAAAGTGTGTAATTAAAGAGAGCAGTGTCATCACCAGACATAAGTCCCAGGGTGGGCATATAAAATGCATGTGGGAGCACAACAACATTTTACACGGAATTGACGCACGTTCAACATAACCAACTGCACATCCAGCACCCGCTCACAACAGGATTCATTATTTTAAACAAAAGACAGCTGGCTCTATTCCAGCCCGCTCAACATGATTTTTTTCCTATTTGTTGAGTAAAAAAAAGCCTTAAACAATTTTAGATTTTATCTTTAAGTTTTGTGTATATTTTAATTGATGTTTCCAGTGTGTTTCAGGATGAGCTTAATAATAATTGCTAAGTTCATTCTGGTATTTCACTATTTGTTGTTGCACTGAGAAGTTAATATTTTAAATCGGCATTTTGTTCTGTAAACCAGGGATTCCTGTTGCTTGATTTTGAAATTGCTTCGTATTGATATATATATCTATATCTATATATGTGTGTGTGTGTGTGTCTGTGTGTGAATGGACTATGCCAAAAAAAATCTTTTCAATTGTCAAAAGATAGAGAAAGGCCTAAATTCTCTTTTTTCCTGATGTATATGTAATAATGATACAGTTAAATTAAAAAATAAATAAATAAAGAACCCATTGTAGCCCAAGACTCAAGAGGTTTGCCCACCGCTGCAGTGGTGACACCCTCAAAGCTGATTGGAATATACAATAGTAATACCTTTAAAGGTGATAGGAACAGAGTGCAATTACCTGTCATTGGTGGTCACGTCGAGGTGCTTGTCAAAGGAAAGGAGGACCTGCTTGAGGAAAACGATCCTCTTGCGCTCCTCATCCTGAGACTGGTCGAAGATGGCCTCCATCTCCTCCATGTAACGGGGTGCGTAGCGATTGGTCTCCTCCAGTACCTTCTCATAGCGGGATCGTACCTGTCATACACATGATCGAATTTTAGTAATGCTAAATTATTTGTGGTGTTACTGAAATACATTGTGAATATCAAGTCAAGCAATAAGCTCATTGTCTGATAGAGCAATAACCAATTATTTCAATTGGTTTTTTTTTTATTATTTCCTAAAAATCAGTTAAAGAAGCTGTATTGATGCTACAGCGAGGCTTTTAACTAAGACAAGAAAGTTTGATCACATTACCCCAATTTTAGCTAACCTGCATTGGCTCCCCTGTTAGCTTAAGATGTGATTTTGGGTTCTGTTGGTATCATACGAAATCATGCATGGACTTGCTCCCTCATATCTTTCAGATTTAATTTCCCCCTATGTTCCGGTCCGGAGCCTTTGCTCTGAAAACGCTGGTCTACTAGTGATCCCAAGAGCCAAGAAGAGATCCGCAGGTTCGAGAGCGTTGTCCATCCGGGCCCCGGCGCTGTGGAATGCTCTTCCCCCTGAGATTCGATCTGCAATCTCAGTGGAAATTTTTAAATCTAAGCTTAAAACACTCTTCTACTCTATAGCATATGAATAACCTATGTTTTATGTTGATAATATCTGTATTATTTGCCCTCATGTAGGTTTTAGATGAGGGGATGGTGTCATAATAGTCTGTAGTTTGCAATAGTGCAGCCCTTTGAGACACTTTGAGATTAATGGCTATACAAATAAACATGACTTGACTTGACTTTAGAACATTTGCTACTCTCTGCCGCCATCTCCTGGCCTAAAGTCATAAATGCAGTAATCTAGTTCATGATGCGCATACAAGTACGTACATTTTTTGGAAGTGCCCGAATAAACTTTTCTTTTTTTATCTTTGTTGGGGTTTGGGTTGGCGTTTGGACTGTATTTAAAGAAGGCCTCTTATTTATTTCACCATTTACCTGGTAGACTTACAAATAAAAATAAAAACACATGGAGACAAGCATGACATCACTCTCCAGCACTCCTCTCTGCCCACATTGCTCAAACCTAATTAGTTCTGCCCCGAATACGTCTTATAAAAGTAAGATACGACCAGATGACCACTACCTGACCCCTGGAAATGCCTCTATGAGACATTCATCCATCCATCCATTATCTGCACTGCTTATCCTCAGTAGGGACGCGGGGGTGCTGGAGCCCATCCCAGCCATCCTCGGCCAGTGGGCAGGGGACATCCCGAACTGGTTGCCAGCCAGCCGCAGGGCACACAGGAACAGACAACTCACTCACTTATTCACACTTAGGGACAATTTGGACCGGCCAATAAAACATGAATTTCTTTGGAATGTAGGAAGAAAGCGGAGTGCCTGGAGGAAACACACGTATGCACGGAGAGAACATGCAAACTCCACACAGGGAGATTGCAGTAACTGGACTTGAACCCTGAACCACCCAACCACCGTGTCACCTCTGAGAGACCTATTGGTATCAAATATGATTTGTCATGCCCAGGTATCCATCCATCCATCTATCCATCCATCCATCAGCTGCAGCGCTTATCCTTAGTAGGGTCGCGCGTGGGTTTCCTCCGGGTACTCCGGTTTCCTCCCACATTCCAAAGACATGCCCAGATATATGGAAAACAAATTTGATTTACATTTCTGTCACATGTAGGTGTTAATATACAGACATTTCTAATTGAATGCATAGAAATGTCATATTATGGAGGTTGTGACCTCTATCTGACTCCAGAGGTCAAACTGAGAATGGTTCCACATCTTAAATTAAAGCTTATGCCTTCAAGAAGAAACCCTGAAAGTTTCATGATTTTTTTTTATTTTGTGCACTATTGTTATGATAATAAGAGCTTAACAATTCCACTAAAATAGGCGCAGTGGGGGAAAAAAGTATGGGCTCTTTAAACTCAGTCGGGTTGTGTTAGATGTAAATTGACACAATATTCAACTTCCAACTTTTAATGACACCGCAAACGACACACCCCACCTTTAAGTATGACTATGAGTGGTTGATTACCTTGTGTGCCTCCTGCTGGACCATCTCTCGGTCCTCCTGAATCTTCTTTTGCTTGTCCTCCGCCACGTTCTGATTGGCCCGTGCCTGTGATTCGCGCTCGCAGGCGATGTGTTCCTTGCGGCTTGCCTTGTGGTATGCCCGCCTTGCTTTGTCCAGCTGACACAAAAAGTTACACTAAACATCCTGATTTCTCAAATATCTTGGAAGGATATATCAAGGGGAAAAGCTAAAGAGTACCATTGAAGCAATGATTTCGCTGGTTTCTGACTGATGAGCATCAATTTATCTAAAAACGTTTCAACCTATTTCACGTATTTGACCTCAAATCAGCTTGACTTTTACCAACCTTTTTGAGGCGTTTCGCCCAAGGTTTTTGTGCTCTGGCATAGCCGGTCTCAGCATCTTGGGCTTCTTTGAACCCCCCAAAGATCTTTTTGGTGAAGGCGTCCTTCTGCCAGGTCCTTAGCTTCTCAGCATCCTCAGTCACCAACGAGCGGCAGATGGATGCGTGCAGAGATGCCAGGCGGTCAGCTGAAGACAGAAAACACTGCCAGGCCTTCAGAAGGGACCCATACATTGGACCTAAGGAACAGAAGAAGCAAACACTCATTATTTTATAACTTATTTCAAAATGTTTCTGCAAAGTAACAGTTTTGCATGCATTAGTAATTTAAACACACATTTTCTGACTACTCCTGGTACTCACAAAGAATATGAATGCATTCCCTTAAAAAATGGCCTTTTCTAGAAATACGTTGGACTCTCGAGTTAAGTTTTTAGTATTGGTAGAAGGTTATGTTCTCAATGATTTTAGTTCCAAGAGAAATCTACATTGTGATACTGACAAAATACTATATTAGGAAAGGATACAGTCTCATATGTAGGCTGTAGCCGTGACCAAAGTTCTAACTCAATGTATTCCTAATAGTCTTGGGATGAATTGTTTTATTCAGACAAGTTTTGGGGCTGATTGACAGTTCCAGAGACCAGGGTCCTTCCTGGAGAAAAATCCTAAAAAAAAAAGGGAAGGGGAGGGATTTATATGCACTTTAAATTCTATGTGTATATGTGCACTGTATGGGGCAGCTTTGAATTTCATTGACACTTTGTGTAATGACAATAAAAGTGTTCTATTCTATTCTATTTTTAACAGAGTACACACACACGTACATATAAAGAAGAAGAAGAAGCATGGAACAATTAAGCTAGGCCGATGATTGTTGCATTGGCTTCAACGCAGCTAAAAGGAGAACTAATATCTGTTGATGATAACAAAGTCATGGTATTGGGAGATAAATTAGTTGTTCAACATAACCACTGTATGCAATACTCTCACCGTAATACACTGGAGCCTCTACAGACTTCGGCGCTATGCCTCAGGTGACACTAGCCACACAAAATATGAGCGGGGAGGAAGTGCCAGATTGGTACTAGAAATCAAATAGACTGAACCATTTCAAGGCAGTGGAGCATTGATCACATTTTTGTTTTGTTTTCCTTTTTTGTATCTAGCGTTTTTCATCATATTTAAGCCTATAATTTTGGGGGGTGCTTGGTTTGAATTTGGGGGTGCTTGAGCACCCCAAAAAAAGGCTGGTTACACCGACGGTTCCAAGAAAATGTTTTAGTCCTTAAGTACTTTCTAGTCGTATGAGATATTGAAATGGATTCTAGAAGACTTTGAGTAACATTGTCTTAAGATTTAAAGACCACTGGGGCCAAAAACCCTCTGTATAGGTCCTAAACTTGTATGAAAAAATGACACTGTCAGTGCCGATAAGAGCAGTAGAAATGATATGTCCCATTACCGATTAAGTGGGCTGATAGGGGATGAGTTTTTTAAAAATCTTTAGACAAAATGCAACAGTTCATGAGACACGATAAGATTGCACATATTGGCCTGTGGTTTTAACACTCACTGGAGTCCACGTGTGGCTTCCATTTGTTGCTCCACTCACTAAGTTGCACGGCGTACTGACGCTCCACTCGGGCGCGTTCCTGAATGCACGTTGCCAGGTCGCCGCACGCCTGAAAGGCATCCTCGGTGCGACGCACCGTGCTTTGGTAGTTGCCGGGCTACCAAGACAAAGAAACAAAGACTCTCAAAATCAT
Organism: Urocampus carinirostris; assembly: GCF_059441175.1. Taxonomy (NCBI): domain Eukaryota; kingdom Metazoa; phylum Chordata; class Actinopteri; order Syngnathiformes; family Syngnathidae; genus Urocampus; species Urocampus carinirostris. The sequence goes on along the minus strand of NC_142349.1, from coordinate 41,978,394 downwards.
CGCAAAGCATCATGCTACAACAGGTGTGCCAAGGGCGGCATAAGAACACTAGCTGTCCTCAAAGGCTTGATGTCACTTAGTAATTTTATAAAAGTACTAGACTATAAGGCACACCCGATTATAAGGCGCACCCTTAAAATATACTTCTGTGCGCTTCTGTGTCATGTATAAGGCGCACCGTACTACAAGGTGCATTGAATTAAAACCCCAGAGAGAATGTTGCATGAAAAAACCTTCAGAAAAATATAAATATAAATATTAGGAAATCTAGCTTCACAACTAAATTAACTTGATTCATTCATAAACGGTTACAGTATGTTGAAGCATTTTATTGTTATCGTGCATTTCTGATTTTGTTTACTGTACTTCTGGTCTCTAAAGCGCACCTGATTAAAAGGAGTACTTTTGATTTTCTTGAGAATTTGGGGGTCTGGGTGCACCAAAAGGTCTGGAAAATTAAATAGTATGTAAAAAAATGTAACTAATACTTCATGTAAATTAATGCTGAATTGATTAAATATTCAAGTCACAAACATTACAGTTGCATTAAAAAATGTTGCTACACATATCTAATGTGTCATATTTGTCATTGCACTATTACTATAACTTGGGCCAGTCTCTAGGCACTATGTTGTAAATATTTTTTCCTATTTATCCTGACAGTCTTTTCTCTTTTTTTGTCTTTTAAGTATTACATAATTAGCCTGGAGTGCCCATTCCTAAACCCGTTGCAAACAATGTTTCACAACGTTTATATCAATGACAATAAAGAAAATGTAAATGAAATAAACTAGATAGAACAAAATTTAAAAAATCTTCTTGGACATTTTTGTGATAATTCATTTCTCATTTCCACTTATTGGCATTGATATTGAAACACTCTTATATGGTGGCGGTATGTTGTCACTTTACTGGTATTGTGGGAAGTATAGTTTTTGGTCAAAGCGCTCATTTGTCCCATTTATTTGTAGGCGCACAGACGTTTTGAGCTGTCGTGGGCAACAACTTTAACACAGGTGTGCTACAACATTTTTTTTACTGACAAAAAAAATTAAAATTCTGTGTGCACGCTTTTGTTATAAACAGAATTTGGATCCAGGTCGCAGAGGTGAGAGCGCCAAACTCAAAGCATTGGACTAACAGTGATGTAGATAACATAAGAAAAGGCACTGGGTTTTATCTTATTATCACTATGTTTTGTTGCAGTATCAGAGACAAATTCACATGTTAAAATGGCAATCCATCGGTGACTTACCAGAGAGTAACATTTTTCTTAATGGAATGAAAGAATGAGACACATCTATTGTCATTGTCAACCGCACAATTAAATTAATATTTGTCTCTGATGCCGTGGCTAAAACAAGTGTGATTATGAGATTAAATTTACTGCCTTTTTGTTATGTAAACCACTGGTTCTCAACATCATTCCCACTAATGACAAGCTGCGACCTAAATCAAGAAAGAGATTCCACTTCTCAAATGTATCCAAAGAAAGGATTGTGCAGTTCGAAGCAGGGACAGTAGAATATATTCACGTGTCTTTCAAAAAACAAAGTGACCAGCAAAAGGAAAATGACTTCACGTATCGGTTATACTTACATATATAAGCCTACATCGCATTTAAGCGACCCCGTAAAACTGATTTAAAATAGTCCCTTCAAAATATTTGTAAAGCGTGTACCTAATTATAGGCAACTATTCAATTATGTAGTTAATTAAGATTGATATAATGGTAAAAAGCTAAAAATTTAACATTTTTAAATCATTTACTGTACCTTACAGGAGCGCTTCAATGGCAGACATGTGTACACGTTTTTTGTATTTTGGAATCATTTTATTCTTCACCTCATTTGTTTTTGCCCCTTTTTCCCACTTTTCCTCCCCCTTTATCATTAACTTTCTTGGGACCCATTACTATAGGAAGACATGGGAAATAAAATAAAAACCCCCAAAATTACAACAGAGTGATTTGTGGTCCCTCTCAAACTGAACGGGTTAAAAGGATTGAGGAGGGTATTATGGCCATCTAATGTTAAGGAGTAACCCACCAGTTGAGAAACACTGATGTATACCACAGGTGGTCCAGTGCTCTGACATCCAAGCTGGTTTTGAGCCTGTTAAAGAAAGTTTATGTTCCGTGGACATTTTTTTTCTACGAAGAACCCAGAAAGTGTTATTTGGTTATTATTTCTTTCATCCATCCATTATCTGCACCGCTTATCCTCATTCGGGTCGCGGGGGTGCTGGAGCCCATCCCGGCTATCTTTGAGCAGTGGGCAGGGGACACCCTGAACTGGTTGCCAGCCAGTCGCAGGGCACACAGAGACAGACAACTAGCTAAGCTCATTCACACCTAGGGACAATTTGGATCGGGGAATTAACCTGAAATGGGTGTTTTTGGAGTGTGGGAAGAAACTGGAGTGCCTGGAGGAAACCCACGCATGCACGGGGAGAACATGCAAACACAGGAAGGCTGGTGGCTGGATCTGAACCCATGGCCTCAGAACTGTGCAACGGACCGACTCAGCTGCCGTGCAGCTGTTTATTTCCTAAATAGTTTTATTCTTTATTTTCTGACTTTTGTTTTGAGAAGAATCCAGAAGGGTTATTTGATTGTGGCTTTTTTTACCTTTAGACACTCCTGCAATCGTCACACTTTTCCTGTTACAAACTGACCCCGGCCCCCTTATCAGAAAAGGGAAAAGTTCCGATCAGGAAAAAGTTTGGAGACACCTGTGCTAATGTAACATATATTTATTGTGGCATTTGAGCATATATTTATTGTTGGCAGTTTTTAATGCAGCCATCAGAGAGATCTACAAGACACAAAACCAGTTTTCTTCAAACCAGGAGAGACAATTTGGGGAAGGAGAGCTTGGACGTTACGTGTTAAAGTTTTCTGGCAGCCTTCAAGTCTTCCTGCATTGATTTTACTTTCAGTTCGACATGTCATCTCATTTCAAGACTTGATCGTAGAATTGAAAGGAAATGTATTCATAAACGGCCTTGAAGAGATTTACAACGTATGGAACATTATGGCTTTTTTCATTAACATGTCAAATGCTGAATCTAATTCTTGAAGTCTGCTAATAGTTTTCGATGCGTATTTGTGCGTGTCTTGTGCTCAGATGTGTGCTCGTATGTTGAAAAAGATACTGAGAGTAATTATCTGTGATAGACATAAAAAGAGCACAATGGGGAGTGTGGTAAAAGAGCAGAACAAGAAAGAAGTATTTAGTGAGTTAAAGTGTGTGACAGAGACAGAGCGACTGTGAGGGAGAAAGAGCTGAGCACGAATGTCTTTTTTTTAAACAGAACCAGCTGAGGAATCCGTGAGCAAGCCAACGGAAACAACACAGCACAAAACTAGCTGTAAAGGTTCTCCATAGTCTTTGCAAAGGATTGTGGGATGTGAAGATCGCTATCATTGTTAGCAAAGTTCATGGAGACATAGATTGCCTCATCTCGGTGCTCCCCAACAGTGGTCAACAATACATTTCAAATACAAATAATTAAAGAACTACAAGAACGAACGATTGAAACTAGGCCAGTCATAGGATTGCAAACATAAAAAAAAGCGCTTTCTTGTAAAGTCAATCAAAAGATTAATTACCCGGTAAGGTACCCGTAGCAGCAAGAGGGCAGACAATCATGTCAGCACTCTGGGAGAGTCTCATCTCATCTCATCTCATTAGCCATACCACTTATCCTCATTAGGGTCACGGGGGGGTTGGAGCCCATCCCAGCCATCTCCGGGCAGTGGGCAGGGGACACCCTGAACTGGTTGCCAGCCAATCGCAGGGCACACAGGGACAGACAACTCATTCGCTCATTCACACCTAGGGACAATTTGGACCGGCCAATTCACCTGAAATGCATGTTTTTGGAACGTGGGAGGAAACCGGAGTGCCCGGAGGAAACCCACGCAAGCATGGGGAGAACATACAAACTCCGCACAGGAAGTCTGGAGCTGGATTTGAACCCACGACAGGTTCCCATGACATGAACTGTGCCGCACAAGCGCTAACCACTGCGCCGCCGTGCTGCCTGGAGAGTCTCATGTTATGTGAAATACATCCAAATTTTTTGACTGAGAGTTTAAAAATGCTTATTATTCAAATCAATATTGTTTTGTTTTAATGAATTTGTTTTTCTTTTTACAACTAGGTGGCGCTAAATTATAAAAAACACTTCTTTAATAAAGGAGTGTATTGGCACCTTCACTGATACCTGGTATTGATACTAGCTTGTCCCAACAAGCACATAAAATATCAACAAAATGGTGAAGATTTTCCAGCATGCACTGCAGACAGTTACCATTACTATTTCAGTTACTTCAGTTTGAGGCTGAGCAAGGACAACCGGTAGACAAAAGAATGCTAACGCAAAGCCAGATATAATTGCAGGATTGCATTCATAAACGCACTCTGTGTTTATGTTCAGAGAGATAACGTGCACTCTGAACACAAACATTTCAAAACACACCAGTGTGTCATCTCCGACTACCTGGCAAATTGGTGCACATCTATGAATTTCCAACTGTCAGAGTGACTAAGTGCATGCTCAGAGTGAATTTCCCAAAGTTCCCCAAGTATAGAATGATCTCAGGCACGTCCACAACAATCTTACACATGCCCCGCGGACCAAATCAATTTATATGTGGATTTATAGATTGCTACCTTGCTAACTTTTGGCTTCTGAAATGTAATGAAATAAGGCCTTGGGCAAATTAATGCTATAAAAGTGAAATAAAAAAATAAAGAGTTTGTGTGGAGGAAATGGCAGGACATTCTTGAATTAGAAGCTGACTAGTACTTACACTGCTGCTTCTGTTTCAACTGTGAGCTGCCTCCAATTAGTGTAGCTTAGTATGCTAACTGGAAACAAAGAAGGGGGTAGGGGCCCTTCTCTAATGAATGTCACGTTGCCAAAAGGCCTAAATGTTTTCTCATCTCCAATGAGGGCTAAGACATGTACAGGCAAGGGATCTATATATTGATTTCATTCAACTTTTGTGTCATGGGATCATAAACGGGTGAATCCCCAGTTAAGATTCAGACTGCTTTGTATTTATGTTTACAGTATACAAAGAACAACTTGTTAGCTAGAAGAGCGAAGCCGCCTCGAGGGCAGGCGACACATTCTCATGTGTTAAGAAGCACGCCACAAAAAATACACACAAGGGCAAACGCGAAACAGAAACATGTGTTCATGTGTCAATGTCCTTGTTAGGGCAGGCTATTTAAAACTATTTAGAATCATACTTTTTTTTTTTTTAAATCTAATCAATTCAGCATGACATAGGCAACAAATAGTTAAATACACAACTCCATAAGTAAACCATAATTAGAGTGAATTAAAAGTTGAGAACTGAATTCCATTGGTTTTATACCAAGTCATGTATAATCAGTGTATCAATTAATATTGAATATTTTTCACTGAACTAATATATAAGGCTGGATAATGCCAGGCTGTATATGCCAAAGTAACACCACAGGAAGTGGGGCCCCTACGACCCTGGATCCGTAGTGATAAACCACAGTAATCCCTCGTTTTTCGCCTTGGTTGCTTTCCAAAAATGTCCCGCAATAGTCAAAAACCTTTATTTGTGTATTTATTTATTTATTAAATACTCTATTACCAATTGAAACCAAATAACAAACTCAATTAACAAATAAAAGTACTGTACTTTATAAACGTTTTTTTACAAAAGATAGATAGATAGATAGATAGATAGATAGATAGATAGATAGATAGATAGATAGATAGATAGATAGATAGATAGATAGATAGATAGATAGATAGATAGATAGATAGATAGATAGATAGATAGATAGATAGATAGATAGATAGATAGATAGATAGACAGATAGATAGATAGATAGATAGATAGATAGATAGATAGATAGATAGATAGATAGATAGATAGATAGATAGATAGATAGATAGATAGATAGATAGATAGATAGATAGATAGATAGATAGATAGATAGATAGATAGATAGATAGATAGATACTTTATTATGTGCCGTCAAATTGTGATTATAAGAATAATCGTTTGGTTTCAGGAGGTTATGTTTTGACTACACATGATATTTTGTTGCCATCATTTGGATGTCATGTAAAATTACATTTATATTCCTTTAAAGCAGGGGGTTGGCAACCCAAAATGTTGAAAGAGCCACATTAGAACAAAAATTTTAAAAAATGAAAAAATATGTTGGGGAACACAAAAAAATGAAAAAGACTTATATAGGCCATATAAGGATGTAAACACATACTCTCTGCCAGGAAGCCACTAGGAACTGTCGGAGAGCTGCACATGAATCCAAAACCAAGTTTAGTCGGTCGAGAAGTCCAACTTTGTTTAGGCCCTGGTCAGCGGTGCTTATGTGGGTCTACATCGTTTTCTTTTGGCTTTGAGAGAAGCTCGAAAATGAAAATGATTTGCACATTCATAATGTAGGCTCAGCAAGCTGTTTTAGGTTTGTGTACAACTCAGACCGCAACGTCATTAACGCACAGGCAGAGGCAGGCTAAAAGGGGGCAGGGTAACTGTTCAGCCAATCAGAATGCAGGACATAATGCACAATGAAAATCCGCAAAAACTGTGATAAGTACACCGCAATACAGCAAGGCATTACCGTCTAATTTGTCAAATAAGTGTTTTCCTATTTTTCCCTGCCATCACATACTGAGCAATCAAAAGAAAATTTATTAAAAAGATTTATTCAGTGTGGCAATATATCCCAAAATCGTGTGACGTCTTACCATCCAAAAGCTGCGATTGTTGGCATCCTCACGGCTGTTGTTGGCTGGCAGCGTTGACATGTTGGTGTCTGAAAGTATAAACAGTTAAGGCCATGCGCTTTAAAGATGTTTTATTTGTTATACTTTCTGTCATTGAAATAAAAAAAAGGTTTCACCAAATATCACATTGATTTTTTTAAGGGCCCTAAACATAATCGCGCCAAGTCTTCTGGCTATGTGAATAAAACCGACCTCTGAATGAGTTCTTATTGTAATAAAGCAGCTGATTTTCAACTAAATGATGCCTAAAAATAGATCCGATGGGAACATGCGAGTAGCAACTTCCTGTCCAAAGTCAACGTGATTCCCAAGCTTGCCAAGTCTAACACTGCGTCCTTCTTCCCATCCAGTTCTTCCCAACCAGGGTGCCAAAACTTATTTTCTTTACAAAACATGTTGCATGTTGCCATCGTACATTCAATCACATGTCCGAGCCTCAGCTTGTCTGCCTCTCTTTTCTTGGATTAACCCTGAACTTGTTTTGCATTGCATTGACATGAAGGTTTTGTTGTGTACTTTCTCAGGTTTTTAAGAGTTTACATCGTTTGGTGACTCCATATTGTCCCTAAGTATGAATGTGTGTGTGTGAATGGTTATATGTCTATTTGAGCCCTGTGATTGTCTGACAATCAGTCCAGGGTGTACCCTACTCAATGCCCAAAGTCAGCTTAGGTGGGTTGCTGGACCCAGTCATCTTAGTAAGGATAAGCGTTTAGGAAAATGAATTAATAAATGTATACTTGATGTCATTCAAAGTTGATGTGACTCACCAAGTTCAACACATTTACCCATTAAAGTATTTTGTCGATATTACTAAGCATCATTAGATTATAAATGCTTTATCACATAATTACTTACAGTTTGTTTTCATATAAGTGCTTCAAATGTACCTGATATAAAGATTTGTTAATGTTTAATGAAAACCAAGATGATAGATGCCCTTAAAAGTAAAATGGTGCAGCTCAAGGGGTTATCCCTCAAAGCAAGAGTGTCAAAGTCAAAAGAATGGAAAGTTTAAGCTACAAGCTGAAGGCCGAACAGATCGAATGTTTAAAAATCTTAGTCTATTGCCAGTGTTTTAAAAAAATCTGCTCTGACGCCGGGGCTTGCATCTTTTACGTCGGGGGTACAATTTACACAACGTCTCGGCTTGGGTGACCGCCAACTTTCCCAAAAAAAAAAAAAAAAAACCTTTGGTTTTTAGTTTTATTTATTTTTATTTTTTTCAAATTAAACGTTTGCTTTATTCCGATTTCGAAACCTTCGTTCAGTTTGGAAATTTCGGAATTTCGGTTCGTTTGGCAATTTGCATACTCGGCAGCTGATGAGAAGGCCGCGTCGAATAACTTCGTGCTTGCGGATTTTCCCGAGCGTTATAAGGTTGTGCATTTACATATCATTCTCCAAAGTAGACGCACAGAACACAAGAAAAATCGATAAGTGGTTAGAAATCAAGCCAAAACCTCAGCCCCAGAAGAAATATTCAAAAGAAGCTAACAAAATTTATGATGCTACAAAACGTAAACGTAAATTAAAAGCATCGTGGAAAGAAGAGTTCACGTGGCTCGTATCATGAATGAAGATGAGTAAATACAGGTACATACTGATGGCAGATGGAAAACAGCGATGTCATATACATGCAATGAATGTTATTAGTAGATTTATTATAAATTTAATATTAAGGTGTTGTTCTGTTATATATTCTGATTATAAATCCTTAATATTTTGCAACAGTGTTTTGGGTTGTTTTTTTTTGCGATTAGTTGTCTTAATGTGTTTCATGTTGGGAAAAATGGGGCAGGCATTTTTATGGTTGGGCAGGCACCTTTTCAGAGTGTTCTGCCCTGGGTTCCGGTAACTCTTTATCACGAGTTTCAGACACTGCTAATGCACCTAATTTAACTTACTGAATCTTAACAAATATATTCCAATATGGAGAGATAAATAAAGCAATATTTTCTTATGACTCTGTCTGTAATTTTAATTTTCATCAGGCACAAAAGACACATTCCTTTGATACAAACATCCCTATTACATAAAATTAAAGTGAAGAAGCGGGTATTATCAAGGCACCATCAGTATCGTATAATGTGTGTGGGTGGGGTGGTCGGATCCTTTAACCACTAGGATGGTAGGGGCACCATTTCCTGTGATGTGTCTTGGGTAAGTACAGCCTGGTGGTGGCCCTCTCTCTCCAGACCATCAAAAGTTTCCACTGGGGACCTTTCACGTGTTAGGTGAATGTCCTAATCACTGCACTATGGTAATATTTTAGCATACCTGGGCTAAAATCCCTTCAAAGACAAAAACATTGCAAATATGTATCACTAAACTCCAATAAAATGTCATGATTACTGATTCGGGGCACCTGCGGCTGCCTCGGTGGCGCCAACAGCTCTGGTCGCTGATTGGCTCCTAGCCACTGTTTAAACCCCCCGACTCCCTGTTACCGGCGTCCGATTGTTGCGAACCTTCAGCTCCCGCTAAGGCAAGCCTTCCCAACCTGACTCCCTGTTTTAGACTCCCGAACGATTCCCATTTTTCAACCCGTTTCTGAACCTGTTCACGCCTGTTCTTCCCGCCGCCTGCCTACGACCTCTATTACGAACTTGACATCGCCTCTGATCTCCAGCCCTGGTCAAACGACTTGGCATTCCCGCCTGACTTCTTACGACACGGAAGTGTCACTCCCGCCGATGCTTGATTGTAGTGTCCTCGAATGTCATATTCTTACGCTCACGTGAACTCGCATTATAAGTGGATCATTGTGTAAAAAATCATAAGTTGCCATTTTCACATCAAAGGGTGAGACCTAATCACAGACACATTCTAGAACCATTCATGAAAATTTGAATCATAGCAATTAATTAAACAAGAAGTTCAAGATACAACTGGAAGACATTTTATTCCGACTACATTGACTTCTTCAGTCAATTGATCAGAGAGTAAAAATGATTCAACATGATTGCACTCAACCTCAAACTATATTCTTATTCAGAATGCAATTGTGGTCATATTAATATTTGCAAGAAAGCACCTTGGCAAAACCGCCATTATTAATAAGGACACTTGTCACATTTCAAAAGGGGTCGCAGATAAAGCTTCTCTAATCAACTGTAGGGGTTTATTTTTCTTTTCTCTTCAGATGGTCCAACTTAAACTTTTTCTACCACACACATGTTCGGTGAAAAAGGACAACTTCACACTAGACTCCTTTTTAACTTTTTCTTGCAGAGGCCTCAAATAAGTCAAAGGTAGCTTTTGAATTTTGTTCACTTTAGAACGTTTGAAAAAAAAAAAGTTCATGAGGTGCTTCCAAGCAACCGCGCAAGCTTGGACCCTGTAGCCAAGCGGGCGTCATGCTAGGCCCTCCCCCCTGCCCCCTTTTATTCTGCAAGACAAAACTCAGCACAAACACACGTAATCTGTGCTCAAACGAACATACACAAACAATATATGAACAGCAATCACTCCTAATGAGTCCCTTGAAATACTTACTGAGTTTCCTCTGTTGCTTTGGAGGGAAGTTCCTTGTCACAAAATCGTTTTCCCCTCTTATTTTTCCGTTTAATATCCTGCTCTCGTTCGTCTTCTCGGCCTTCCCGGCTGCTGGCTTCACAGTGCCGCTCCCGAACGTCTCCCTTCCCTTTGGCTGTTTAGCACTCGAGTCAGATGAGTTGGCCTCCTCCTTCTCCTCCCTCTGCAGGCCTCCTCGCCCCTCCTCTACTAACTCCGTTCTCCTTCTTTTGCACCCCTGTTTTTCCTTCCCCTCTTATAACCTCCCAAAACGGTTGTAAGGCTCTTTTTCTTTCTTGCCTGTGCGATTGTCGTCTTTAAATGAATGCGCTATAGTTAAGTCCTTTCGTGGTGTGCGTGTATGTATGCGTGTGTAAAAAGCCATAACTAAGTTTATTGCCTTGCAAAAAAAAGAAGCTAAGAGCAGCAAAAAAAAAATCCCTCTTTCCCCCTCTCAGCATCCCCCTGCAAGCACAGCTGGAATACGCATCCGGTGTGTGTATAAGTACACATGTGGTAGACCACCCCCCCACCGCCTACACGCACACACATGGACAATTATGCAGCCTCATTTTGGCCGCGGGAAAAAAAGACGGACACATTTTTGGGGTACCAAACAAGTTTTTTTGTGTGTCAAAGGTCAAGGCCAATTGAAGTCCTTGTTATCAGCAGTTTTGTGACTAACATGTCACAAAGAAATCGCATTCCTGGAACACAATGGCTTTTCTCAGTAATAGGCAGTGTAACCCGTACTGTAACGCATGTTAGATTATCAAAACGTGTAACTGAATATGTTGTCATTTTTGCATTAGAGCATTCAATCATCACGCCATTATTTTGATGATTACATGATTTATTTTAGTTGTTATGAATGCACTTTATGTTTATCCACATACTTGAATAACTTGCCGTATTCATTTGAAGTTTCAATGTATCCTTTCAGTCAGTACTTTCCCAGTAATGTTTCTAAGTGGTGTTCTGATGAGTCTACCCTAGAGTCTTCCATTACCTTCATACCACCCGCAAAATCCAGTTATATCCGGTCTTATTCATTACCCTATTTTTATTACAGTGTGTATTTCTCATTATACTGTTTAAATGCTCTTTATTAACACATTATTTGTATTTTTGTATTCTATATATTTTATTTTATTTTTTAACACAAAGATGCTACTGGAAGTGTGAATTTCCCAACGGGGATGAATAATGTATCTATCTATCTATCCATCCATCTATCTTTAATAAGGGTGTCTTGTGGAGGATATGACTCCCTTACTTACTGGAAAATCACGTCTCAGTAAATTGTCATTTTCACTTTTTATTTTGAGATCTATTTTACTTTTATTTTAGGATTAAAATTGTGAAAGTAAGAAACGGACTGTTTTAAATACAGTCAAATGTCAACCCAAACCCCCAAAAACGTGAAAAAGAAGGGAAACGTACGTGCACGCGCCAAATAAGCAGCTTGACAGAGGCTGCAATGATGATTTCAGCCAGAAGATAAAGTCAGCGAGTACAATATTTTGAATTGACGGCCATAACCTTTAAACAAAAATTTTTTGGGCAAGATCAAATGTTGCATCTGTGTGTGCATTGGTTTATTGTGGTGATTACTTTCAGTGCTGAGTTTGGACATCGTGGTATTAAGTTTTGAGTGGAAGAGGGATGCAACAAGTAGATCTATAGATTGCAAAACTGGACATTATCTTGAGAAATAGAGTGGTGAGTATAAATGTGTAATCAAGTCACTGAAATGACAAAAGTTTGACATGCGGTATGAATATTTGACATAAATAATGGAACCAAAATAAAGATACTCGACATTCCTGCATTAGGACAGCTGAAGAAGTATTCAACCCCCTCAGTTGTGTTGTATAGTTACCAGTGTGTATTTTTCAGTGGTGGGCAGTCATGGCCTAAAAGGCCTTCTCTGATGACCTGCAAAAAAAAAGTGTTTTAATAGTCTGCAAATGTAAACAAGTGCTCTACGTTCAGTATTTTACACTTATTTGATAAAATCCCCAAATTAAATTTAATATTTTTAACACTTTTCAATGACTCAGGGGTTGACAGGTATGGGTGACTTAATGGAATCTACAATTCATAACACATACAAACTGACCCTTTTAATTTCACAATTTAATTTCAAAAAGTACAGTAGAAAAATAATTGTGTTTCGCTTGACATACGTGATGTTGTATGACTGGATGTTATGCAGCTCTCGTGCAACTCCGCCGTGTCCCAACTTGCCTTGGAGTAAGCCGGCTTTTGCAGCTGCTGCAGCTGTCATGGCTGCCGTGCTGTCTGGCAACAGGAGTCAGCAGACGCTAAGCTAGCCGTTAGTCATCCCGCATTCAAAAAACTGAACACAATCGGATGTCCTGCGGTAAAAACGGTAGCAGACGTGAAGGGACAAGAGGGAGACGCCTCATAAATTTCCATTTTAAGTGTACTTGTAAAATGGCAGAAGACTTCAAAGTCCTGTAGAAAGTTGAATGACCAAACTTAATGCTGAATGAACAGAAAATCAGTTTGTACTTTTGACATCATCTTTATTAAATGATGTTTTCATCCATCCATTGCGAGAACCACAATAATTTAAAAAAAATCAACACAGGATCATGTTGTCAACATGTGTGAACATCACTGATGGCCCATGTTCTAGAGGTGGGCGAAATGATCCCAATTTCAATATCATTGATTCTGATGAAGTACTTCGATCGGATTGATATTATTGTCCTGGGATCGATACATCACTCCTTCGCCAACTTTCTCAAAGCTCTATGTAGATAGCGTAGCCCTTCTCAGCTACTCTGTATGTTTATGCTGTATGTTTATGTTATGACTGACAGGCACACTTCAAGCACCTTTCCCTACCTGGTCTGCTGCTGCATTCTGCCTGCCAGGCAGAAAAGAGGGCCAATTCTATGCACGGACCTCTATGGGAAGCTCATGATGAGAAGCAAACACGGAGCGAAGTTCTGTGTACTCATTTTTTTAACTCCAGAAAAGGAAATGTCGGGTGTCTCACATAACTGTGGTAAAGTTGCCTGCTACTGTAGAAGCACCAAATTATATATACAAACACATGAGAAAAGCTCACCGTTCAGAAATAAACAAGCTGAGACCAAACAGAAGGATAACACAAACAAAACCGCGTGAATCTGTTGTCACTATGGCAACAAAAACTATGACATTGAAACCTTATATGCATTACTGACTTTATTCAAAAAATACTGTGCAATGGAAAACATTGTATTTTTCTATTTGACATTGCTATACAACACTTGATGCTTTATAGCTAGACTCGGTTTTTTTTGTTCTGAAACAGTTGTCATACAATATTTCTGTTTTATATACGTACAATGTTAAAGTTTTGAAGTTATTTATTTAGTTTAAAAACTATATGGCTTGAATCGTGTTTATCGTAATATCGTAATTGAATACTAACACATGAAGGAAAGGGTTCAATTATCCAATAATTATGACATTTTCAAGCAAAAAGTATCGGTATCAAATCAATATCGATCGATATTACCAACTAAAATGCCTAATATCACCCACTCCTACCATGTTCTCGGTAAGATGCCATAGAACCAGGTAGTGGAAATCTTCGTTGCTTTATGAATCGAACGTGTCATCATTTATTACTCTGTCCGAAAATGCGAAATTGAGACATCTTGGAAGAGCGGCATGTTGTTTGACTGCTGTGCTTTTACGTCTTCCACACGCGCGATGGCAGCACAGCTCACAGAAGTTGACTGAAAGCCAGCGAGGAAATATTGTTGATGGGAACTCAGTCTCTTTTTCGAGAACAGGCTTTTTCGGCTCGGCTCCCCAAGAAGACCTGGGTCGTTGAAGACACAAAACGAGAAAAACAATAGAGAAATGGTAAAATAGATGGATAAAATAAAAGTTGAAAAAAAGAAGCAAAACCAACAAGAAAAATGGCAAGAAAAATGAAAAAGCTAGGGAAAAAAAAATCATACAAAGGTAGAAAATAATATAAAGAAGCGAGAAAGAAGGAAGAATAAAGCAAGGAAAAAAAGAAGTAAAAGGCTAAGGGAAAAAGAAACAAAAGAAGGTAGAAGGAAAAGAAAGGGAGAGAAGAAGAAAAAGTTAGAAATAAAGAAGTCAAATGCTGGGAAAAATAAGAAATAGTAAAAAAAAAAACAAGGAAAAAAGAAGTAAAAACCCTGTGGAGAGAGAGATAAAAAGAAAAAAGCAAGAAAAAAGAAGTAAATAATTAGGGGAAATGAAACAAAAGAAGGAAGGATAAAAAGAAGAAGATACAAAAATGTAGAAAGCCGGGAAAAAATAAGTTAAAGTTAGGGGAAAGAGACAGATTGAAAAAAAGGAAAGAAATTTTTAAAAAGATAGAAAATTTAACAAAATGAATGGGGAAAATAGATAAAATAGAACCAAAAAAATGAAAGAAGAATAAAAAAAGAAAAAGCAAGAAAAGGACCTAGGAAAACAGTAAGGGGATGAGAGAAATAAAACGAGACACCGGAATCCCTGAATAAAATCTACATTTGCCAACCACAAGAGAAAAAAGCGTCTCCAATATAACTGGCTCTTGATCGGCGCCGGCTACCGTTGATCACTTACAAGAGCCGGCTCATCAAACTTTTCCGTCCTTGAACGACACTTCACTACGACCAGCAAGCACAAAACCGAGGCAACAGAGAAACAATCTTTCATTTGGGCTCAACTTGTTCCGCTCGGAAGGTAAGATGGAGCTTCTATGGAGAATCCTCCAAAATCTTTGACACACAAAGACGTGTCTCTTATTTTTATTGTTGGCAGCAACGTTGGATACAATTTATGGATGCAATATTTAAATCTATTTGTAACAGCAATTATTTCGAGGCTATTGCGTCGATAGCTCGCCTGGATTATAAGAATGAATATTATTTTTCAAAGAGTCGAAACACTTGCATTCCCCGTGTTAAGGGATTAAAGTTGATGGAAGCGTTCCAATCGCAAGATTACTCAATGGACTCTTGCGCACGTGGTTAGCATGCTAGCTCGCGAGAGCTGCGAGCTAACGCTTTAGTTTTAATTCACGTGTTTTGATCAATTTTTTTTTGAGTGAAAACTTTATTTCGAACATTAAAATAAAGACAGGACATAAACAACGAGTCAACAACAAAATAATGTCACACAACACGTTCTACTACATAGGTCAGATATCAGTAATTATCACAATTACAATAATCACATGTTTTATACTCTAATCTTCTTAATACCCATCCCTCATCGTCATAATGCGCTTAGTTACCAAATATCACTGCGCTAACCTGATTATTGGGGGCATTAGGGGTTCAATGTCTTACTCAAGGACACTTCGGCATGTAACACGAACGAGCCAGGATTCGAACCGCAATCTCTTGATCCCAAGACGAGCGCTCTACCTCCTGATCCACTGCTGCACCATACATAACATAACCATATTTAATCAATGTTAATTAAAGCTATAAGTTGAGATATTTGTAATTCTTGAACATGGTGGAATCCCCACTAACGTCCCCGGCGTTAATCCGGTTCCACGCTGTGCACTCGCTTTTGGACCGTTCTCGTCTTTCATTTCGGCCCTAATGTAGATCGTCTCGATTACTAGTAGTAGACCATGTACGTATACTACTGATACATGGTCTTTTTGTTTGTAAATTGTAAAAAATATAATAGCATCTTGTAAAAAATGTACGTAGAATGATGACACAGGCGCTGCCCAATTTATGAACGAGATAGGTTCCGGATGATTGTTCGTAAATTGCTTCAGTGTTATATTTTGTATGGGCTGTATATTCAAGGTTTATATTTGTTTAAGGTTTGTATAAGTAATTTGTATTGTTTTTGAAACTGATAAATAAATGTTTAATAAAATAGGCCCTATAACATTATAAAGCATAGTACTAAAAAAAAAAAACAAAGCTACACATTAAGTGTTAACGTTCTGAGGTCTGTGCAGCCCTTTGTGACTCCTTGTGATCAAGGGCTATACAAATTAACATGACTTCACTATAAAGAGATTGGCGATATCCTCTGCGGTAAAAAGTGGATGAGAAATGAAGCGACCCAACCATTTCCTCTACCACATCAAGCCTTCTTATTCGACTTTCATTTCAAAAGAAACTGCTTGACTCTTAACACTCCACACCAACCATATCGAATGGATGCACAAGATACTAAACAATGAAAAATGTAAAAGTTCTTAGCGTGCTAGGTGCAGTGTGTTTATGTCACACATGAACTAAGAAGTAGAAGCCGTGTTACATTGTGGTGGATGCTGGGTGACCTCTCACACAGCACCCGGCGGAAAGAAGCACTACGGTACTGTCCTCTACTCGGAAAGAGGTGCACACTATAGCAATGTCCGGATATATTTCGACATACTGAAATTTAATTCACAACTGTTTGCGTAACTAAAGGTTGTTAAAAGGGGGGGGGGGGGGGGGGCGCCTGTACTTAAACTTTAAGATTTTGATAAACAACACATGGTTTTATTTTTGACCACACTCAAGCATACATAAGTTAATACCAGAAACGTACTTTAAACCAAATTAGATTTGTTTAACAACCCTAGTTGACGGGTGTGTTAATTGTTCTATAAGTACTTCCTTGATGATGTGCACTGGGCTCTGAGTATACATGGAGATTCGTGCAACTTTTGGCCCTGACAAGCCAAAATATCTGAGGAGTATTTTAAGCATCGGGTATCCCAATTTCTCACAATGACCTAGTTGTAACTCTGTTTACTTTTATCTTAGCAGATCGGCACCCGAGACACAATGGAATCAAGCATGCGTCGACTTTCCTGGGTTGGACAACCATGTGGCCATCTTGGGTTTGCTAGGACTGACTTCCAAACTGAGGTAAATTTAAATTCAATGATTTCAAGTATTAAAGGACTTCTGTGATGTATTGCACTGGGCTCAGAAATTGGCTGTTGATTAAAGTGCAGCTCTGCTCCTGACATGGCAGAGTCTGAGGAAACACAAAATTATGTTGTTCCATTCTGAGAGTATATCGTCCCTCTCAAGTTTTTTCTTTTTTTCTTTGCAAGGTTCCCAGGTGATAAACCACAACAAGAAATATGTGGACATCCTTGTTATCAACTACATTACAGCTATGTGCATCCTCAAGCCGCAGACGCAAGTTTAATGGCGGGACTCGATCGAGGGGGCCTGTTGGTGGGACCTGCAAGACTCGTGATGTTGGCCACTAAAGATGAGTTGGCGAAGTCAGCCTTGCAAGGCGTCTACCTGCTCATGTGGGGCCATCAGGCGTTCAGTTTCTTGCACAAGGACACTTCGACATTTAACTCGAAGGAGCCAGGAATTGAATCTGCAAACTTTTGGTCCCAAGTGACTGCTCTACATCCTAAGCAATCCTAATTCTAAACTTAATTTATATAATTTATTGTTTGGGGGGGCTGTTCTGTTATCTGTTCTGTCTGAAAAAGCACAAATCTTTTACATTTAAGTATTCATTTTTTATTTTTCACGGATTTTATATTTCATTTAAATGTGTTGTGTTGAAAAGCTTGAAGTGCCTTTTTGTATGTTAAACTGAATTTATTGCAATAAAAATAAAATCCCATCATTTTGTTGTCTTGTTTCATCGGGGATTATCTGTTGCTTTGACTTTAAACTGGCCTGGTATAAGACTCTTGGAAGAAAGTTTTTGTTTGAACCAATCAAGGCATAGTATAGCATCGCACATTTTCAAAAAAAAAAACAGCCGTTCAAAGCAGAAATGGCTCTCTTCAGTTAGTCAAAAGAGACAGAAGTTTCCTTAGTGAGATTACTGGAAGAATCAAGCTAATTGTGTGGCAGTTTTCAGGCATAAAATGCAGCTCTAAGTCATGTACAAAACATGAATATTCTATAGGAAGATCACTAGCATGCTGGTTGTGACTCTAGCTATGATAAACATTGCATTTGCCTAATGTAGTTTTTCAGCAGTATTGGCATATTTACTTGTATTAATTATTTTATTTGAATGGCAACATTTTTATCTTCATTACGATTTTTGAGAAGGGACTGCACAATACACAAAGAGGTAAGTATTAGTTTCAGGAGCGAGCAGCAGCAAGTCAACTGCAGGAGAGAGAGTGGGAAAGGTGAGAGGAGAGAGAGTGGGAAAGGTGAGATGGCACAACATTCATTTGGACAGGTAACTTAAAATTAGTTTTACCTGGTTATATCAGTATCAGAAATTATTTTCCCCCCATTTTATTAACACTCCACTTATTGAAACATGAATAGTTTGTTTGTTTGTACATGATTCAATTGTTTGTTTGTACATGATTCAAATTGAATCTTTTCTTCCGGCGCCGTCACGAATGGCAGCCACTCCAGCAGCTCCCGTGTTATTTTCGATTGTTCTCAGCTCAGGGATGCTGCTGGAAATGTGAATTTCCCTTCGGGGATGAACAAAGTATCTATCTACTCCAACATGTCAAATATACGTTCATTCATAGACAAAATTGGTCAAGAATAGATGTGCCCGCTAAATCCCGACGTTTGCGTACTGTCACTTTGGATTTAGAGTCACCACCTCTTAAAGACGAGGCTAATAATCATCTAATTACCAGTATAGTATGTTCTGAACAGGTATCAAATGCCTTAATTCCATCCATGTTTTGCTTCTATTTGGAATAAAATTCACCTAAGTGCATCCATGCAGCAGTTCTTTCAAATCTGAAAAGTCTAGAATACTAATGTGCAAAAATCTTTTTTCAAATCATGTAAGACAAATTTCACAAGTGCATGTATTAAAACTTAGTCTTTATTATAATTCCAACAATTTCTCTTAAAACACTATATTCATGTATTTATAGGAATGTGTATATGCATATCACATACCGTGTATATTATATATATATATATGTGTGTAGTAAATTCTCTTTGCACAGTTCATAATGCTTGTTTTAAAGATCTCTTTACAGAACAAAGAAAAAATGGCTTCCTATGCAGTTTAACCGAAAGTTAATTAATGGCTGTTGTCAGAGCAGTGGGCAAGCCCAGTCCTCAGGGCTGCATGTCCAGTTTGTCTTTGGAGGGGTTTCTTTAACTCTGGTCATACAAATAAGCTCTACAGGAGCTTGAAATCTATACTAGTAATTTAAATGACCTTTATTGGAGGAAAAAAATCAAGAACACGTGGCCCTTTAGGCCTGGGTTTACACATCTGTTGTTTTTAAGCAAGTCAAAAGCATTGTGAAATACTCCCGCCACTCTGTTGATGGAAGCGGGATGTTTTTGCATAAAAACATGCAATTTAAAAGAAAAAAACACTAAAATACAGGGCTCGTACTGCATAGAAAGATGTGTTCATTAGAATAATATAAATACAACATTTTCATTTGGAAGACAAGATTCTGTATAGAGTTTAAAACCATATTAGCATCATTTGTCCTTATTGTCATTCTCCAATGACAGCTTTTTACCACAAAACAAAATTAAATCACGTTAAAGGATGTGAGAAAAAGAGCCCTTTATTAAAAGATGAACTCCTTTTGAAATTGCGCTATGTCATTATCATTTTGGATTCAAAGCGCAGAAGAGGGACATGAAAAAAGAGTGTTGAGGAGAAACACGCAGGACTTTCACTTTCCTCAATGCAAAAATATCTTTTCTGTTCCTCAAAGCCTTGGTTGGAATAACGGTAAGGATGATGACAAGATAGTATCTCCCCTCGATATCCGTTTGCGGCCTGGTAAAAAGTTGTACGAAGAGGCCAAGTAGTAAAAGGAGTCCACGGGGTTGGGAAGAAAGCCACGTAGCAGTATTTATCCAGGGAAGTGGCTTTGTCAGACATTAAGTCCTTGTGTTTTCATTATACAAATACTTACATTAAGTATACTGTCTCGTTCCCTAAAATGTTTTCGAGTATGTGCAAAGAGTTTGGCCGTGTATTATGTATCCCACTGGTGCACTAAATTGTCCACCTACTAGTACAATATTTTCCCTGTCTAGTAATACATTTTAAATACAAACAGTGAGTCTGCATTGCACAACTACTCAGGCGATAAACAGTATCAGAATACCAAGGATGCATTAGCTGAACTATTAGCATTTACCATTTCGATTATAGCGTAATGGAATGGCTTTTTATTATTTTTTTCACACTTATGCCATCTCTTTGCACCAGTACGGGGTCAGCAGCAAGTGGCTCTGGAGCCGCTTGCGGCCTTCTGGCATTCTTTAGTGGCTCCCTGATACTTTTGTAAAAGTGTTGGCTAATGTAAGATGATATGGTTTCTACAACAGTGGGATGTAACACAAATATTCTTAACAATTTACAATGTATATAGATGTATACAGTATCTATATCCAAATGAAGCTTTTAATTTTTGGTGGCTCCAAATATGTTTTTCTTTGTTCTTTTTTGGTCCAACATTTTGGGTTTCAAACCCACTAGCAGAACACACATTTCTGTAGAAAGGCATAACTGTTCTATCTTTTTAAATTCTAATACTTGGTTAGTAGTACTTGGAGCATAGAGTTGTTGGCAGAGTGGCAAATATGCCTGAATAAAAACGTACTAGTGCACAGAAATGTCAATTTGTAGAATAATGCAGAAGTAGACTATGTGTCATTAATTATGACAGTTGTTGTAGTGTGCAGGATTGTCTTAATAGTTACAGTAAAATAAATGCCTCTTTTCCACAACACCGGTTAAACATGGAGGAGGCCATTCCAGGAACGGAATACCCTCTTTCCCATTTCAATTTTTCGACGCGAAAGGGTCTAAAAGACCGTCCACATCAAATCACCTCTGACAGGGTTCTGCTTTGGCCACTACTTAGGTTCACTGCCTTCGATTGAATGTCTGGCTGCTTTACTTTATGCCCGGAAGCCAAAGCAGGATATATGAGTTTTAGAGTTACCACAGGTTGTGAGATGGCAAACGCTATTATTCCCTATCAAGTTTTGCCGTTAAAAACGTTCTGGAGGAGGACCAATCCAGCATCAGCTGGGTGTAGCTACGTGGAATCAACCAACACGACATGAAACCAATATGACTCCTTTCCATCGCATGGTAGTGCACTTTCTTTTCGATTACGATCGCATATCAATCCAGTAAATACATTTTAAAAATCCCATTTCGCATAAAGTAAACAAGCAAACGTACAAATTTGCAAGCCAAACGTGTTACACACCGTGAGCATTAATTTGATGCCAGAGTTGTGGGTCTATAATTAAATTAACTGTCATCGGCCTAGCGCAGACCTGGGCGCTCCGGTCCTGGAGGGCCATACGTCCTGCCAGATTTTAAAGTTTGCTCTTCTTTAACTCGGGTGATACAAATTATAACCTCGTTAGCAAGCTAGCAAGTGCTTGTTAACGATACTGGTGATTGGAATCACCTGTATTGGATCAGAGAAACCTCAAAAATCATGCAGAACATACGGCCCTCCAGGACCGGAGTGCCCAGGTCTGGCCTAGCGGAAGGCGGCACCCTACCGGTACTATGGAAAAGAGGATGAAGTGTACTAGTACATGGACATTTATTACACTAGTATGATACAGACTAAACACTCAAAGGGCTTTCTGTAGTGTGCATACTGTTTTTTTATGTTGTCGGTCTTGGCACTTGTTTCTGCTACAACATAATACAGTGACCAGTCTGTATGTTTGTCATTAAAAGTGACGTCGGATGTCGATCACAGCGCTGAGGTAAGTCAGGAAATATTTTCCCCCGTTGACCAAAAACTTCTCCAGCTCTCGTTCTGGGATTTGGACAGTTCCTTTGGTCAGTCTTGTTGTTATCTTATGACGTGGCCAATTGGCATCTTAGTGTGTGTTTCAGGGGCAGATCACATACAGTGAACTCTTGTTGGTCCCAAGCTCTCCTGGTAATACCAATTTTCCTGGTCAATGCACACACTTACTCAACTGAATTTTTTCTATGTCGCCACCTCAACTCCGATTCCCATCGTCCATCCTCCCCTCATCCCGAGGCGAGAGACCTGACATGGGGTAGGAACTGCTGGAGAGCCTGGAGGACAAAAAACGAGTTTTTAAAGAGTTTAGATGACAATTTCAACAAGTAAAATTTTAAGTATTAAAGATAGTGAGGAACATCTAATACAGATTTTGAGAATGGACATTGGAGTGATTAAATTATTTTTACATCTAAATCATAGTGGAAACATCTGCTGCCTCTCTACTTACCATTGAGACAGTTTAAATATATTGGCCTTCTGGGGGGAAAAATAGTGTTTCAAGGTCAACTAAAGAATGAAGGTCCACTGTGTACCCATGCAAAATTAGTTGTGCCCTAAAGAGGATGAGTGCTAAAAAGTGGATAATGGGTTGTACTGAACAGATAATTGAGTTACAAGCATTTGTTGCTTTTATCTGCAATGGTAAAAAAACTTTAAACATGACTAATATCCAGACTGGGTAATATTGTGTTGGAACTCTTAACCAAAATCCAAAGCTAACAATTAAATTTCTCACTCTAGCCAGTCTCAAGCCTTACCTTTCAATTACAGACCTCAGGGCCCGTTCTATGTTCATGCGGTGACCGACACGGGTGACGCCCAAATCCAGGTAGTCATCTTTGGTGAGCGAGGGCAAGTGGGTGCCGTCGATTTCGTTGTCCAGGAAACGTTCGCGGTGCTCTGCTAGATTCAAGTATCCCAGCCAGTCCGCCACATCGTACTTGGTCCAGTAGGGCAGAGGCTTTGAGGCAAAGGGCTTTGTAGGAGATGGGGGCGGGAGGTGAGGGTAGCTCAGACAGGTGGGCGGATGGAGGGGGTGCAGGGGTGGCGAGGATGTCCCAGACAGAAAGTGGGTAGGAGAAAGAGAGCGGGAAACGACCAAGGTGGAGTTTGGAGGAGGTGGGGCCCCTGAAGGTGCAAAGAGTGGTGGGGAGGGCGAGAAGTAGGGGTCTCCCAGAGGGTTACCGGGTGAGGGTGGGGTTATAGAGCCACGCAGATCGTACATAGCGCTGTAAAGGGGCGAAGTGGGGAGAAGAGGGAGAGACGAGGGACGTGGTGGCCCAAGTTTGGGTCTCTCTGACGGGGAAATGAGAGGACTGGGTGCCCTTCTGCGCTGAAGGATGTGGGGATCCCTTCGGGAGTCACGACTTGGGATGAACTGAAACTCAAGGGCTTTGGTCCGGTAGACAGGTCTGTGCTTGGGGGAAGTTGGATAAGGAGAATAAGACGTCGGAGACAACGGGGAATGTGAACGGGCAGGCTGCGAAAGTGCGGTAGGCTGAGGAGAGGGGGAACGCCCCCAGCTAGGGTACTGGGAGGGGGGAGTTGGAGATGGGCACAGAGAAGGTTGTGATAAAGAGATCGGCGACGGTGACTGCGATCGAGCAGGCGGTGGACTTAGAGCCGAAGCTGAATCTTCTGAAAATCTGAGGAATGAGGAGAGGAAAACCTACGTCAACCAATGTCTCGGGTTTTAACCTTGATGTTTCAAACAAGTTACAAATCTAATACAGAAGCTTACTGGGCTTAGTGGCTTTTATGATGACAGATAAAGTTAGATTTCATTATTGCAGTGTGACATGCTATACTTCCCCCAAATTTGATCCAAAACATAAACTTGAATGTCTGTCTTGGTGATGCGGATCCCATGCATTTAACCTCTGCAAACTACTATTTTTTCTTTTGAAATCAAATCTTATCTCAAAATGTAGATAATAAAATGTTAAAAGAAAAGCTTAAAGGAATAGTTATTTTCAAGTGCAAGTGATGTTGAGTGGAGTTGATCAATTTCTTTTATCATTGTAATCCAAGTTGAAGATTTAGAAATTCAGTCAAGTTTCAGAAGTTAACCAAGAGTATTTCTAAATTCAGTATGTTGTGTGGGTCCTTATTAATCTAAACATTGCACTTTTATCAATATGTTAGTTTAATTTGAATTAAGAAGCAGAATCCTCCTTATTTCATCCATCGATCGTTGTGACCATTTTGTATTTTGATGACGAGTGAAAATGGCATGGAAGGGCTCAGGTAACATTAAATCACTGTTTACCTGCTTTCTGAAGCAGAGCAATGATTGGTAATTAGTTGAAGCCTGAGCAACTGTTATGTCAGCTTCACTCAACCACAAGCCTGAAAGTAGCCTGGATAAAAATTAAGGGATGTTGTTTGTACTGACAAGGCCTGCTTACCTGTGTCTGCTCAGCGGTCTCTGGCTGCTCCAGTTATCCTTGGTTCTTTGCTGCACTCTGCTGTTCAGCTCATTGATCATGTTTGGCTTCATACTTGATGCTGGAGGATATATTTTCTTGCCCTCTAATAGTCCCCCGAACTGCCCCCCAGTATCACTGCCCATCTGTCCTTCGCCCCAGGGGGGCTTTATTTCCGGAGTGCGTGGGCGTTCAAAATAAGGTGAGTTGGGACGTTCTAAATTCTGGATGTCTGTCATCCCGTAGACATCATGGCCTCCTTCATCTTCGGTCATGACACCGTCCTCAGCCTCCTCCTGCTCTCGTTCATGGTCATCTCTTCGCCGATGAGAATGGAAGGATGCAGGGGCAGTGCTAGTCTGTCTTTGATGTTCGCCCCCTCGATTTCCCTCCCTGAACCTGCTGCTTTTCGGGTAGGTTGACGTTCCTGCTGTGGCATTCTGCATTTCAAACGTCTGTCCATCTACGTAGCTCATGTACGACTCCAGAAAATCCCCACGTTCCCCTGATTCTACCGCCCCACCTGTTAATCGTCCACCCCCTCTCTCCCCTCTGTCTAACCTATCTGAGCGAACGTTGGCCAGGATGCTGTCCAGGTGGTGGTCACTACTACTACGGCTGTCTAGTTCTTCTATTCCAGAGTCGACCACAGTCTCTAGGGATTCTCCCTTCTTGGTGGCTGGGGGCGGGCGGGGACGTTCCCCTGTCCGGTGCTGGGTGCTTTGAATGGAAGTGGTGTACGTGGCATGTGTTCGCTCATAGTAAAGCTGTGTGGAAGTACTTGTTGTGACGGCAGCAGCCGTGGTTGTGGCAGCACAATTTGTGGTCATGGCAAATGAAGGGGCACTCCGCTGAGGTGCAGAGGTGCCTGCCGTGGAAGAAAAGGGTGGGGAGGCTCTGTAAGCAGGTGGTGGAGTTACGGTGAGTGGGGGCGTGGGTGAGGAGCGCCCAGGAGCGCTGTTGTACAAGTGGTGAGGATGGGACACGGATAATGGTCTGTGATAGGAGCCTGGTGGGAGCGGTGGTGACACTAACGGTGGAGGTGGGGGTCCGCTGGTTGATGTTGGATGCAGGCTAGAAGGTGAATGGGGAGGAGGCGGGTTGGGTGAAATCTGGGAGGGGGAGTGAGCGGATTGCGTCAGATTAGCTACCTCGCTGTCATACGACGTGAGGCTGGAGGCCGTGGAGTCGCCTGCTTGTGGTGACGGCAGGGGTGTGTGGGTGGGAAATACACTTCCAAACAGTTCCTTTTGGGCAGGTGGTGGGGGAGGAGGCGGAGGCGGTGGGACATTCTGTTGGTTTAAGTTGGGGAGAAGCCGGCGTTGTGAGTATCCTCTGTCAAAGCTGTTAGCAAACTGTAACGGTGGTGGAAGGGGGTCTGCATAGACAAATTCATCATCCGCATCCACTGACGGAGCAGGCGGTGGAAGAACCATCAGTCCAGACCCGGTACTCCCAGTAGCATTGGTAGCCTGCTGAGAACCTGTCGGTAGAGTGGAGGTAGTGGTTCGAGACAAGACGTAAGCATCAGTTTGACTCTCCATCCTGAGAAACGAGGGCCGCCGTGGTTGCTGAGGTTCCTTCTCATTAGTAGCCTGTTCGGCTCTCCTCATGTACCCTTCCTGCTCTTTCTCCTGTTCTCGTTCCCTGGAGGCCTCCCTCTCTCGCCCCCTTGACCACTCCCGCTCTCTCTCCTTAAAACCAGGCTGGTACGACTGTGACTGGTAGGCATGCGGGTGGACTGTTTGGTCCTCTGAGAAGCGAACTCGAAGTCCCTCACGAGCACCACCTCCTTCCCGCTCTCTATCAACACCGCTACCCCCTGCGGCTTCCTCAGCCCACATGCCTCCTCCAAGGATTCTTGGTGAGGGTGGGCGGCCAACGGAAGGAGTGGTGGCAGCAAGGGAAGAAGAAGTAACCAAGTAGGAGCTGGAAGACTGGGCGGAGGATAACACTGGTTGCGAGGTGACTGTAGAGGAAGGGAAGACAACACTAGACATCTGGCGAGTGAAGGGGCGCTCGGGAGCCCTTCTCAATCTCGTGTCGTCCCGCAAGGCGCGCTCTCTAGCTGCTAGGGCGAGCCCCAGCGGCGATGTGGGATCTAGAGCTTTTCCTGTCAAGGGGTGAATGAAAGTGGAGGAGGGTACAGGCTGCCTACCTGCAGCGGTGTACAGATCAGCAGGTACGGACTTGGGCTGATAGTCAAGGGCCTGTGAGGAGTACTCTGGTAGACCAAAGGCAGGAGGCATGCTGCGTGTGTGGTGGATGAAGGTGTCCCCGGAAAACATGCCCTCGTCGATGGATTTTGAAGGGCGAAGTTTAGAGTTTGAGCATTCAGCTTGCGTGTTTAGCTGCTGCTGCGACAGGTGGGCCCGTGTTAGTCCTCCCACACCTTCACTACCAAGACCCATGTCTTCGTCGGCAGACATGAACAAAGAGGCACTCTTTTTCCGAGCTTCATGAAATCGTTCACGATCCCGGCGAGCTGCGCCCACGACGGCTGCACCAAACTGGCTGGTGAAGTCTAGTCCGTCTTGGGCTCGCATGGAAGGCAGCGACGGGGGTGGCGGTGCAGGCATGGAGGGAGGCGCAGGGGGTTGTGGAGCTGGGGTACGAGGAGGACCGTGGGAGGGTTTTGATTCTTCTGACTCCCCAGGGGCAGGAGTATCTGCCTCCACGCTGCTGCCCTGGCTGCTACGCCCGCTGCTGCTGGTTGAGGGGGCCTTGACGATGATGGTGGGGATGGGGATAGAACTCTTTTCTACTTTACTTCCGAATATACCCTGGGCTGCTCTCAAATCTTCTACTTTGGATTGTTTCACCAGCGGACCTTTGCCTCTTCGGGCGCCGCCTTTAGGCCCTCCCGCTCCGGTTGCACCACGCTCTATCCGCGCTGGTTGACCTGTCTGCTTTTGTTGTGGCATGACTGTCGCAATGCTGGAAGGGGGAATGGCGCTGCTGTAGCCCCTCCGAAGACCAACTGCTTTGCCGCCCCCACCAGCCCCAATAGGCTCTGCAGTGTAAGCGACCTTACGCGTAGCAGTCCTGTTCTGGGCAGCTTGTGCACCAACATGGGAGTAGAAGGAGGAATGGTCCGCTAGTGTGCCGGTGGTCCTCTCCCGACTTACTTGGGTTAAGTGCACAGCCTGTGAGTAGGGCTGGTAGTACAAAGACGCAATGGAGGACTGAGATACAGAAGGCTGCTGGGAGGACTTGGCTCTCCATCCGAGGGGAGGTGCAGAGGAAAAGGGAGGCTCAGGCGGCGCTGTGGTTGGAGGTGGCGGGATCTCATCCGGGCCAGGCACTGACAGACTGCGAGAAAACTTAACGGCTGGAGGATGCAGAAACTGTTTCTCCTCTTCGGGCACCCCTGAAGAAAAAAAAAAAAATCAGAAATGCTGAATTTGACTTCCTGAAGAAGCTACACCAAGCACAAGAAAACCGAGGCTATGTGTCTCTATCTACCTGCCCGCCTACCCACCTCCAAGTCTGTCCTTTTGTCGTGGGTCATAATGTTTAAAATCAATTTTATAAAATCTAGGCGCACCCGGAGAGTAAGATATCGCAAAAAGAGAGTCAATGATTAAAACCTAGTGACTTGCTCAAAGGCAAATTTTAAAGAAGGACATCAAACAATGAATGTGAAAAATTTTTTGAACATAATGACTGAACGCTTTCTTCGGCCATATTTGTGATATCTATTCCAAAATAAAGAAAAATGTCATTAATCAATTCAAAAAGTCAGTGTATACACAAAGATGTACAGCACATTCAAAGCAGTCCGTTCTTTTAAGGTTAAACTTCAATCTATTTTTACTGTTTTTCCATCTTATTGGTTTGTAAGAATTGAAAACTCTCCACTTACGTGCACTATTAGAATGGACTTTGCAACCATTCCTGAGTATTTTACTGATTTCAAATGCAACTCTTTACCTTTTTTTCAATATTCTTTGACATCAATGTTACAGATTTGACAGAAGACTAATGTAAATTTGTACATGCAAGTAATTTTTCACACCGAGACTCAAAAGCTGTTATTATTTTGAGGTATATTAAGCACAACAATAATTATCTTACACACAGACACATGAGATAAAACAACAAAAGTGGCCTTCCACAGAGACATGGAAGGGCCACGGACAAAAGACCAGCAGAGTGCGGACCATTAGCAGGCCCAGACAGACAGGTGGACGCACTGGTAGTAGAAACAAACCACCTCACCGATAGATTTCTGCCGCAGCATACCATGTGGGGGGCCATGAGGTGTAGTGTAGTGGCCCCGTTCGTAGGCCAGAACCAGGCCAGATGCCGCCAGGCCAGCATGGTCCACAAAGTTCGGCTAAAAGTGAAGAAATGCATTCAGTTACACACACCTGTATATCACTTAAAGCAAGGGTCGGGAGCGTATGGCTTGTGAACAGATTTGGCTCTTTCCATGAGGACATCTGGCTCTGAGATAAAATAAGGGCCATTACCATTTTCTCTGTGACTTTGCAATTGTATTGTATGCAAATAACAAATTCAATTGTCTGCTCAAAAATACATGTGGCAAAGTATAAACTCCAGTTTACACTCCCGGTATTACACCAACAGACCCAGTTTTGGCTGTACATCTCTAAGGAATCTTTTATATGGAAGCTCATTAAAAAATCTATCTTCACAGTTGAGACACTTTATGATGAAAACCCACCTAACAAACTGTAAACACCCGAAAATGCCAGCCGAGCACCCAGAGCAATCTGATTAGGTGAGCGATAGGGGTGGGCTGATCTCTGCCTACATAGCGTCCTCCCGTAAATACAGCCGTATCCTTCTCTTTGCAGTATTTTGTCACATTTTTGCAAAATAACTCTTCTCGCACTTTGTTTTGAAGCGATTAATTACGACAAAGATGAAACGTCAAAATCAGCCTCAACGATCTTAAGTAACTATGGGAGGGAGACACATTTTAAGTGGTATATCTTTTGGTATGGGACACAGGCCTTGGCATTATTATTATTTCATAAATTTTATCAAATCATCCATCGTATACAGTAAAGTGTGCTGTAGATAGATAGATAGATAGATAGATAGATAGATAGATAGATAGATAGATAGATAGATAGATAGATAGATAGATAGATAGATAGATAGATAGATAGATAGATAGATAGATACTTTATTCATCCCCGAAGGGAAATTCACATTTCCAGCAGCATCCCTGAGCTGAGAACAGTACAATAATAAAGCCAAAAGAGCGGGTTTGGTGATTTTGTTCAATTTTGTTTTAAAGTATAAATATATTTTGCAATCATGGCTCTCTGCGTCATAAAGGTTTCTGACCCCTGGCTTACGGTATAAACTGGGCAAACATAGTTTTGAAAATAATTTGCAATTTTTCATGTACCTTGGTTTTCGACAATCAAGGACTGTGGATAGTCAAACAATATAGGACGGATACCATTAAGGTGGCAAAAAGTCATTTCAAGATAAAGATGAAAGCTTTTGCAAATGAAAATGGTGTTTTCAGAAAAAAACGACAGACAAGTCTTTAGACAGAAAGTACAGAAAAAAAACAAGGTGGGCAGAAAGATAAGAAAACGTCTGATGAAAGGAAATTAGGAAAATGAAAAAGTGGGGAGGAAATGGAAAAAATGCCAATGTAAAATGGGAAAAGAATAAAAGTCAAAATAACTGAAAGAATGACGAACTAAAAAGGATGAAGAAATGGTAATAATACCTTTTATTCAACCCAAAGTCACGCACCTCATTGCTATAAAAAGTCCGCCCCCTGTCCCGTTTGGGGCCCTGTCCCCGCGTGCCCCCTGCCTCGTTGGTGCTGATTGTCTGCTGAGCCGCTGCAAGAATTTCATCTAATTTATCTGAGAGGGAGAGCGAGGACAAGAAAGGCAAGGAGGAAAGGACGGAAAAAGAGGGAATGCACAAGACAATGAAACCCGAAAAAAAAGGGGACAACGGCCACGCAAAATAGACCGGAAAAGGGACGGGACTGAGGAGGCGGGAAAAGATGGCGATGACAATGCGGCCTTACTTAGTGCCATCTGATAGACTGTCCTCTTCTTCTCAGCCACTTGGGAGGATTCCGATTCTGAAAGGGAGAGAAATGCGCTTAGGGAGCGTGCAACGTTGCTCTGCGCAGAAGAAAAACAATTAAAGGCTGCATGGGAGATTACCCGTCTTTTTTTTCCATGGGGTGGCAGCTGGGAGGACAAAAAGGACATTTGACTTTAACAGGAGCGTGAAGCCATTGCTATGCCAAATACTAATAACCTTGGGGGCAGATATTCACTTCTACATGACCTAAAGTTATGTCGAGTCATTTTGAACACCAAATGTTTCTTCATCAAAGACACCAAATGAAAAGATAAATTCAACATGTTTACCTCTTTCAACTGTAGAATCATTCATACGGCAACGTGAGGGGACAAAAACACAAAATAAATGGTCATGGGCAGTCAACTTGATTTGATTTTTGATAACGTGGTATGATTACTGCCGCCTGTAGGACAACATCTGCAACAGTTCATCTAAAAGGGTCAGTGTGTATCATTTGGTGCCTCCTAGTGATAAAAAACGTAATTTATTTATTCATTAAAAACCAATACAAACGCTCCCCACTAATTACGGCCATTCAAATTTTGTAAAACGGTAGATATGAACATTTTTTGGCGGATGTTGAAAAATATCCAGCCATTGCTGTTAGATTTTGTATTGTGTGCACCTTTTTCCGAGTAGAGGACAGTACTGTAGTGCTTCTTTCCGCCGCGGGGCACTGTGAGAGGTCACCCAGCATCCGGCACCTACTTCCTGGTTCGTGTGTAAACATAACAACGTATACTGTATTGTTTCTGTCTGTCGTCTTGCTGCTACGGGGAAAACAAAAACCTCAAAATGGCTGGGGTGAAAAATGAGAAGTAATATGGTGCGTTTTGCTCACTTTAAGTCACCGCAGTTTGTATTCTTCCTTGTGCATTTTAGCACTTGTTTTGGGTTGATATACACCATAAAGTGATATCAAGTTGTAAAATAATACACACTGCCCCTTTACTGTGTAAGAAAAAGAAAATATATTTTAAGAACATTTCTCAACTAAAACCACATCTCTGGCTAAATGAAATCTACTTTTCCAATTAAAAAGAAAACGTCATAAGATCAACAAGAAGTTTCTGTAATCTGAATTGTGTTATTTCTTCTGTAGGTAGATGGCGCTACCAAGATATTGCTATTTGTTGGTTGTAATTGATTGGTAACCATAAGTCAAAGGTATGGTGGGTCAGAGTCATCTAAGAGCACTACAGGGCAAAATATAAATCAATGGAAAACAATATTCATTCAGCAGTTTTATTCATTCATTTGGTGTGTGAGTGTGTGTGTGAATGGGTAGGTGTAAAATACATTGTAAGGCACTCTGGGAGGTGTTCAGTGACTGAAAAGCTCTATATAAATACAGTGTATTTACCATTTAAGCAAGCAATGAGGGCCTGCAAGACTTCCTCTGCAGGCGTTAAACGTATCTAAATCAAGTGATGCTAATTCTATTTTGTCAAACAAGACTTAATTGTTGTATTAAAGAATATAATAATACTTTTTTATTAAATAATTCCAAATTGTCAGGCAGCTTCCTTTCCCCTAGTTACACTGCTTCTATATATGTTCTTTCACATTTAAGTACAGTATTTAACCAATCACATTTCAGCCATTAGTTGTTGCTAGGCTCAGAAATCTACCCTGAGGCCCGCAGAAGAGGATCTGCAGACCAAACAAGTGAGAATAAAACTGTTGATTTAGCCGATCAGATTTAGAGTTGGTGTCTGAAGGGGAGCTAGCTGGCCTTAAGGACCGTCATCCGTTTCACAAATAAGAATTGGCTAGTGGCGGGAGTGCATTAAATCGATCATGCCAGTCGTTAAACAAGGAAATGTGTTGCTTTAATAGCAAAAGATTGGACAAGCAAGCCTTGCGCAAGCAGGAAAATGTTTTATACATTACTTTCAGCTTTTAGGTTAGATCTCAAGCCCGATCCGTATTTCGGGACCGTTCAGGCTTAAAATGTTAATCAATATCAATCATTACGTTCTGGTCAGTCGAGCTTCTGTCTCGCTGCCGTTTTTAAAAAAAATGATCCACACATGATTGATCTTGTGTTTATACAGTATTGTTTAACTTAAATGTCATGACAAAGGACAGGATTTTGCATCTGTCTCCCCCGCGCCCCTATTAAGCCCCCTCTTGCACAGTTGAGCCAACAAGCGGACTGCGCCAGAGCGAGAAGGGTGCTGTCGGACACATAACCGGGGCTGGAGTAGGCTCAAATTACTTCTACTCGAGCTGAGTCCTCACAAATAAAATAGGAAATCTCACTTCGAGGAAACGGCTGTTTGTTCGCGAACGTCACACCACTAATTCAGGCTGGAGTGAAAGCCTAGGTGTAAATACATGGTACGCCACTGTGTTCATCATACTGTTACCTTTGATCCGTAAAGACAATTCTAATTCTAAAATATAGGTCAATGTAAGTAAGAAAAAGTAACGTTCCAGTAAAATAATAAAAGTGTTTTCCTTGAAAGCTGTCTTTAAATGTTGACTTACCCATCTCTTCCAGCTCTGATGTCATTGACTTGGAGCGCAGGGCGATTGCGGGTGTGCTCAGCCTCTTGCTCTGCTGTGGGACTGCAACGCAATCACAACAATGACCACAAGAGGTCACTCATGACTCTGCCCGTCATCTAAATTTAGCGGTCCCCAACCTTTTCATTACCACGGATCTTTTTTTTTTTTAAAAAAAATAGGGTTAGGGTTAAATGACCTTTTTTATTAAATTTTGGCTCTTCTGATAGCAAATACTTGAAGACAAAATTAGAAATGGCCCATAATGAGGAGGGGATGGCAGTCAATCAATTAATCAATCAATCAATCAATCAATCAATCGACATTATTTTTGTGGTGGGCCCAATGATAACAATAGTAATAATAACAATAACAACTATAATAATAGAAAATAATAATAATCATGACACGCCTAAATCCATCGGGTAATTACTAGACCCTTAGGAATGTAGGTTACATAGGAAAAGGCATAAGATTTGACCTCATCATCACACTACCTTTACTCATGGTACTATTGATTAATGTTAGTGAAAGGAGAAAACATGAATTATTTTTACCATGGCCCCACATATTCATCAACATGGTGCCGTGAGTAAAAATAGTCTGATGTTGGGATAAATTCTAATACAGTACATTTTCCTTTATCACAGTGGCCCCCAAACACCCCCCTGACAACATCAGAGAGCAATTGATTTTGTTTTTGTTTTCACATATGTGTATTTGTATTTGATAATGAAGTTGGGCTTTTGCAATAAAATGTTCCTCAGTTATGAACTAGTTTCAATTTTTACCATTAGTTAGTAACTATTTGAGTGAAACGCACTCACTGTTGCGTTTCAGTCTATAATTGATGCTTTTGGTTTTAATCAACTGGTTGATTTGCCAACCCATAAAGATGGAAACACGCTCGACTTGGTTCTGACTCGAGGAGTTTCAACCTCAAACATGGCGGTGCTATCGTGTACTACAGTTATCTCGGATCATTATTTAGTTACATTTGAGGTGCTAGCTAAATGTAGTACCAAAAAAACTGAAGGATTCACCGGACGCAATATAAGCACGGGCACAGTTTCTGAGCTCTCCGATATTCTTCCAGGAGCAGTTGCGTCCTTTCCTTCCTACATAGGCTCCATCGAACCACTCCTAAATGAATTTAACGCTACCCTGGCCAATGCCCTGGATTCAGTTGCGCCCATCCGGCATAAATCACGACCTAAAAGACGCACACCTTGGTTTAATGATGAAACTAGATCCCTTAAACGAGAATGCAGGAAATCTGAAAGAAAATGGCGCGCTACCAAGCTTGAAGTTTTCCATCAAATCTGGTGTGATAGTTTGTTGAAGTATAAAGCGGCCCTGGCCTCTGCAAAATCAGCCTACCTTTCGAAAGTGATTGCGTCACAAAAGAACAATCCCAAGGTCCTTTTCGACACTGTAGCATCGCTAACAAGACAACAGACTATCCCAGATAGCTCCACCCATTCTGCCCACGACATAATGGTCTTCTTTACTAAGAAGATCCAAAGCATACAGGAAGAAATTGCTAAAGACAGTATTAATTCAACACATACTAAAGCACTCAAATCTCTAGATGCACGACATGGTGGCTGTCTAGGTATTTTGTCCCGTTTTAGTGAACTGTCACTCGAAAATCTTAAACAGATGGTGAATACGGCCAAACCGACGACTTGCCAGTTCGACCCACTTCCAGGTTCACTTATCAAAGGTCTCTTTGGCATTCTTGCACCTTCAGTTCTAAATATTTTAAACATATCACTCGCCTCAGGTGTAGTTCCAGCTGCTTTTAAGTCCGCTGTCATTAAACCCACACTGAAACGACCCAACCTAGATCCAGAAAACTTATGTAATTATAGACCTGTGTCAAACCTACCGTTTCTTTCTAAAATACTTGAAAAAGTAGTGGCACAGCAGCTGAATGATTTCATGTCCGAGAACAATCTCTTTGAATCAATGCAATCAGGATTCAGGGCTAACCACTCTACTGAGATAGCTCTGATTAAGGTAACCAATGATCTCCTACGGGCAATGGACTCGGGCACATCATCACTTTTGCTGCTGCTGGACCTTAGTGCTGCATTTGACACAGTGGACCATATTATCTTGCTAGAACGGTTGGAAAAATGGATTGGTCTCTCAGGAAGCGTCCTATTATGGTTCAGATCCTACCTCTCAGATAGGACACACTGCGTTAAATATGGCGAATTGACATCTGAGCCATTTAGTGTTACTTGTGGTGTTCCGCAGGGTTCAGTGCTTGGCCCCCTTCTCTTCAGCATTTATATGCTTCCACTAGGTGATATTATTCGTAAGTATAATATCAGTTTCCATTGCTACGCAGATGACACTCAACTCTATCTCCCGATGGAGGAATCTGCCACACTAAACTGTGGAACTTTGGAGGCCTGCCTCACTGAGATAAAAGAGTGGATGTCACTCAATTTCCTGCGTCTTAACCCTGAAAAGACTGAAATGTTAGTTATCGGTCCTTCTAAGTCCCGTGACTTATTCTCGAAAACCGCAGTGAACTTGGACAATTGCCACATCACACAGAGTGACTCACTTAAAAATTTAGGTGTCATTTTCGACCCTGATCTGTCCTTTCAAACACATGTGAAGAAAATTACTAGAACCGCTTTCTTCCATCTCCGTAACATTGCTAAAATTCGTCCTATACTTTCTCAGTCGGATGCGGAAATCATAATTCATGCGTTTGTTACCTCCCGTCTCGACTACTGTAATGCACTACTTTCCGGTCTTCCGATGACCAGACTCAAGAGTCTTCAGCTGGTACAAAATGCTGCAGCGAGGCTTTTAACAAGGACAAAAAAGTACGATCACATCACCCCAATTTTGGCTAACCTGCATTGGCTCCCTGTTAGCCTAAGATGCGATTTTAAGGTTCTCCTACTACTATACAAAATCATACATGGACTTTCCCCCTCATATCTTTCAGATCTGATCTCCCCCTATGTCCCGGCCCGAAGCCTTCGTTCCAAGAGCACCGGTCTCCTGGTGATCCCAAGAGCCAAGAAGTGTTCCGCTGGTTCGAGAGCGTTCTCCATCCGGGCACCGGTGTTGTGGAATGCTCTTCCCCCTGAGATCCGATCTGCAACCTCGGTGGAAATGTTTAAATCTAGGCTTAAAACTCACTTCTACTCTATAGCATACGAGTAACCTAATCTTATATGTAATAACTTGTGAAGCCCTTAGAGACTAATTGTGATTAAGGGCTATACAAATAAAAATGACTTGACTTGACTATTTCATTCATGAATAGTCACAGTTCTACAGTTAGGTTTGATTTTTTTCCCCTCTCATTTACCCTTAGCTTTTTTGGTCACTTGCTTCCTGGCTAAATTCAACCCCTCACCTAGTGTTACTTGTCCTGATTACTCTTTAATCACACCTCTCCTGCTTTACAATGTAAACGCTCAATTTTCTGGGCTCTGCGTTATTTCGGTTCATATATTGTATTGTCTTTGGCCTTCTTGGAGCAGTCTTGTTTATTGCAGTGTACCGAACCCCTGCCTGCCCTTCTGGATCTCGATTAACGCCTGTCGACGCCCTCGCCCGCCTCTTGTACCGTGACTTCTCCATCTTGTGTTGGGGATACAATGGCTTTGATACCTGACTCCATGTGTACCGTGATAAGGGCAACTGCACTTATCTGTTTCCTGCATTGTACTTCTGCAAATATGGTCAGTGATATTTTTCGACTTATTAATTTATTGCCCAAATTTGGTAATATACTAACAAAACCTCATGGTTGACATGACGCATACCCAAACTTTAAGTTCTTATGTGGGTAAAAAAAAAGAAGGTTATATACGGTCTAAACAAAAAATAAGGTTCCTTTCTTTCCTAAACTGTGGTAACTCTCATTTATTTCTGTGCGGTCTGGTACCAGTCCGTGGCCCAGTGGTTGATGATCACTGATATACATCCTGACTTTTGTCACCTTACTTTTTTTACGGGCACCTTCCTCCATGTCGGGGTTGCGGGTCACCATGACCACCTTGACCATCAGGCTGTTGCCACCCTGCCGGATCATGTTGACCACCTGGCGGTGACCCACCTTCACCACGTTCTGACCATTGACCTGGAAGAGATCAAAACACGTTTCCAGGCTTTGTCTTGTCGAGTTTTTTGAGATCCACGAGGATATATTTTTCATTTTCTGACTTTTTCCAACACTTGCTGTTGTCTTTGAACACCACTTTCTTTAATGAACACAGATATTTGGCAGGTAGTTACAGTTTACTAAGCTGCTCTTTAAAAACAGAGTCTTGAAATTGTTGTATTTATTGAAAAATTTGATTTCTAGTGAAACCTTTATATAACAATATACAATATTGTCTCGGATAGTTGGTTTAGATTTAGGCTAACAAGTAAACCAAATGAGCTATTACATAGCGATAACAGATAGCATTTTGCGGTATTTTAATCCCTAAAGTAATAAATATTTGAGCATAACAAAAACAACAACAAAATAGTAATGGGAATATTTTTAATCTTCAACAAAGAATGACAGATATTGATTGATTGATTGGCATTTTTATTTTTTTGCCCTCTGATCATCCTTATAAAAAGTTACAAAGAATTCTAAATCAGCAACTTTAAAACACGATCGAGAAAAACAAAAGTAAAAAGGGCTAACGTGACGGTCAAAACCTGGGGCCTCTAAACGTTTTGAAGATGTGAGTTTCTTTTTGTGATTAATTAGCGCAAAGGGCTAGCAGTTTAATATCCATTTTTAAAACAACAACCCATCATGTCATTTCTATGTTGTTACTATGTTATCACCAGGCTAATTAGTGGAAGTAGAGTTAAATAGACAAAGTCAAATTATTGTTATAGAAAATCACAATGGTCCAATACTCGTGAGCAGTGTTGGAGGCATTACCAAAAATAGCAATCAGTTACAGGTACTAGCTATCCATCCATCCATTTTCCATATCGCTTATCCACAATAGGGTTGCGGGGGTGCTGGAGCCCATCCCAGCTGTCTTGGAGACACCCTGAACTGGTTGCCAGACAGTCGCAGGGCCATTTAACAGTTACATTTTAGAAAAAAAATAAATACGTTACCCCAGGGATTACTGACACCCAACAGAATTACTCTGAAAGTAACTATCTGGTTACAAATAACACTTTTAAGCAGAATTCCCAAAACTGCTTTAAAATAACCACATAATAAAATATATAAAATAATAGAAGAAAAAATGTAAACCAATCTTTGAAGCAGTGAACATATTTCTTGGCTTGTGCATTCTTGAGCGCTTGCAAACAAACTCTTAGCGGAGACCCTCGATATACATTTAGGCTTCAAAAATATTTGTATATAAAATCCCTTATTGATCTCAGTATATTATTTTACAGTTATAAATACAGCTTGGATACAAGATCATCCAGTAAGGAAGGTAT
Organism: Urocampus carinirostris; assembly: GCF_059441175.1. Lineage (NCBI taxonomy): Eukaryota > Metazoa > Chordata > Actinopteri > Syngnathiformes > Syngnathidae > Urocampus > Urocampus carinirostris. The sequence continues at coordinate 41,939,850 of NC_142349.1, read as the reverse complement.
CTCATGGGGGAAAAAAATCTTTGTCTTCTTATTCTGTGCTTGAGAGGGCGCTATTGTAACTGTAATCAGGTGTACTTTAAAGGTATCTGATGAAGGAGTTCTGACCAATACAGAACTATTGAGATATCTAGACGCAGGGTGGAGCTAGGCTGATTCGCAAAATGTTACCGGAAGTGACCAGGAGAAGGCTGTAGAAGGATGCCTCTGAAGCAATGACCCTGGGAACGGTCTGCAAGTTATTTAAATGATACATCTTTATTCTACTTCCATTAAACGCTGGTTACAACAGAAATACGGGCCAAAAGAAATAACAACAACCTGCTTAGAGTAGTGTAACATAGCCTAGCGGTCAAAACCTTCCGGGTCAGAAACCTGTCATTGACAACACAAACGTTCATACCTTTCTAAACTTATTAATTAATGTGTGCCACCACATGGAATAAACAAAAATAACAGTCGATGGCACTAATACCTTTTGGCTCCTACAGTACACATGAACTTGCTGGCAGACTTGGTTAGTAAACAGTGTAAGTAAAGGAGTATCTGTGAAACATCAGAGAGCTACTGACGATCTGCTTCAATAAGTAACGACAGTTGAGATACAAAATCAATTGAATTCCTTCGTAACGTGTTACCTCCAACACTGTTGGTGAGTTATATTCCAAACCAGTTCGCAGGCTATTAGCTATCTTAAGGGGGCTACCTGGTACCCGCAAGCACCACGTTTGAGACCCTTCTTATAAACACTTATGTTAAGTATATTTTAGTATTACTAAAATTGAGTAACTTAAAGTTACTTTTGTATTCCCAAAATCCAATTTCTGTGTGTAACGGGTGTAATAATAACTTTTGTTTTATTGAAATTCCTGCTGAAATATGTGTAAAGTTTTGGGTAAATGTCCTGCAATTATGAGTCACAACAGTGTCTAAGAAATACATAAATAACAAAGTCCGATTGGTACATACTGCTAAAGGAGCAGCAGATATCCATTTAAAGGATTTGAAAAAATTGTGAAATTATGACCTTATTTCGGTTTTGTCAGTAGAGTGGAACCGTATCAGAAATGGCAAAGGTTAATCCATCAAATCAAAGGGATTTCTTTCCTACTGCAAATATACATTTTTAGCACGATAATTCATTTGAGGTCTGGGTACCTCGATGAGGAAGTCGCCCATCCTGAGACCGGCCCGCCAGGCCACACCGCCCTCGTCCACCGACTCCAAGTACTGCAGAGCGGGGAAGGCAGGAGTTGGTGTGAATTCCTCGATGGGGGTCTGAGCTGGAAAATGGCAAAAAAACACCTAAACATATTGCTTTTGGTCTACCTTCTGCCAGACTTTGTTTTCCCTCACCTTTGGCACCTCGCAGCACAAAGCCAAAGCCTTCGCTCTCTTTCTTCTGCAGGAGCACAGACTTCTCCTTGATGATATAATCACTATTAACAAAAAGCAGATTAGCTGTAGAATAAGGCCGCAACGATTTGTCAATGTTGTCAACAAATATCTATAACAGAAAAATTCGACCAATAAGTCCATAACAATATAATCCTGGCTGAGAAATAGCGTCACTGTCTTGAGCAGTAATATACAGAAATGACAATGTCAACATCGAGTACAGGTGCCAAAACTTCTAAAAAGAGTACTTGCAAAGTTTGTGTATCATGGCAGTAGCTCAGTGACGGATGAACATGTAGAAATCACATTGGACAGTTGAACAAAATGAAGTCTGACTCGCCTCAGTAATATTGAAGATTAAAGCGAATTCAGTTTTGATGGCATGCATTGTCCATTTTATAGTCATATCTTTAGATATAAAAATAGAGCTTGAGCGTTAGGCCAGATTGTGCTTGATACACATATTGGAAATTAAATATATGCAATCCGAAGAACAAATGTCGGTTGTTAAAGCGATTAAAAAGACAAACATCATTTGTTAAAACCGTTTGATTTCCAAACCGTTGAGAATTGTATCTTACTTTTGTTACAGACTTAGCAGTTGAGCACTGAAAGTACTTCACAAAATGCAAATAATATTTGTTTCATTTACTGTCCTACAGCTGCTAATGAGCTTGTTCCTGGCTCGAAGGAATTAGAATTAATCATTTTTTTGTATTACTTTTTATTTATTGTTTTGGATACAATAATCATAATATACAATGGTATCAAAGGAGTGGCTTTTGAATAGATTCAAAGTTATTTGACTGGGAGGCAGCAATATGTGAGAAATGACAATCTGAATACTGACATCTGTTGCGGAGTAGCACAGGATTCGGTCCTGGGTCCAAAGCTTTTCAATCTATATATTAACAATATTTTTAATGTTTCAAAAATATTCAATATTAATCATATTTGCAGATGTCACTAAAATGTTCTATTCCGAAGATAAATTATGAATCTAGTAACAAATATTAATAGTGAATTAGTTGAACTAAAAAAAATGGATGAATATAAATAAATTATCTTTAAATTTGAACAAAACTAAAGTGATATTCTTCGGTAATCACAAGAAAAATCTAGACTTCGCTGTGAAAATGGATGGTGTTGCCATGTATCAGAAATAAAATTCTTAGGAGTTACAATAGACAGTAAATTAAACTGGAAAACACACATCAGACACATACAAGCTAATGTATCTCAAAGTATTTCGATTATTAATAAAGCCAAATTATTTTTAAATTATAATGCGCTGTACTTATTATATTGTTCTCTAATTATGTCATATTTAACATATTGTGCAAAAGTCTGGGGCAATAATTACAAAAGTTCACTTCATCCCCTTTTTATACTCCTTACGTTTGTAAGATAAGAATTATACACAAGGCAGGAGGATACTGTGATCACTATTATTCAATTTCTGCAGTCCAAATTATGAAAGCTGTTTGAACAAGTGGAGATTTCAACTTCACAGCTGCTATTTAAAGTTAAAGAGGTACTGTCAGAGAACATCAAGAATTGTTCATGAGAAAAGAAGGAGGCTATAAATTGAGGGATGTAGTAATTTCAAGATTCAACCAGTGAGAACTATCAGGAAATGTATGTGTGTGTCTGTATGTGGGGTCAAACTTTGGAATAAAACACTAGATTATCTCAAACAATGTCCAAATTTTTACTTGTTTGAATGTGAATAAAAAAAAAACTTTATTGTCAAAGTACAGACAGGATTAAAATGTGGTCTGAATAAGATTTAGTGAACAGAACCATTATATAGCAAATGGATGGTTTAATACAATAACTAACCTCATTATTATATCATAACTGTCATTAACGCCATTGTGGTTATTGTTATTATTTGTGTATGAATTATATCAGCGATTAGTAGCATTATATAGTTAATAGATGGGTACTATTATGATGATTTTTCTAACTGTCCTGTGGCTATTGGTGTTATTATTATTATTATCCATTATTTGTTATGTGTTAGTGACAGACGCCTTTACAGTAAATAGATGGGTCAGACAAACAATTAAGGTTTTTAGTATTATTATAAACATTATCATGGCTATTATACTGTTGTTTGGTTGTTATTATATTTATCATTATCATTACCAACTATATGTCTATTATTACTGTTGTTTTTGAACCCTGTTATTATTATTCTATTGCTGTCATATTATGCAAATTCATTCCAATTTAGATCTATAGATCTAAAAATAAAGAAATAAAAAGTTGATAGTGATGATAATGATAAAGTGACTGCATCCACTAATCATATAAGACTGAATACAGGGTGGTCGGACCAAATAAGCATAACTCCTACCCACTCCCCTCTTGTGCTATTTTTTTTTAACCTTCTTTTATGTGATTATCGTTGTTGCCATTATTAATTTTTTGGTCTACTTTTTGTTTGGAGTGGGATATACAGTTTTTACTCATCCTATTATTTTCCAAGTGTCTTGTACGAGGAACCTATACGACAATGTATAAACGTGAGGTATTTGTTGTATGTAAATACATAGAAGAGCTAATTGAGTTACGAGTATTAAGGAAGTCGTTGGGGTAGGAGTATATAAGCTTATGCTTCATCTGACTCCTTTTCGGACATGCTACATTAATGTATTTTTTCCTCTTGACTTTTGTTTGAAATACAAATTTAATTCATACTTTCATTCATTCAATGTTGCAACAGAAATGCTCTCTGGCCACTAGAGGACAGTGATGAATTTGTATAGCATGGCGAGTCGGTTCAGGTGTAAAACTGCATTCACTCAACTGTTGAAATATACATACAATGCCGAAGAAAATACCTTTTCCCCATCATTTGTGAATCCATGATTAAAATATGCAGGGTAACGTACTAATTTGGGTTGAATGATATAGCCTAATATTGATAAAACAAAGTTCAATTTTTAAATTGCGTTCTTTTACTGCCTCAGAACATAAAGTCTGCCAAATTCAGGTTAACATTCTTGGTATAAACCCATAAAGCATTTATTGTTTGGAAATATTTTGGTACAATATGTAATATAATAATTATTTGTGTTTGCGTTACCTAGTATTACTTTGTTTATTTCTGTTTTTCCACAAAACGTAGGTCTAATGTTGAACATTAACACTAAGAAACATATAATCTGTTATTATTCTATGGCACTGCCACAAATGAATAGGAATTGAATAAGTAAACTTTGCTACAGTATAGAAGAGAAAGATATGCGTTATGACTGAAGTAGATTGTGTTAAAAACATTGTCAGGGACTCAAAAGTAAAGACACAGCCGGGTAACTAAAAGTATAGGGCCACAATTGTCCTTCAACCGACAGTATTGATCAGATCCTAGACAATACCCAATGGCAGTAGGCTATTGGCAAAACTTTACACTGCATCTTTTCCAATACTCAAAAATTGTGCATGGGAGTGGTAGTTGTGCTATCATCTACTTAGACACACATGTTTGTTTTTTCTACGCACAAACCAGATCCTTGACAGTGAGTCAAATCTTTGCATTGATGTTGAACATGTTTGAAGGCTTTGTGTTGTTTTAACAGCCCTGATAGGTTTAACAAAGTCAATTCTCCACGGGTTTTATTTCAGTCATTTTCTTCCCCCCCTGAAAAAAGAATCATATCAAAGGTGGAGCTATTAATACACACAAGGAATATTTTTTGATATGTTGTCTTTATACAAAGGGAAATGGTTAAGGGTCCTGAAAGATAATACAGCCTACTACTAGAATTGAATGGGCAAGTGTGAAGCACATAGTAAAGCGCTTCGGGAGGTCTTCAGTGGCTTGAAAGGTAAATGTAGACCATTTACCATTTACATTGTATAATCGTATAACATTTTTTATTGCTGCAAAACTTGTGAAGTATAATTACAGCAATACAAGAGTTTGATAAATATATATATATATATATATATATATATATATATATATATATATGTGTGTGTGTGTGTAGCGGGTGTATTAATAACTTTTGTTTTATTAAAATTCCTGCTGAAATATGTGTATAGTTTTTGGTAAGTGTCCTGCAATGATAAGTCCAACAGTGCCACCTGCTGGTATGGGGAAGGGTTTGTTTTGGCTTTGACATGTGACCGGAAGGTGGGTTTTTGTTGGCAGTCTACAGAGCGAGCTGCCAACGGTAAGACGCATCTTTAGGTGCTCCACAAAAAAAGTTAATTTTAAACATTATAACCACAGCCGACAAATCTCTCAACATGCACAGTTATGTGATTGATGTTGTCAAGCTGTTTGGATTTATTTTCGTTTTGTTTCCGTTGTGCTAAAATGTTAATTCCCCTTATGGAGATCAAAGAGATCAAAGCCAGCAGAGAAGCTAATCACGTGTTGTGACTCATTTCATTTGCAGGTAAATTGTACCCGTTTTATACTCATTATTGTTCTTATTTCTATTTTCTCATATATATAAAAAGGATGATGTTGGTTAAAATTCAGACTAAAGAAAAATATGTTGAATTCATTGTAAATGTTAAAAAACCACAATACGATCCCTTGTTAAAAGTCTCATCTCATTAGCTGCACCGCTTATCCTCAGTAGGGTCGCGGGGGTGCTGGAGCCCATCCCAGCAATCATCGGGCAGTGGGCAGGGGACACCCTGAACTGGTATCTTGTTAAAATGGATGTAAAAATGTATTGTGATATTCTAAAATGTATTTTATGTTAATTGAAAAGAAAGCTCTTTGATATGCTTTGGGCAGTCTACAGAGCGAACTGCCAACGAGATCAAAGAGATCAAAGCCAGCAGAGAAGCTAATCACGTGTTGTGACTCATTTCATTTGCAGAAACTGTAATAAAAACCTCATCATCCAGTCCAGCGTGAATGTGGATCTTTGGTGGGACAGGTACACTGGGGTTACATATATATATATATATATATATATATATATATATATATATATATATATATATCCCAGAGCCATGTCCCCCTAGTGGGAGGTGGCTAGAATCTTTTTCTGACTCTCGGAAATCAATACAGAGGAGGGGATTACCAGCCCCCTTTGCCCAACCCAACTGATGTGTTGGGAGTCATTAGGTGACCAAACCACCCAATTCCAACCCCTAATGCCGAGCGCCAAGCAGGGGGGCAATGAGTACCAATGTTGTAAGTCTTAGGTTTTACCCGGCTTTGACCAGCGACCTCCCAGTCTCAAGGCCACCGAGCTTTATTTATTTAAACATTTGTTTTTAATTCAAGTGATTTATAAAGCTATTATTCAATTATTTTAATATTGATTTTATTTTATATTTAACATATGAGAACATTCCTTTTATAATTCTTGTTTTTGTTGTTGTTGAAATGTCTTTATTGTCATAGATTACTACATGGTGTACAATGAGAGATTACACGTGACACTCAAGGATAAACATGAAATTAAAAAAAAAAACAAAAAAAAAACAAAAAAACAGATATTTAGGATAGGCAATAATTATAAGGTAGTGCCTGTAGACAAGCCTAAGTCGGACGTCTATCAGATAATAGTACAATGAAAAATACTGCATTACCATTTGCAGCAACAATGGACAAAATAAGAATAAAGAAATCAATATACATTTTCCCTACATGGGCAAGATATTTTACTGTTCAGACATATCTTCTTATATTTATGAAAAACTTTGCATGCATGTGAAGTATGAATGTACTGTAGATGTTCGTTTGTTCGTGTTTGTGTTGTTTTCTACAGTTTTATGTTCACCTGTGCCTTAGCCGCTTGTGTCCTATCCATTAATTGTCTCGATCACAAATCTTCCAAAAAAATAAGACAACAATCAAAGTTGCCATTGTCAAAAAGAAGCAACAATGTAATTTTAATTGTTTCCGGTCAGCCTCTGTTAGCTGCACACAGTCTGCTGTTTGACCAGCTAACCCGCTAACCTGCTGTGTCCAATGGTCTGGGATCGCGTTTGGCACTGTAGGGAGGTAAGATTTTAGGGCCTGAGCCCGGCCCAAAATTTGGGGATGGCGTGGCTTTCTTTAAGATGCATTATTTTGGCGTGTTTAAGAATTTGGGAATACCTTTAAACTCTCTCAATGGTGGGCAGAGAGAGGACAGCAGATATTCAAATGTGGATTCCTGTCAATGAGGCAGATGTGCTAATAATTTAATCATTGCAATGTTCATCCTTCAGTATTACATGTTGCTCGCTAACTTTAACACTTAAAACTTCACATGCTGAAATTTAAATAAGATGAGTGAAATTTCCCCAACCATTCTGTGCAACTTGGCCTGTTTCAGCTTCCTCACTCACTCTCAAACACACAACCAAGGAATTGTTGCAGCGGTGCAATGCCGCAAGCTCGGCCCAGACAAACAACAAGCAGTGAAGGAAGTGACATAAAATAAACTAATAAAATGTTGTGGCTTATGGGGTACGAGGCCGTTTCTGGGGATGATTCTCCTAAAAAGACTGCAAAATGTCGGGGGCCTGACAGGACACAACTAGAGTTTAAAGGCTCTTATTATAGATTAAAATCCAAAGAAAGGAATTTAGCTGGAAATAAAGCCTGAAGTGACATGTAAATGTTCACCACAGTGACATCAGTAATAGTTATAAAGGGTGAGCTTCAAGTTGTTCATAACCAATTATGAAAAAATAGATTATTGTTCTAAAATTACAGTTAAACTGTCAAAGTAATGCTGACAATTTACAAGCTCATGGCAAGTAGACGAGAGAGAGAGAGAGAGAGAGAGAGAGAGAGAGAGAGAGAGAGAGAGAGAGAGAGAGAGAGAGAGAGAGAGAGACAAAACAGTGTGAGAAGTTGAAATTGTGTTGACTGAAGGATTTCACACTGATCAGGCAGACATGTTTTTAGTTTTAGTTTAGAGTTTAGTTGAAGCTGACAAACGTGTGAGCTTATCTGCGATTCCAGCAATGCATGGATAAAAATTTACACCAATTCTAATAACCCAAGTCATCAATTATATAAGACAAAATCAATGAATATAGTACTTTACATCCTAAGATTTACCTGAATGCAGTTAGTGGTGTATTTTGGAACATGGATAAAATAGAAAACAAAACAGAGTTTCTGTGTAATACAATTACTGGTATACGATTAATGAATTAGAGTTGACTAAAACTCTATGTTAACTCTAACAATGTTGTATTTGGCCAAAGCAGGCTAATAAGTTATAGTTTTTCACACAGATGCAGAAAAATGATTTACTGGAATGAGTAAAAAATGGAAACAAGGGCAGTGTCCAAAACATCACTTAATTTCCAAGACGCTTATCCTTAGTAGGGTCACGGGAGTGCTCGAGTCCTCTCCCACTGACATCAGGCAGTGGGCAGGGAACACCCTGGACTGATTGCCAGCCAATCACAGGGCGCACATTGACATACAACAAGCATTCCTCAACAATCACCAATGCATTTTTTGGAAAGAAAGTGAAGTACCCAGATAAAACCCACACAGGGATGTGGAGAGCATGCTAACCCGGTACCTGTGAATTATGAAGCGGTATGCTAACCAGTCATCCGCAGTACTACCTTAAACATTCCTGAATGAGACTTCACTTCACTAATAAACAATGTATTAACAAAGTTATTAATTCCTGGAAAATATATAACTCAAACGTCATCACAAAATGGTGAGTTAGTCTGCTACTTATGGAAAAAAGAATTTTAACGCCATCTAATCAGTGCCTGTTCTCCCTTTAATCACGAAGTGCGAGCATCACGCTGCTAATCACGCCTCTCATGTGGGGTTGTTATGTTAATATGGCCCTACAGAGTACAACTCAATACAGTTACAGTTTCAAGCACAGACTTTAAGAATTTCTCCCTACTGATATTCTTTCTACTAAATATACTCACATCTAAACTGTATTTACCACTACAAAATACTGAAATCAGGGTCAGTTTAAATGGAATAGTTGAGCTTCACAAGTGGCGAATTGTAGACAGCAAATGGGGAGGGAGCGTTGCTTATACGGGAACACCAAACCAACGGAAAATAAATAGGGAAAACATAAGCACGTAAATGTGTTCTGGACTTTGGTCTTTAATTTGTAAAATTTATTTTTGCAACACTCCAAGCCTGGAAAGAAAACAAAAACGTCTTGGCTGTACTCAGTGTCGGTGGCGGAAAATCTTTGAGTAGTTTGAAGCTCAGAGACAAGATGGGTATGGAGTGACTCACCCAAGCTTTAGTTTGCAAGCTCTCAAGACTGCACAAGAAATATGAGGGGTACATCTTTTCTTATGTTTAATTTAATACGCAATTATTTTAAACAGTTTTAGGTGGTGAACTTTACTGTGAGTATATACGGTAATTTGTAAGTAGATAGTTATGATCACAGTAACGGGCTATTTTCGGGGGTGGATAATCCACGGGATGAAATAGTTACTTATTAAAATGAAGTAACTAGTAACCGCAACTTATTATCATTTTTTCAGTCGAGCGCCCAACACGGCTCATATACAAGCGGAAGATGAGACAACTGCTTTTTTTGTGGTACGTTAAGAAAATATGATTTCAATTACACAAAACAGTAAAAAGATAGCTAAAAGTATAACATCTAACAATAGAGACTTTGGGGAAAAAAATGCAAAATTGATACTCCCCCCCAGGATTGAAGTCATGAATTGGACCATTGGGCGAATCAATTTGCAACTACGACAACTTGCGTTTAGATGACGCGCATGCACTGAAAAGCGCACGATCACAGAAGAACACAAAACAAGCTATCTATCCAGAGGTGAGACAGCACTGGCGCGTGCGTGTAATGCTCACATGCATGTTCATTCAGTGAAACGCTGCCACATGTGTCTCTCACACACACATGTCCACACGCACAATCAAAACACATCCAGATACTGCTGCAAAATCTGTCAAGTGTCTCCAATCGATGGTGCATGATGCGAAAGCATACAATTCTTGCCTCTGGCTACCAAGGCAACGGGAGGATGGAGAGGAGGTAGCGGGTCAGGGGGAAAAAAGATTGGTCGGGTACCTGTAAATGAACCAGATGCTCCGATTCATCGGGCCCAGCATCGGCCAGGAGGAGGAGAGGGAGAGGGAGCGGGATAGATCCTCCTCGCCGCATGCCCCCGCCGCCATTTCTTCCCCTCCCTCTCCTTCTCGGCAGCGGCGAGAAGCAAAAGAAAAGGAGGACAGGAGGAAGAAGAGAAGGAGGGAGAGGAGGATAGGAGTGGGAGAGGGTTACACTCCCCCAGCCCCTTCATGCTTAAAAAGACGGCAGGCGAACGGGAGCCGCGTTGGATGCGACAAGGAGGAGAGGAAGGAGGGAGGTGGCGGACAGAAAAGAGGGAGGGAGGCGCTTTGGCGGGAGCTTACTGGCTTCCTGCAAGGAAGGGGGCGGGGCCTTCACCAAAACATACACGTGCACGCACATGCATTCAATCATTTTACAGTCATGAAGTCCCATTCATAACAACAAACGCTCCACAATATATGGTCCGAGCTGCAGACAGCATCTCGGACCATATATTGTAGATAGATAAAGTATCTATCTATCTATCTATCTGAAGTCCTACGACATGATAACTCAAGGAGGCAAACAGTTCAAAGACAGTGAGGTTCTTCTACCGGACCGATCGCCAAGATTGAGGTTGAGGTGCCAAACGTTGATTTACTAGAGATCGGGCGAGGGATTAAAACATTCAGCGTGTTAGGAAGCAGTTTTGGTTGGTGCTGGTTCAATCGCCATATTGACACGAAAACCAGTAACTTAGATACTTACTCTTCATTCGGTACACAGTCATGCAAAAATATCCAAACATGTATTCTGTTGTTTTTTTTTGCATACGGAATGGACCCAAGATATCTGACATCATTCTTTAATTACGATTTTATTGGCATGATTCATTTATGGGTAACAAACAAGTGACTCATCAACTATTAAAATCATGTTACAGGCAGCCTGTAACTTTTTGGAGAATGAATTGTATCAGAGGACGCTGTTTCCCATACCCTAAGAAGATTTGGGCGGGCTGCCAGGGATCAATTGGTCCTGCCAGGGTCTCATAAACTGGTATTAGTAAAAATATAATATTTAAAATGTAATAAATATATTTTTCATTATAGAAATATTAGCATGGTGTGTATTTATGCTACATATAAATGTCAGTCAGCCCCACCCTCGACTAAATCGCGCACTCTGACTCGCTTGTTGCGGTGTTTGTCCTTCCACGCCTGCACCGTGACAGGCTTTTGTTTAAATTTAGGGAGAATCCCCTATTTCTATAATTCAAGTAGGAGGAAATAAAAGTAATTGGGGAAAATCTCTCCTTTACAAAAATACATTACAAAGTTCACACAAATAGTCCGAATTGTATAGTACTCTCCTCTTTATAAGGTATCAAAATGTTGTTTTACATAATGACAGTATTATGCAGGACTGTCCCAGAAAATAACAATATCATGATAAAGTTTAATATTTTCTATAAAGCAAATTTAAAAAACAAATATGTCATACATCCAGAATTCATTATAAATTAACGGAAAAATTGCAAGCCTTTTGTTCGTTTACTATTGCTGATTATCGTAGCATGTACTTTTTCATGATATTCTAATATTTTGAGATGGAATATTTGAGTTCTCGACAAATTTACTGTGTGTCTATGTGTGGAAGCGGGCGTCAAGGACTCTGTCTGAATTAATATCAAAGCTCCATCTGCATGTGTCTCTTTATCCCCCTTGCCTCAGAAATCTTTGAAGGCAAATTGGGAACTGATCTAGCATTCAGGATCAAAAAGAGGAAATTGAGACTTTGCTCTACTAGCAAAATGTTTTTTGGACAGCTTCACAACGATGGATGAAATAAACCATCCTTTAAAACTCCGACATAAAGTAAGAGGATTGCTTGATCTATTTCCTACGTCCATATATGCAGAAGGTGTAATATTTTGTTTGAAATAGTGAGATTACTATTGAAATGGTCTTGTTACCGTCAGGCTTTTTGGACAGTCTCACACAACCCCCAATTAGTCCCAATTAAATTGTTGCCCTCAAAGGAAAGAGAAGGCCAAGTTCCAATGCTGTGAGGGTGATTTGCAAACTGGTTTAATCAGCGGTAGTTCACAAAGAGCAGTGGCCACAAAATAATCGTCCAGAAGTCCGCGGGGCAAGTTGGACACGAGCTGGACTGGCCAGATGGGCGCCGCCCCCACCCCGGCCCACCTCTTCCCATTAACACAGCTGTTCGTCCAAGGGTCTTGATGCTCTGCCGAGTGTAACTCTAACACCCGACAGACCTACATATACTGAATTAACATGGGACGGAAACAAAAACCTCAGTTTCCTTTAACTTTGCATAAGCACTTAGGAATGTGTGATTTTGTCCATATGGGGTGGGAAAATCTTGAGTCGGGGGCTACATTCTGTTGAAAATATTTATAGGGGTCAGGCCAGAAGGAGAAAAAAACTGCTGATTGGTGTCTAATCTTTTTGTATTAGCAGAAAGAGGGTAAATCCAATGCCTAGGCAATGCATGAGGAAAAATGGCCAATCTATTTTTTCTTGTACAAGTTATTTTTCATTCATCCTTATAAAGTCATCATTTCACCCGATTGGTTTTTAAAACACTCAGAATATACAAATAAATGTCTTTATTTTCATACCATTTTTATGCACCGCTTATCCTCACTAGGGTGGCGGGGGTGCTGGAACCAATCCCAGCTACCTTCTAGCAGTGAGCAGGAGACCCTGAACTGGTTGCCAGCCAGGCCACACAGTGACATACACACACTCATTTATACCAAGGGACGATTTTGGATTTTCTATTTGCATACATGTCTTTGAAATGTCGGAGGAAACTCGAGTGCCCAAATCAAAACCACGCAGGCACAAGGAGAACATGCAAACTCCACACAGGGAGGCCGGTAGCTCGATTTGAATCTGGGACCGCTGACGCCCTACCCACTCTCCACTGTTCCACAAAATGTCTTTATTTACAGCAAAAAACCTTAATTAAAAGTAATAGCAAAGTAATGTCTCCCCTTTTCAAGCACTAAATTTGATAATTTAACCTTGAAAGAGTCAATGTAATAGGACATTTAGAGTATTTTATTGCATGAAATATAATATCTTACTTAAAAAATGATTTTAAAAAAGCAAGTGCAGAAAAATGTAGCCAGCAACATGAATGTTGCCCATTGGCGTAATGAAAAATACTGTTCTTATTGGGGCACCTGAAATGATACAGGATAAGAAGTACACCAAAATAACAGCACATTTGAATTGGCAGTATTTTTTTTACATTTATGTTGGCAATATGCACTTGATGTATTTTTTCATTCAAGTGAGTGCAATCAAAACAGCGCGTCTGTGACTTAGATTTTAAGTAAAATAACATCGGGATGGGCGATTCCTCAAATGTTCTCTGGTTGATATAGGTTTCAGCGAATACAGCTTTGGGAGTGGCGCTTAGCTTTGGCAATATCCAGTGGACATCTATAAAACTGCAGGTCATTGATATAAAAGTAGTTCATTTTCCTTTTGTGCTTCTCTCATCTTTGACTCAAGGACCGGATTAAATCAGTGGACAGGCCTGATCCGGCTTTTGGGCCCTAGTTTGACAACCTCTGATATAAGCAGTCGCATGTTCCCAATTTGGTCACTGATATCTTTGCTGGAGATGGAGATAAGGGGGGAGCTGTTATACGCATGAACTGACAGAGTGTTCATCTCCGAGATGAGATGAATGGGGGGCCGGCAGCGGGTCAGACGAGGACATGGGAGAACTCGTTAGCACTCAGGACATTTGCTTGGGGGCTGGAGCTTGGGAAGGACTCCAAGGGGGACGCTCCACAACAAGGCAATTCCAAATGCATTTACAGCTCACTGGCTATGCAAATCTATTTAGCAAGACCTGAACAATATGAATTTTCTTGAGGATGATGTCCATCTGCAGATTTAGCAGAAGGGAAATTCTGATAAGTGATTGGTTAAACAATAACTAATATATTGTATAACTGTGTTAGCCTCAAACAACTTTATAACATCAACCATATTTACATATCTATTTAACTCAATGATTTCATGAAAAAATAATAAAAAGAAAAAAAACTGTTTGTGTTCGTTATTTAATAGAACTCAGAGTGTTTATTTCGCCAGCTGATTGATCTTGATTAGATTAGATTGATATTGAACCCTATTATTATTTTTGGCAACATTAGAAATGTAAATAATGGTGTTATCTCATTTTTTTCAGTAACATGTAATCTGTTTTCCCCCCCCGCCGTCACAATGTCGTTACCATTACTGACGGTCAAAAGCTAAGTTGGCTGCAGAACGGCAACGCCAGGGTGCCCCCGCAAACCTGACGCCGTTTTAAGCGGCAGGTTTTTCCGCTCTCCGCAGAGTTGTTTACGTCACTTCTTTTCAGCTTATGTAACCATTCAACATACTGACTACCATATAGTTAGATAGCGACTACAAATAACTAAAGACAAGAAAAGGCAAATGAGGGCGGTGTTGCAAAAAATGTGAGCCCTATATTTGACAGTGTTGTTGTCATTGATGCAGCAACCGATTTGTGTCATTAGCGAACAAAAAGTCTGTATGAGCTCTTGGAAGTGCTTCCCGCCAATCAACAGCGATCAAATCCTTCAAATCCAATCAAAGACTTTTTTTCTCTTTTGGTTGATCAATATGCATTTTTGGGGGGGATTCTGTGTTCTTGACTTCAAATGATCTGAGCATAAAAAAGTTTAAAATCAAACGGGACTTCCGGTGGCGCAATGAGGTAGACGGCAGCAAGGAAAGTAGCTCTGACAAAAATCACTAAAGAGTAATGTAATACTTACTTGGAGAAAGACAGAAAGGGTACAAATTGTGACTGATATTAAAGAGAAATTCTTCAACAAAACATGGTCAAGAAGGGGAAACTTGTTGAGGAAAAGGGCGCTAAGGAGAAAAAGATCGAGGGAGCAGAAGGAATGTCATCGGTCGACGAGGGACGTGACTCGGCCATCCTCCATGAAATCCGTAAATTACGGCAAGAACACACTGAAGCAGCCAGTGATAACAAGATTGCGATAGCAAGACTGGAAAAAAGCATCGAAGAGCTTCTGGAGCGCACTGTGTTGCTGGAGCGGAGGGTGGAAAGCATGGAGGAGCTACATGCTAACACGGAAGAGCGAACGTCAAGACTAGAACAATTAACAGTCTCCTTGCTCCAACAAACCGCCAAACTAACATCAAAGTGTGAGGACTTGGAGTCCAGATCTCGACGGAACAACATTAGAATACATGGCATTCGGGAGGGTGCCGAGAGGAACAACACAATAGGCTTCATAACAAACTTTATTAAATCGAACATTCCGACAACAGGACATATGGATTTGCGCATTGAGAGGGCACACCGCTCACTGGTGAACAAGTCTCAAGGTAAAGCACTGCCACGGGCATCTATCGTACGTTTCACCGACTACATAGTGAAAGAATCCGTAATGAAAGAAGCATGGAAGCGGAAGACAACGTACGAAGGCAAGACCGTTTGCTTCAACCAAGATTACACCACAGAAATCCAAAAAAAGAGGAAACAAGTAAGGGACGTTATCAAAAAGTTAAAGGAAAAGAACGTAAAGGCACAATCCCCATATCCCGCCCAGCTGAAGATTTTTTTGGACTCAGGAAAAAGAACATTCTCTACACTGATGGAGGCAGCAACATTGCTAAAAGAAATGGGGATCGAAGTGGAAGAGGACAACACGGAAACACTGCAAAAGATGTTGTCAAAGAACATTTGGACCACAGTGACCGGAATTGAGAGGAAGACAAAGGAACACCCCCATCATAGAAGGTGACTTACAAGCTCTCATGGAGCAAAACAAAGCCAAATTCGGATTTGGGGTGAAAGAGTAAGGACCATATCTGCCCTTTCTACTATAAATTCAACAAGTTAGAAGTAAGTAAAATACCAAGTAAAATTGTTATCTTTAAATTAAAACAATATATGTGTATACTGGACTGTCTCAGAAAAATAGAATATTGTGATAAAGTTCTTTATTTTCTGTAATGCAATTAAAAAAACAAAAATGTCATACATTCTGGATTCATTACACATCAACTGAACTATTTCAAGCCTTTTATTATTTGAATATTGCTGATTTTGGCTTACAGCTGAAAAAAACTCAAAAATCCTATCTCAAAATATTAGAATACTTCCTCAGACCAAGTAAAAAAATAATTTTACAACAGCAAAACTAAATCAAACATTTGAAAATGTCCATTGATGCACTCAGTACTTGGTTCGGAATCCTTTTGCACGGATTACTGCATCAATCCGGCGTGGCATGGAGGCAATCAGCCTGTGGCATTGCTGAGGTGTTATTGATGCCCAGGATGCTTCGATAGCGGCCTTCAGCTCATTTGCATTTGTAGGTCTGGTGTCTTTCATCTTCTTCTTAACTATACCCCACAAATTCTCAATGGGGTTCAGGTCAGGGGAATTAGCAGGCCAATCAAGGACAGTGATGCCATGGTCAGTGCACCAGTTACTGGTGGTGTTGGCACTGTGGGCAGGTGCCAGATCATGCTGGAAAATGAAATCCTCATCTCCATAGAGCTTTTCAGCAGATGGAAGCATGTAGTGCTCTAAAATCTCTTGCTACACAGTTGCATTTACTCTGGACTTGATGAAACACAGTGGACAAACACCAGCAGCTGACATGGCTCCCCAAACCATTGCTGACTGTGGGAACTTCACACTGGATTTCAAGCAACTTGGATTTTGCTCCTCTCCAGCCTTTCTCCAGACTCTGGCGCCTTGACTTCCAAATGAAATGCAAAACTTGCTTTCGTCTGAAAAGAGGACTTTGGACCACTCTGCAACTGTCCAGTGCTTCTTCTCCATAGCCCAAGTCAGACGCTTCTTCCGTTGTCTTGAGTTCAGAAGTGGCTTGACCATGGGAATACGGCTATTGTAGCCCATTTCCCGGACACGTCTGTGAACTGTGGCTTTTGATACCTGGACTCCAGCTTCAGCCCACTGTCTTTCAAGCTCCCCCAAATTCTGGAAGCGGCTCTTCTTCACAATTTTGTTAAGGCTGCGGTCATCTCTCTTGGTTGTGCAGCGTTTCCGGCCACATTTTTCCCTTCCAACAGACTTTTTGTGGATATGCTTTGAAACTGCACTCTGTGAACAGCCTGCTCTTTGAGAAATTTCTTTTTGTGTCTTACCCTCCTGATGGAGGGTATCAATGATGGTCCTCTGGACAGCAGACAGATCAGCAGTCTTCCCCATACTTGTGATTTAGTTTACTGAACCAAGCTGAGTGTTTTTAAGGCTCAGGAAACCCTCGCAAGGTGTTTCGAGTTAATTAGATGATTCAGGTGATTAGTTGAATAGCCTACTTGTATACTTTTTCATGATATTCTAATATTTTGAGATAGGATTTTTGAGTTTTCTTAAGCTGTAAGCCAAATTCAGCAATATTCAAATAATAAAAGGCTTGAAATAGTTCAGTTGATGTGTAATGAATCCAGAATGTATGACATTTTTGTTTTTTTAATTGCATTACAGAAAATAAAGAACTTTATCACAATATTCTAATTTTCTGAGACAGTCCAGTATATATATATATATATTGACATAGAGCTACGCTAAAATATTTAGTTAGTTATAACTATGGACGACTGTACAAAAGTTGTTCACGCACTGAGTGCATATTTCCAGGAGGGTAGCCACAACTCTCCGATTGGACTCTTGGAAGACATGGGGTTTTGTTTTTTGGGTGTGTTTTTTTTCTTTTTGGTGGGGAATTATGTGTGCTTGTCAATATGTTTGTTAGTAATTTGGTTTGTTTTTTCAATGGAGGTGTTAGTAATTAATGTAGTGTTTTGTATGCTTCAAAAATCAGTGAGACTCAATACAAATCATGAGCAATCTAAATATTGTTTCATATAATGTACATGGGCTAAACCACCCCATCAAGAGAAAGAAGATATTGAATCAACTCAAGACATTGCAGAGCTCAATAGCCTTATTACAAGAGACACATTTGACAGAGATTGAACATAAGAAGCTAAAAAGAGAATGGGTGAACCAGGTGTTCTACGCATCCTATGGTAAAAGGAGGGGAGTAGCAATTTTACTTGGAAAAGGGGTGGCGTTTAAAGTCGAAAAAGAAGTGAAGGACAATCTGGGGCGATATATAATGATTATAGGGTCAATGGCCGGTTGGGAAATATCAATAATGAATGTTTATGCACCAATTGAGGAAAAGGGGACATTTTTTCAAGTATTAGCTAAAGTAATAACCAACTGTGCGAAGGGAATGTTACTTATAGGAGGTGACTTTAACACTGTACAGAATTGCAAAGTGGACAAGTATCCTTCAGTACATGGAACAAATACAAAGAGGTCGAGGATGTTGAATAACATAACTAAAGAATTGGGATTGATAGATCCATGGAGAGAGAAGAATCCCCAAACTAAAGATTATACTTTCTATTCAAACCCGCATGGCAGCTATTCGAGAATTGATTACTTTTACATCTCAAGACAACATATGCATACAGTAGTAGAGTGTGGTATAGAGAATATTACTATAAGTGACCATTCTCCAATTACTTTGAAACTAAATTTAGACAATGAACCCAATTTTAGGTATTGGAGGATGAATGTATCTCTCCTCTCAGATAAAAACGTAGTACAGGAAATAAAACGGTGTATAAAAGAATATTTCCAAATCAATGACAACAATGAGGTTTCTCCATCAATACTATGGGAAGGAGGGAAAGCTGTAATAAGGGGGAAATTAATTGAAATATCGTCCCGACTGAAACGAATACGCTTAAAGAATCAGAAGGAATTGGAGGATAAGATTAAGGAACTAGAAGAAGAACATAAAAAACACCAAATGAATCCAGATTACAGGTATTAAAAACAACCAGAAGCAAATTAGATGAACTTTTGAAAAAAAAAGCAGAAGGGGCTCTGCGCTTTGTGAACCAGAGATACTATGAAATGGGCAATAGAGCCAGTCGACTGCTAACCTTCCAACTTAAAAAGGCCCAAACAGGCTGA
Organism: Urocampus carinirostris; assembly: GCF_059441175.1. NCBI lineage: Eukaryota > Metazoa > Chordata > Actinopteri > Syngnathiformes > Syngnathidae > Urocampus > Urocampus carinirostris. Next base: position 41,920,393 of record NC_142349.1, on the reverse strand, counting down.
TTGCCTCCATGCCACGCCGGATTGATGCAGTAATCCGTGCAAAAGGATTCCCAACCAAGTACTGAGTGCATCAATGGACATTTTCAAATGTTTGATTTAGTTTTGCTGTTATAAAATTATTTTTTTACTTGGTCTGAGGAAGTATTCTAATATTTCGAGATAGGATTTTTGAATTGTTTTCAGCTGTAAGCCAAAATCAGCAATATTCAAATAATAAAAGGCTTGAAATAGTTCAGTTGATGTGTAATGAATCCAGAATGTATGACATTTTTGTTTTTTTTAATTGCATTACAGAAAATAAAGAACTTTATCACAATATTCTAATTTTCTGAGACAGTCCAGTATATTTCTGTTGACCAGATAGTAATTCTTCTGGCAAAATTCCTATTATGTAAGCCTTTGGGTCCAACCGCAACTCCCAGCCAGTAATTAATTTTATTTCTCTCTGGATACTTCTCCAAAAATTTAATATTACAGGGCAATTCCAGAAAATATGCGTAAAGTCTCCGACCCCCCCACAGTTACGCCAACATAGATTTGAGGTATTTTTATATTTTGAATTGATAGAGGGTGTATAGAAGAATCGCATTTTTACTTTCCATTCAAACTCCCTCCATGTCGGGCTGTTGGTTATTTTGTGTCCCTCTTTCAATGTTTTTTCCCATTCGTTGTCTTTTATCGCTACATTAGTTTCTTGTTCCCATTTTTCCTTAACTGCCATGTCCTCATTACTGAGATCCATTCTCAGGGCTTTATATAGTTTTGATATAACCCCCTTTATTGATTGTCCTTTTGTATATGATATTAATAATTCCTCTACCTTAGTTGGCTCCTTACATATTTTCCCCCATTCCTCGTGTTTCTGGAGGTAATGCCTTAGTTGCAAATATTTGTAAAAATCATTTCTGGGTAGGTCAAATTCTTGTTGGAGTTGTTCGAATGATTTCATTGCCTGTGCTTCCAATACTTGGGTAATCAACATCAGTCCTTTTTGGGCCCATTTTTGAAACCCTACCTCCATAACCCCAGGTTTAAAGTCTGGGTTTTTCGCTATTTTGGTAGCCCTATTCACAGATCTTGATATTTTTAATTTTTTTTGTATTGTTGACCAAGTTTTAATAGTTCCTTTAATCCATTCATTCTGGATTTTTAGTTTCTTCCACCTCGTGACTGATATGTATGGTAACGATTCCACAGGCATATTTGGACAAGATCGCTGCTCCATGTCCACCCATATCGTATCTTTGTCTGTAGTAATCCACAAGATGAGTGCTTTAATTTGAGCCGCCCAATAGTAATATTTAATATTGGGTAGGTCTAGGCCCCCTTTTTCTTTAGGAGCTAACAGGGTTTTGTATTTTATTCTAGGTTTCTTGTTTTGCCAAAGGAATTTTGTTATCAATTTATTTAACATTTTAAATGTGGATGCCGGAATCAGAATTGGAAGGGATTGAAACAGAAATAATAGTCTTGGTAATATGTTCATTCTAATTGTTTCTATCCTTCCGATAAGACTCAAGGGCAAAATTTCCCATTTTTCCAAATCTTTCCTTATTTCTTTTATCAACATTCCATAATTTGCATCAAACAGCTGTGTGGAATGTGGTGTAATGGTCACCCCCAAATATTTAAACCCTTTATTTGTCCATTTAAAATCAAATCTTTCAATCACCTCTGTTGGACATTTTCCTGATATCATCATTGCTATTGATTTGCTCTCAATATTTGAATACCCAGCTACTTCTCCATATATTTTAAGGCTCTCCAACAGTGGTGGTATTGATAACGAAGGTTCCTTCAGCATTACCAACAGGTCGTCTGCAAATAATGATATTTTATGTTCTGTTCCTCCTTCATCAAATATCCCCCTTATTTGCTCATTTTGTCTAATTGATTCTGCGAGTGGTTCTATGCTTATTGCAAACAAGAGTGGGCTTAAACAATCCCCTTGCCGGACTCCTCTTTTGATATCAAAGAAATCTGAACAGTGACCATTTACTCTAAGACGAGATTTAGGATTTTTATAGATTATTTTCACCCATTCAACAAATATTTGAGGGAAGCCAAAAGCTATAAGTGATTGATGTAAGAAGCTCCATTTCACCCCATCGAAAGCTTTTTGTGCATCCAAGCTCAGTAACATCGAGGGTTGGGTCTTTTGTGCTCGTAATTATGTTTAGTATCCTCCTAATATTGTTTGCACCCTGCCTTCCCGGAATAAACCCTGTTTGATCATTTCTAATTAATTTCGCTATAAATTTCTGCATTCTTTTTGCCAGTATGCTTGTAAGAATTTTTAGGTCATTACAAAGTAAACTAACTGGTCTATAGCTTTCACACAATATTGGGTCTTTTCCTTCTTTGTGCAAGACTGTTATGATGGCTTCCGACCATGATTTGGGGGGATCTCCTTTTGTTAGAGCACAGTTAAATACTTTATGCAGTACTGGTGTTAATTCTTCCTTAAAGCTTTTGTAGAACATCCCCGGGAATCCATCCGTTCCTGGTGATTTATTTATTTTTAAGTTATTTATTGTATCTTGTATTTCCTGTTTTGTAATGGGGCGAATAATTTGTAATGTATCCCCCCCTGTTAGTGTTGGTAAATGTAGTTTTCCTAAAAAGTTTTGTGCCGTGTAGTTATCTAAGTCATTTTCTGAGTCCTTGTATAATTCTTTATAATAATCTGCAAATGCTTCTGCTATACCTTTGGGTTTTACTAAACATTGTTTAGAGATAGGATGTTTTATTTGTGATATAATTCTCTCTTGGTTGTGCAGCGTTTCCGGCCACATGTTTCCCTTCCAACAGACTTTTTGTGGATATGCTTTGAAACTGCACTCTGTGAACAGCCTGCTCTTTTGTCTTACCCTCCTGATGGAGGGTATCAATGATGGTCCTCTGGACAGCAGTCAGATCAGCAGTGATTTAGTTTACTGAACCAAGCTGAGTGTTTTTAAGGCTCAGGAAACCCTCGCAAGGTGTTTCGAGTTAATTAGATGATTCAGGTGATTAGTTGAATAGCCTACTTGTATACTTTTTCATGATATTCTAATATTTTGAGATAGGATTTTTGAGTTTTCTTAAGCTGTAAGCCAAATTCAGCAATATTAAAATAATAAAAGGCTTGAAATAGTTCGGTTGATGTGTAATGAATCCAGAATGTATGACATTTTTGTTTTTTTAATTGCATTACAGAAAATAAAGAACTTTATCACAATATTCTAATTTTCTGAGACAGTCCAGTATACTAAGGGTAATGCTTCTGGTAGCAAAGAAAATGATCACAGTGTCCTGGCTGAAACCACAACCTCCTGACATAAAACAATGGAGAGACAAATTAAAGCAAATGTACATTATGGAAAAAATCACTGCAAGACTTCAACTGAAACTTGACCAATTCGAGAAAAAATGGAAGCCTATCACACAAATTTTACTTGATGTCTAATCACCTCCCCCTATTTATTTATTTATTATGTTTTTTTTTTTTTTTTTTTTTTTTTGGTGTATATTTTTATTTATTATTTTTTTATATATTTATTTTTGTATGGATGTATTGTATGAACATTTATTCTTCTTTTCTATTAATAGTATTTTTTCTTCTTTATTGTTCCTTCTGTTATTTATGAGTGTGTCAAGTGTATATATTTTGTGTTGATGTAAGATGGTGGAATCAAACCTCTGTCAAAATTGGTGTGAGAAATAAAAAGTTAAAAAAAAAAAAAAAAAGTTTAAAATGGTTTTGTACTTCAGCTTTTTTTGTATTTCGGCTTTTTTTCTAAATATTTGAATTTTATTCTGTGTTTTTCGAGTGTTAATGTGTTAATACAAAAATGTTGTTTATTCTTTTTTCTATCATCCTACATTTTTCTTGTTAGCAAGCTAGATACCTATCTTTTTACATTTTTTTGCATGCAATCAAGCTAATATTTTATCTTTTTCTGCTAGTCATCAAGCTAAATTTTGGCCTCCTTGCTAGCTAGCCATTTAGCTTTGGTATGGTTATTTAGATGAATTTTACTCTTTTAGCTAGCTAGCCCTGCTCCCGTATAGTTTTTTTTAACCAGAGTATGAACTTTACATTATTATCATTGATATAATCATATTTGGCATTTCGATTGTATACGTTAACCATATTACATATTTACTTTTTCCATATTTGGCTATATTCCCATTATCACAAAAATATTTTATATAGCTAAGTAATATTTTACTATTTTTGTTGTTGTTGTTGTTGTGCTCTGTGCAGCCCTTTCAGACTTTTTGTGATAAAGAGCTATACAATATGACTTGACCTGACTTTTTGTCTTTTATCCCCCGATTTGCTTTTGATCTTGTATTTTTTTGTTTTGTTTCTTTCCACCCCCCCCCCCCCCCCCCATTTAATTCATTAAACTCACTTTATATGTTTATTGCTGATTGTTACCGGATCATAGTGTTTACGGTTTGTATTTGTTGCTCTTCGAGTATAGGATGAATCTCTTGCTGATGATGCGCAATAAATATGACAATATTCTAAAACACAACTACTTGTCTGTTCGTCTCTATTCAACTGAGTGAAAAACTGCTCAAAAAATGTAAAATTATTTGACATACAACAGAGGATCTCTTTTATACAGCTTTTTTTAAATAACGGAAATAGTTACTTTCCAGTACTTTAATTCAGTTACTAACTTAGTTACTTTTTGGAAGAAGTAGTGAGTAGCCATAACTTATTACTTTTTTAAAGTAACGTGCCCAACACTGGTTGTAATACACATTGCGAATGGATAACTTTAATTTCCGGATTCATTGCCTCCTAACTGGCAAAAAAGACAATTGCAGGACTGTCATTGGTGACTTGTGGCCTACTTGAAATCAACGTAAATGAATGTAATTCTGGAGAACACTTTGGAGTCAAAATACTCAAAGTACACTTCTTGTTATATTTGCTTTTGGGGGGAATCTTTCCTTGGTCGCCCTTCATCGTGTGTCCTCCAGATGGAGACACCCCAGGGGAGCGAGGGTGACGGCCGAACAATTAAAAAGTGCATCGGGGCTTTTAGGCTAGAGTGAAGAACAACAGAAGGAAGCTGCATTGGCCACGGATGACAGGCGGGTCGGTGGGAAATTTGACCCGTGTTATCCACACGTGGTGGACCAAAAATGTTATCCACGATGACAAAAAAGGATTTTGAAGTCAATAAAAAACTGTATAGTAACATTTTGGAACAAATGCCAAACCAGACTCTGCATTTGATATCAGAGTGGGTATCTAAGTAAATAAGCCAAGTAGAACAGCTCTTTTTTTCCTTCTGTTTTGTCAATTTTTTTATCAAAGTTGTTGATTTTGAATTCATTGAGGAACTGTAGACAAAAAATAAAAAGCATATCAGGAGCAATTTACATCTTCACCTCAAAACCAGACACTCCTATAAATGACAACATTTACAGTAGCAGTAGTTTAGCATCAGATAACTCAATTTAGGGGACTAACTAAGCAAGTATTCCCCATGTAAGAGACAACATGAACCCCCTTCCCTATCACACACGCTGAAATAGCAGGTACATCCTCCAGGAGAGCAGTACCACAACACATCACAGTCACAACAACACAAGCACAGGGACTCGGCATATGCTGTGTGTCCAAACACAAGAATCAAACCTTTCAAAGAGCAAAGCGAAGCACTTCAGAGGGCGGGTAAATTGTAAATCACCGAAACGATAGAGCCAACCTCCGTTAAAATTAAGGTAAAATAAGAGGAAGTACTTCAACATAATTGTAAGCTTACCTGGGAGCGTCAAAGCTGTCATAGGAGCCCACTGTGTAGTGACGGAACAAACGCTTGGCTCGTTCCCCACGGCTTTCTGAATCATCACGAAAAATGCAACAACAAAAAACTCACATTATTTTCACAGTAACACCACCAATGCTGTTTCAGTCAATGCACAAATACTTGCATTACATAAACTCCAGTGCAGTGAAGTTCGTGTCTGATGAGGCACAGTCAGATTAAACAAATAAACGAACCTACATCATAGCCGGAATTGGTTGGCTGAGCTGGAAAGCTATACATAAACTGTTGCGTAGAAAAAGTTGTATTGTCATATCTTAATTATCACATGCGAGCAGAGCAAGTCTGTCTGTCTGTCAACTTGAGAAAAAGAGGAAGGGGTTTTGATATGCCCAGCATCTTTCAAAGGGAGTCAGGTAGGTTACGATATCCATTATATGCACCGCTTATCGTCAGTAGGGTCGCAGGGGTGCTGGAACCCATCCTAGCTATCTTCAAGCGGTGGGCAGGGGACACCCTGAACTGGTTGCCAACCATTCAAGGCTGGGTGGTTAGCAAGCAGCCCCAGGGTGTGGATGTCCAGGCGTCGATTCCAGCTACCGCAGCCTCCCAGTGCAGAGTTTGCATGTTTTCCTGGTGCCTGCGTGGGTTTCTTCCAGGCACCCCAGCTTCCTCACACATTCCAGAAACATTCATGTCACGTTAGTTGGCTGGTCCCTAGGTGTAAATGAGCGTGTGAATGATCTTTTACAGCCAGTAGGGTAGTTTGCTTCAGATGTGGAAACTGACCAAAAATCTGACTTGGTAAAAAAGAGTGTTTGCTGACTCAGATGCTTTCTCAGAAAGTAATTCTATTCTTCCAGGCCAGAACAAATTTGGCCAGGAACACAATATTTCACAGGTGATCAGGTAGGTCACCCTTGGGGATGAAAATGGCCCCAACCCTACCCCCCAAAAAATAAATTTGACTCAGCTATATTATTTTTGCTGACTCAGCATTTTTCCAGAAAGACATTCCCCTATTCTAAGCCAGAACAACTTTCATTTTCAACAAAGTTAAAAGGGTTGACTTATACTGGGAGGTCGCTGGTTCGCGCCTCGGCCGAGTCATACCTAAGACTTATAACATTGGTAAATGGCGGCGCCCTCTGTTGGCTGCGGCTGCATCGGCTCGCTACAACGGGTCAGGTGTATCGACATTTCGTTCTGTGTACATTGTTACAAAGAATGACAATACAAAGGAAATTATTATTATTATTATTATTATTATATGTGAAAAATGGCCCAAAAAGGTGGACTCAGCACTTTTTTTACTGACCCAGCACATTGTTCCAGAAATAAATTCTACTCTCCCAGAATGACACTGAATATCAACACCAGCTTTCACAGGCAGCCAGGTAGTTTACCCCAGATGTGAAAACTTCCACCCAAAAAGCTGCCTGTATTTTTGGTCTTTCTCAGCAGCTTCTCCAAAAAAAACATTCTACTCTCTCAGGCCAGAACAACTTTGACCAGGGACATAGTCTTTTACCAGCAATAGATTAGGTCACTCTGGAGGTTCAAATGCACAGAAAGTTTGGCCAGGATCAGAATATTTCACCAGTAATCTGGTAGGTCACTTTTGAGGTTTAAATGCACTGCCTCACTTGCCTCCCCCCGACTACACGTCACTGCTCCAGTGTATCATTATACAACAAAACATTATAACATGAATAAAACATACAAAGAAAGAATAGAATCAAAACACACCATGAGAAAACAAAATAAATACTCATTGTGTTTCTAATGTTATTACCATACTTACATTGTGCTCAATCGTGTACCTAACATGAAAATCCACGACAGAATGGAATAAAATGAATGAAATGAAACAAATTGAAGAGAAAACACATAAAACCAAAATATGATTCAACAAAATCCTATATTAAACATTGAACCAAGAAAAAACAAAATGATTCAATATAATTAAAAAATGGAAAATACGTTAAGAGAGTATAAGTAAATGAGTAAAATATTAGATATTATGTTGTTAATAATTAAAAACAACACTTAAAACTAGTAACACATTAAGAATACGTAAAATAAGAGTTTCTTGGTTAAAATGTTTTGGTTGGAATCAAATTGTAAATTTATATGAACAAAAAAAAACACTCGCTCAGTCACACCTAGGGACAATTTGGACCGGCCAATTCACCTGAAATGCATGTTTTTGGAATATGGGAGGAAACCGGAGTGCCCAGAGGAAACCCACCAAGCACGGGGAGAACAAACAAACTCCGCACAGTAAGGCCGGGAGCTGGATTTGAACCCACTCAGGAGGTTCCCTCGACCTCAGAACTGTGCCGCACACGCGCTAACCACTGCGCTGCCGTGCTTCCCCCTGCCTACTGCCCGATGATTGCTGGGACGGGCTCCAGCATCCCCGCGACCCTACTGAGGATAAGCGGTGCAGCTGATGAGAGATGAGAAAAAAAACAGTTAAAAAAACTCACCTGATCGTGCTTCCTGACTTCTATGCAAGACTTCCTCCACACAATCGGAAGGGAACCAGCCAGTGCGACCGCGGACCGTCCCCTCCCAGTAGCCTCCCTCACCCACGCTCAGCACTACTCAAAACACACACACACACACACGGTTCAATAACAATAAACAAGTACAACAGAAAACTTGTGCAAAGTTTGAATGATTATTCAAGACAGAAATGTAATTTGAAATAGATGTACAGTGCCATGAAAAATATATTTGCCCCTTTCCTGATTTCCTTATCACTCCTTTATCAGGGTTTCTTCAATTTCCTCATGTTGAGGTTTCTGAGTTTTTCCTTGCCCTCATGTAGGTTTTAGATCAGGGGATGGTGTAATGAAAGTCCGTAGTTTCCAATCATCTGTTGTCTGTACAGCCCTTTGAGATTCCTTGTGATTAAGGGCTATACAAATAAACATGACTTGACACTTAAGTGATAAATATGCAAAAACACAGAGTTCAAGAATGGGCAAATACTTTTTCACAACACTGTAAATAAAGTACAGTTGCACCTCATTATGAGAGCATCTCTAAACACGAGAAGTTTGGTATACCAGTTTTATTTCAACAAAAATCTTGTTAGCCATATGAAGGAAAATCCAGTTCCTGAGCAGTCCCAGAGGCTACCACTAGAGAGTGCTTGAGTCCGCCCACTGGTCAGGACTCCTCGCTGCCAGCATCAGCTCATCCAGTTTGCGCATGCAAACTACTACAAGCAAAATTTCAAACAAATGTGCCGTTAAATCTTTTTGGGTGTATGTCAATTTAAAGTTACAGTAATTTTAATTATACGTATACAGTAAGTGCTTAGGTACGGGATCATTCTTTTTCTAATTTTGATCTGTTTTCCCGTATGAAAAATGGTATACGCCACACACAATTTGAAATGATGAAAAAATGTAGAAAATAGGGGGCAAACGTATAAGTTGATAGGTATACGATCTCTGTGACGCTCCTGCACAGATTTGGCCCTCATGATTTACTCGCATATAATATAATTAATATTATGTTATTTATCTTATTACTGCATTTTTTTTTAATTACTATATTAGATAGATAGATAGATAGATACTTTATTCATCCCCGCAGGATGAATTTAATATTAATATTTAGTGATCAGGAAGATGTATTTTACAGCTTATTAGGGTTCATTTTGATGCTTTGGGGGGTTGGGAATGGGATATGGAAATAGTTTTTGATTATTTCATATCGGGAAAATGACACTAGCAAGTCGAGCTATGAGCACAATCCTGGAACCACTGTACTCACAGTACAAGATAAAATAACACGACACCAAAACAAAAAAGAACACTATTAAGGTTGGGCATGAACCTTTGACCCTGTCTCCTTTGCTGAAGCCGATTTCTCGCTCTCCCTGGGCCGAATGTGCTCGTGTGGCCACGAAGACGCGTCCCGGCACGGCACTGTACAGGCGCCGGCGTTGTCCTGCCGTCTGCATGTTCCCCGAGGTGGCGGCGGCAGGGGTGCTGGTCGGTCTGTGGGAAAGGGACATTTCAAATATACACAGTGCAAAAAATGAGACACGTGATGGACTAGTCTAGGGCTCGGGAACGTACAGCTCGCGAGTAGGGAGGGGCTCTTTTCACAATGTACGTACACGTTTTTCATGGCCAAGGTCAAGCACCCTTTAAATCCAGCACTTATCAAAAGAACGGGAGCCTTTAGTTTCAAACCCTGACTCTAGCCCCAACCTTATTTTGGATCTCTAAAACCGGTTAAAGACCCTAACTAATAGCCCAAACCCCTAGCTCCAACGCCTAGCCCTACACTAAATTTGGTTTAATGCACTAATAAGGATCCTAAACCTTAATTTTTAACCCTAGCCTCAATCCTGTTTTGGAACCATAGAATAAGTTTAAAACCCTTATTTGACACCCAAACTAAGAAACATAGCAAGAATTACAAGCATTTACCAGCATTTAACCTAAAATTCAAGCACTTAATAAACCTTGAAAACACAAAATTAAAATTCAAGCATTTTCAATTGTTTCAAGCACCCCTACAAATCTTGTTTTAATGAATACACCTGGCTCAGAGAATTCACTATTTTAACATGTCTAGGCCAGGAGCGCAGTACTGTATTTCCACCTCTAGTGGGAATAGGACTGTAGTGCTTTTCTACTGGCTGGCAAGAAGATATGTCATTTGAATTGTTTTCTTGTCTCCTAGCAAACGAGATTAATCAGAATACAAATGCAAGTGTGACATCAACCTTTCATCATTTCCTGGATATTTTTTCAAGCAAAAAATTTGCGCACATTCGGGTGGTTGTGGAAGGTAGAAGACCCATCTGAGCATTGTCAGATATAAAAAAATTGTGAATATGCTTGATGGCTGTTGAGATTGTCATGTTTGTTTTGCTGCTGTTGGTGTCGGTGGATTTGTTCAGACCGAGGACAATCGACTTTGGCCTGGACGGATCTATTGACACTAACAAAGATGTTATATAATGAAATTGTGAATATGCTTGATTGCTAATAAGATTTTCGAGAAGGTTTGTTCAAACCTCACTTTGTGTTTGCTGTTAAAAACGTAATATTGGAATATAATATTGTGAATGTGCTTAATTGCTGTTGAGATTGTCATGATTGTTTTCTGTTTTTAGTGTCAATAAATTTGTTCAAACCACAGACCAAAAATAATCGACTTTGGCCTGGACGGATCTATTGACACTAACAAAGATGTTTTATAATGAAATTGTGAATATGTTTGATTGCTAATAAGATTTTCGAGAAGGTTTGTTCAAACCTCACTTTGTGTTTGCTGTTAAAAACGTAATATTGGAATATAATATTGTGAATGTGCTTAATTGCTGTTGAGATTGTCATGATTGTTTTTTCCGTTATTAGTGTCAATAAATTTGTTCAAACCAAAAAAATCCCGGGCAGAGGACTGGAGGATGCTGCTTGGGAGGGTGGGATGTAATCCCACTTGAGAAGACAGAGCTATGCCCTTGTACAATAGTATTGCCCTTTACACATTGGTTAACTGCTGTTAAAATTGTCGATAAAAATTGTTCAAACCTCATATTGTTAGAATATGATATAATGAAATTGTGAATGTATTTAATTGCTGTTAAAAGTGTCGATAAAAACTCATATTGTTGGGATATGATATAATGAAATTGTGTGTTTAATTGCTGTTAAAAATGTCGGAAAAAATTGTTAGAACGTCATATTGTCAGTTAGAGTGAGAATTACGCCTTAAAGAGTGTGAAATATTTAGTGCCTCCAAGTGGCTACAAAAAAACTTTTCAGTAAAAAAGAAAACAAAAAAAAATTATTGAATAATATCAATGTTGAGTCTAAGGAAAAAATAATCATAGGTCGAGAACTTTTTATTTCTTTTACACCGTGGAATCCCCTCTTAAATTGGCGCCATGTTTCTCCGGAATCCCTCGCTCATACCAGACAACACACTGCCATCTAGTGGTCGAATATTACATAATGGGACTTTAACTGATATTGCCGACGTCATCTGCTAAGCATTGGGTCGGGAGTTGAACCCGAGTCGCTCTGTAACTGACAACGCTGACGCCTTTTGCTATGCAGTAGAATCGAACCCGATTCTGCAGCGGTGGTGGCACCCAGTCCTAGCGATGAGCTCACTAGGATTATAGGCTTTATCTTGTCATCACACTATTTCTACTCACAGTGCCACGTTGAACGTTGATTATTATTTTGTTGTAATTAGGTTGTGATAGAGCATTTTGGAAAAGGCTTTCAACTAAAGCAATACAATGTGGTACCGTGAGTGAAAAAAAGTGACTTTTCCTATCCCATCTAAGACCCCAGGGGTCTAGTGATTACCAGGGTTGGGTAGGGTTCCTTTAACTTGATTACTTTCAATTACTTTTGGATTACTCCAATACCAAATATGCTAATAAAAGACAAAAGAAACTAAATATGAATAAAATTACTAAATTTTGTGCAGGCTTGGGGAGTAACGGAATACATGGAACGGCAAAAATGATGTTGGCAAGCTGTTTGGATTTATTTTCATTTTGTTTCTGTCGCATTTTATGTTAGTTTTGCCGGAGATCAAAGAGATCAAAGCCAGGAGAGAAAGCTTACCACGTGTTGTGAGTCATAATTGTATCCATATTTAGTTTATTTTGTCCTTTATTAGCATATTTGGTATTGGAGTAATCCAAAAGTAATTGAAAGTGATAAAAATTATAGTAACCCTACCCAACCCTGGTGATTACACAATAGATTTGGGCTGACTATATCATCATTATTAGCTATTATTACTTATGTCATTTATAGACCAGGCTGCGAGAATATAGTCAGACACTAAACCGATTCACGGCACAGAAAAGCTTGCTGAAGACTGCCATAGCTGAAGGTAAAAACCCTCGTGTATAGAATGCATGGAAAACGTATAAATTGTCAGGTATGTGAAACCATTATTTATTACAAAATCAACCTCAACGATCTTAAGGAACTGTGGGAGGAAGAATTCTGACGAAGACATGGTTAATCTTATCTATCTCGGCTGACGCTCAAAGAAACTGCGGGTCAGATGTATCGACATTTCGTTCTGTATACACGTGTACACGAATGACAATAAAGTAAATCTGAATCTGAATCTGAATCTGAAGAACAATTTTAAGTGACTGAAACAAAATCAAAATATTTGGTTTCAAGAAGGTCCCCGGTCCCTGGGTTACCCCCTCTTTTAAAGATTCTGATCTCTTCTAGAAAAATGATTAATTCTCAAAAAGGTTTGTTGTACTTTTGAGTGAAATGAAATTAACCCTTGTTTGCGACTCTGCTGCCGGCTGCGGTCCTCTTTGTCCCCCATCCTGCCCCGAGATGGGGATCGCGTCCTGGCCCCACGGGGGCTGCTGGAGCTGCGGATAGTTCCGGTATGTTTGAAACCCTACCGGGAAAACCTTAATTTGTCATATGAAATATGTTACATTTGAGGCTGATTTTAGACTCGAAGCAGTAAAAAAATACCTGCACAGAGACAATGTTGGTGCTGAGTGAGTTGGGCATGGCCATCCAGTCAGGCAAATTCATGTTGCTGTCACTGTTAGCACGCAGGAACGGGTGAGGGTGAGGTAACGTCAGGGTGTGTGTGCTCTCGCGCCGCTGAGGGGCGTACTTGGGAGACTCTACAAAGGGGACTGACGGAAGGGTCAGAAGGGAGCCAGGTAGGTATTAGGCGGAATGAAATGATTGGAATGTTACATCAATAGGAGCAGGGAAAGGTAAAAGGGGTTTGGATCAAGGGATTGGAGTTACAATTAGGATTAATTGCCCTGGGTTTTGGTTGGCAAATTCAAAGGTAACCATTACAAGTAGTATTCAGTTGTCATCGGAGTTCAAATTTAGGGTTAGGATCAGAAGGTAGGCATTAGAATTTTAGGTTAGAAAAGCAAATGTGTGTGTGATAATTAGTTTAAAAAGGGCCAAAATAATGCATATGTGATGCACAAACTAGATTTAGCTATAAGCTGATTTTTATCTGTAGTCCCTCAGAGGAATACCAAAACAGACACAGGGAGACAGAAGACACAGAGAGAGCAAGACAAAGACAGCCAGAGACAGAAAGACAGAGAAAGAACACACAGACACAGAGACACAGACAGAAACACAGAGCGAGGAGCACAGTGACTGTTACAGAGACAAAAAGACAGACAGACAGACAAAGACAGACCAAGGGACGGATATACAGACGGAAAGAGACAAAGACAGTTACAAACACAGACAGACAGACAGCAAGCAAAGAATGTCAAATTCCAGCATCTTTAACTTAGAATCAGGTTTGTCCATATGTGCAAGATCTAAAGTTTGCTTAACAGTCACATTGAGGGGATCATTTAAGTTTATTTGATTTGCAGTTGCTCACATAAAAACACCTTTTAGCAGGGCTCGTTGCCAGATTATGCAGAATACTTAGGCTAAAACGAGATTCGAGCAGATAAAAATTGTCAAAAGTTAACAAATTAAATGTCTTGATATGTTGGAGGTGGTATGAGATTTTTGGAGGGCTTAGTTGAACAAACTACTTACTAAGTGTCTGTGTAACCCAACTGTTTGTTCACAAAGAAAAGTAATATTTTTTATATGAATACAAAGTTTAGTAAACGTGCAAAAGACTAACCTATATCGGCGTCCCGGTGGTTTTTGATGATCTCCCCAAGCTCGAAATTACCCGACATAACAGCAACCTAATTGAATGACATTGAACCTAGTATTCAAGTTACTTCAATTTATGCACTTGACTTTGACAGAAACATGTAAAACTAGTCATGCATTACCTGAAATGGGGTTTGGCCATTGTTGTTCTTCGTCTCTTTGTTGGCACCTCGATAAAGTAGAATTCGTGCACAGCTTTCCTAGAAAAATTATATTTCATAAAGACCTGAGTAATGTACATCTATCATCACATCTGACCTCTACGAGGAAAAACAGAATTCTAATTACACGTTTGAATCATAATCAATGCTTCTCTTGCTGAAATCTGCTCATAGCCATATATAGATATTTGGACATACAGGAGGCGATGTCCCTTTTATCAAACAGGCCTGTATAAGCTAATACAAGCTGTGGACCAAGAATAAAAGGCTTCTATTGGCCAAGAAAAATTTAAATCTTAAGGTCAAAGGCCAACTACCTTATTGGGAATAATTCTACCAGTCTATTCATTTTTAAAAGAGGGTATTGGAACGAGACCAACGACTTAGAAAAAAGAATGTCAAATGAAACAAACATGCTTTTAGGGCAGATTACTATGAATTTGTCGGCCTTATCGTGGGTTTTGGAGTAAATATTTTACACAGTTGGATTCCAGGGATTGTTCCGGGTGTAACGAAGCAATTTTGGCATCCATTCTACTAATATCATGACGGCCAGGAGACACAAATGGTGAGTTACGCTGGCTTCTTAGTTTGCGGGTATCTTTTTCACACTCGTAGTGATGTTTCTGTGATGGCTGGTATCTTCAATCCAAAGAGTTTAAGCTTTCCAATGATATGTGATATGATGTATTTCAGTGACTGGAGACATTGTACGGACACGTATTTGTTTATCAAAAGTCAAGCGGCCTACCAGCAGGCCTTCGAAATGTTAAGGGGTTAACATTCTTCTCTCACCCTAATAGAGACTAATTGGTCTGAATCCATCATATATGTTGTGATGGATATATTCCGTTACACAGCATTGGCTTCTATAATTCAAGCCTTTTCATCAATGTCGCCCCAAAAATATTTTAACACATCACTGCATGGATTAAATACTTATTGTGTCCTAGAACATTTTCTTTGACAAAAAATAGAATAAACTTGAGTGTTTGCGCTCTAATAGCTTCACCGAAACACAGTGTTCATTACACATACAGTTCTGCACATAGATCTCATTTGAAATAATTTTGTGACCAACACACACTTGGATAAGTAAATGTAGTAAATCATATGCAAGATGTACCTTGTTATATAAAGCACAAATGTGCAAGGCAGTGTTCCCAGATGCATTCTGGGAGGTGGAGTCAGCTCCGTAAAAAAGGAGGTGTTCTAGGTGCTGAGAGTTGCCATGCTGACATGCCTGAGTGGAAACAACAAACACATATTCTCAAACACATGACAGTAATCCTTTGCTGTATCGCAGCTTACTTTTCGCGGTTTCGCTACTTCGCGGATTTTTATTGTGCATTGTGTATAGTTACACAGTCAGCCCTGCCCCTATGTAAAGTATGGCTTCTGTAAGACAAACAGGACGCAGTCGTATTGTTTTTCAATGAATAAAGATGAATTAAAGGTAAGATCAGGCCTCAAAAAATCCAGCCCAACTTGACCTACGACCATAGGTATTAAAGCCCAACCGAGCTAAAGCCCGACCGATTCACATGATTTGCAGGACCGAGCACGAAGCACACAAAACTGTATAAAAAGTGCCATATTTTATATATCTGTGTCTGCAGAGGTTTCATCGACTAACAATTTTCCATCATTGACAGATTTTTTTAAGAGTTTGACAGGAAAATCTTAAGGCGGTGCGGCACTTTCAAAGAGAGAGTCAGAGAGAAAGAAAAACAATGATGAGTGGATGAAATAGAATTTAAAAAGGCAGCGAAGGAGAAGCCCAGCCCAGCCTGACCTAAGCGTAATGATTGACTTTTTTGGCCTTACCCAAATTTTGGGTCAGGCTCAAGGAGGGCTCGGGCTTGGGCTTCAGATCTTACCTCCAAGATAGATACAGTATGTGTTTTCTTCCTTATACAGCTTTTAATTTTTTGCTTCTCCAGACATGTTTTTTTTTGGAGGGGTGTCCAATATGGCTCTTTCAACATTTTGGGTTGCCGCCCCCTGCCTTAATGAAGATTTGCCTACTGTCCACATGATGGCGACAAAGTATCATGTAAAGTAAAAACGTAGTGTCTTGATATCAATTCCGCCCCTTAGTGCAAAAGATTCTTTTTTAAATAGAAGAAGTGTTTTGGGGAAAAAAACGTTTATAAAGTACAGTACTTTTATTTGATAAAAAAATCTTTAGCCTGGAAATTCTGTATGTTCTTTGGTTTTAATGTAAAATAGAGTATTTATTGAACAGACAAATACATTTAAAAATGTTTCTACTTTGCAGGTTTTGACTATCGTGGGACCTTCTTGGAATGTAACCATAGTGAAAAAGGAGGGACAAGTGTACATGCATGGACAAACTCGCACAAACAAAAGTTATTCTTGCTTTCACACATTGCTGCCGATGAGAATGCATCTACCTGAATTCCTCTTGGCAGGCGTCGACTTGACGGATGAGGACGTGGAGGACACACACACAAAATGAAGATGATGATGAAGACAAAGACGAATACAAAGGTAAAGACAGAGCGGCAGACCTGATGCGTTTCGTCCCAGCCGTTCTCGTCCCTGATACCCGGCTTGGCGTGGTGGTACAGCAGCGTTTCACAGCAGGAGGTGTCGCCACCTGTCAGCACAGTGTGGTAGAGCGGAGTCAGACCCCGACGGTCCTTGTAGTCCGGAGAAGCGCCCAGAGACAAGAGGACCTGAAACATCGACATACAAATTGACATTGAAATCGATTCACAGCATTTACCATCCCTCTCATTTTAATTTCTGAATTGTAAAAAGTCACTGTAGTGCAGACAGGTATGGACCTGTCAACTTTGGGGAAAACCATTGTTCATCGCAATAGTTACAGGTTTCGATTTATGTGACTGAAGGGGAATTAGATCAAATTACAATAACGCCTGGATGCCTAAAGTTCTATCTGCAGTAAAAAATTGAGCCAACCAGGTTTTTTGCCATCTTAATGATCCAGCCAACATACCAACCTATTTTTTTACCGTCTTTTTCCTATTTTCGTGTGGTGTTCTAGTGAAGCTTCTTCTGTAGATGGTTGGTAAAGAAAATTCATTGAATCCGGGTATGTTTGTCTTGATTAAAGTATGCTGAACTTTAAACTTCCCTTTAAATTGTTGATGAATCGAAAGCTTTTTCCACAGTTTTTGTTCGAAAATGATCTAAAATTTGGATATGGACCTCTTAGAAGGCAAGACCATATAAGGAGATTAGAATTTCCTTTTTAATTTATTTTGTCAATCGATTATTTGCTCAAATAATTTATTGACTCCTACACACGCTTCACTCACATTTATATATTTTTTGATTATTTCAAATTGTGTACACCGTACAACAATATTTTTATGGATTTTTTTCTTTAAATGATCGATGTCGTCTTGCCTATTTGGGCTCTAATAGTCTTATTTGTCTCGGTCACTGGTAGCAGACGACAACGTCACCGTAGATTGCTAATGAAAATTGAGTCTGCGAATTCCTACACTCCTACGTATAATGTGTGTACTGCGCTGTGTACTTTACATCACAATTTTGGCCAAAATTGTTCTGTACAGTTCTGAATTTTTGCTCCGAATTCGGAGATGGAATAAGAGCTTGCTCTGTCCACTCCACGCATCGGCCCAGTATTGCAGTACCTCCGGGAACGGTGCATTCGCAATGATCGCAGCAAGGCTTTAGGGCTAGGACCTTAGCTTGGCCTTTTGGCTGAGAGTAATAGTCTTAGAGAGTAAGAGGCTCCTAGGCTTTTTAGCGTATTATGAACTGACCGATAACGGATAATGGATAATGAATAACGAAGATAGAACAATAACCTTAAAAACCCCAAACCCCATGTGTATGACAACATATTATTCAACACTAAGCAACAAAAATTAACAAATATACTGAAATAATTCTTTGTGATTTTTATTTGGTAAATTATCCAAACTTGTTTACCCAAAAATCTTTGTTTTTATTCTACGTAATCTGTCTTGCTGTGAGTAAATAGGTGTCCAGTTGTGTTTGTAAGTTTTATTTTCACTTGATAACTGTAATCGCAATTATTAATGAAGGGGAGAATTTGGCTGAGGTTGACAAGTATGAGAAACGCGGCCAACACTGTCAACAAGTGACATATTTTATGTAAGTGTGAGCAGGGCCGTTGATAGCCATTACGGTGCCCTAAGCACAAATGGTGACAGTGAAAGCAGACCTTCGAGTGACACTTTTCACAATCTTTTTACAACTTTCTTGTATTCGATGTTTTACTTTGTGACAAATCCTTGATTAAACCACAATCAAACTTAGTTATGTTTCCGGTGCTTTTCTTTTTCGTTTTGTTTTGTTATTTAATACGCGCACTTGTTTTGGTATTAAAGGCGGTCATGTGAGACTTGCATCTAATAGGCCAGTGCGCCGGAGAGGTCACATCCAATAGGCCAGTGCGCCATGTGAGCTGACAAAAAATAATTCGAACCAAGAAGAGTGCGCACGTTAAAACAGTGCGCCGAATGAGTGTGGAAAAAAATGAGCTTTTTTATTTCTCCGCTCCGGACTCTTGTTGCCGTTTCGAGGACATGTTCGCACTGGTGTTCACCAAATTGCGAATGAGGCATAATCAAACATACCACTGGGAGGGAAGGGTGGCACCATGAGGGAAGGGTGGCACCATGAGACTGGAGATTCACCCCTTTTCTCAGGAAATTTGGTTTATGCTGCTTTTGTATTGTTTAACCATATTAGCGCATATTACTAACACTTTTATTAAACCTTTACACTCGTTTTCATGACCCTGATTTCTTCTGGTGCCCTCCCGGGTACTTGATGCCCTTCACAGTGTGCGTTATGTGCGTTTGCGGGGCTACGGTCCTAAGGTGTGAGTTCAGGACAAAGCATAAGCGATGAAGATGACACATTTAAAATTAGAGCTTCTACGTGTGTACCAGCAGCGCGATATGGCGGTGGCCTCGGACGGCTTTGTGGAGCGGCGTCAGGCCATCTTTGGCACGGAAGTCGATGTGGGCGCCTCCATCCACCAGCACGCGGATCGGCTCGCCACCGCCTGGCTCGCACTGAACTGCCAGCGACAGGGGCGTTTCTGTTGGGCACAAACACGCATGCACATCAACCCAAAATGGCACTCATACAAACGTAAAGGGGCTCGTTATTGTTCACCGATCCCTTAACAACCTGGGTCTGTGCTGTGTCTTAGGAATGTACAGCCGGATGCACCCATATTTTTTTTTTTTTATGGGGGGGGGGTGCTAGGGGTTTGCTCCCCCAAATCTTACGGAATTTAAACTTTTTTACCTGTTGGAACCATCTCCTGGCTTGTTCATGATGCGTGTACAAGTACGTGCATTTATTAGACACACACAAATAAATTCATCCTTCATCTTTTTGGGGTTTTGGGTTGGACTTTTGGACTCTACTTGAAGTTGGCCTTTCATTCATTTCACCATTTTAATGCTTCTGTAACAAATATTAACAAAATAAAAACCTGCAGGGAATAACATGACGTAACTCTCCAACAACACGCGGAACATAATGAGCTTTGCAGAGGCTGCAACGTTGACACAAGCCAGGAGCGAATAGTAATGTTTCAAACTCCGTACAGCACCTTTTTAAAGAAAATATTGAACACACAACTTTTTAAGGACGCCTCAAACAGCTCACCATACCTTCAGAAAAGCAACATTTGCAAAGGCACGCGAAGAATAATGCAAGCACATTGCTGAACACAGAAACACACGCACTCACACATTATCATCGGGTAAACATGGGCCTTTGCTGCTGTTGACACGAAGCGTTAAAAGGGCTTTGCGGCTGGCACCCCAAAGTGACACGCTACTGTGAAGCGAGCGCCACCAAGCCAACAGACGGCACCAACGGGAGGTGCCAGACGCAAACTGGCACCCAGAGCCGTTACTCATTTGAGACCACTTCCACGTGTGTTCTCTCATGACAGTAAATTACAAGAGCTGTAGTAAGGGAAGGCCCAGCAGCGGCTCCACGTCCTGAGAGGAAAACAACTTGGAACAGAAGCTGGTGGAGTCCTTCTATGGAACCATAGTGAAGAGCATATTGTGCTGTGCTGTGAGCACAGCCGCAGACAGATAAACCTTCAAGTCATCATACAGAGGTAAGATCGGGCCAAAAAAAATCCAGCCTGACTTGACCCATGCCAGCAGGTATCATAACCTGAACTCTGCCTGCAGGTATTAAAATTTGACACAATTCAAGCCTGACCAATTAACTTAATTAGCAGGATCGTGCCAGGAGCAAACCCAAAAGATTATATTTTACTTTGGAGGGAGGAGGAGAGAAGAGTCATGATAACAATGTTAAGCCCGTCTTAAGTAACAAATATCTAAGTTAAACAAGACTGTACAAACATATTTTAGATCTCTGTATTTGCAGACGTAATATTAACATATTCCCACCGTTGACGGATTTTTTCAAGCGTTGATGGGTACATTTTAAGGCTACCCGTCATTTTAAACCACAGCAGCAGTGCGTCTTTGAGAATCTAGCACGCCACTTTAAGAGAGAGAGGCAGTGAGACAAAAAAAGACAGTGATGAGCGGATAACAAATAAAAGGACAGCAAGAGAGAATCCCAGCCTGAAAATAATGATTGACATTTTAAACCCGACCCAGCCCAAATATTCGGGTCAGGTTGGCTCAGGATTAAGATCATACGCCTGTCATAAATACAGGCCAGAAAATGCTCTGCTGCTCTCGACCGTGAACTAGAGGACAATGTATACTCATGATACCGCAGCAGAGCCAACATTAACCTCTCAACCCCGGTCACTGCCTCTTTAATTTGGTGCTAAAGATTCCTTATAAACAAGGACTAAAAGACTCAGAGACAGGGCCATCATCAACCTAAACAAGCACACAAGCCTTTGAAATAGAATAAGATATATCTCACCTATGTATACAAATATGTTTAATCATATTGTATTTCTTTACTCTTAAATGTCATTGCACTACTTTCATCGCATTGTTTTCTGACTCAAGTACATCTTAGGTCAGTCTACAAGCACTACCCTATAAATAGAGCCCATCGTCATATTTCTTTTCGTCTCAATTTTCCGTTTAGTTTTTAGGACATATTTATCATGGAAGTGCTACGTCTAATCTTGTTATTTCAATCTTGTTATGAGCAATGTCCAATAAAGACAATTCTAATTACTTTGGATGTACTTCTTTAGATGTCCGCTAGAGAGCGACAAAAATAAATCCTCGGACCAGCCTCTCGTCAAAGAATATGTGTAATTATACAGTACGTGAGTACGTACTCAGAAACTTGAAGTTTGCATGCACTACCTTCTAAATATTATCTAAATGTCCTAATATTACGTTTATTTTATTTTTTATTCACGCCCTTTTTGACATGTTTATCCTGGAGTGTCTTATAACAATGTAAGCAATGTTATAATCAATGGAAGTAAAGATGATTATATTCTATTCTATTTATTTCCTATCCTAATTTGTCCAATGCAGAAACTGTGTGACAAAAAGTCACTCACAAATAAAGATACAAGTCGTAAATAAAAACATTGGAAAAAACACTAACAATAATTGGACTGCAAGTGACTTCAATATTGGCAAAATTGTGCCATTTTTGGGTTCAAAGCCTTAATAATAGGTTGATTTTGCACCTATTGTGGAAAAAATATGTGTAAATGACATTTTAATATTTGCGCCTAAACCCAATGAGTGAAATTCTCCAAACAAACGCAACACTTTCAACTAGGACAAGAAAGTTTGATCACATAACCCCAATTTTAGACGACTGCACTGGCTCTCTGTCAGTTTGTTAATAAAGAATATTCTATTTCATTTCTCTGAATTGAAATGGCGTAGATGTTACAGGTACGGTAGGTTTTTGACGGAACGCCTGGAACAAACTTACCTTACAGCGTTAAGAGTTTAGAAAAGACAACATGGTGCACAAACGTAGAAAATCTCATCTCCACAAAAAATAAGAAATCCGCACTAAATTAAAGCTGTAAAACCTGCCCCCAACCAACTTACAGTCATTAATGAGCGGTTGACCTCACACCACAGTTTTGGTGTCTTTGTTATGTATTAGCTTATTTTCCTTACCGCCAGTGTCTGCATCTTGGTAATTGGGATCAAGGCCTTTGTCCAAGAATTTGCTCATCTTTTCCACGCCGTTGGTTTGGATGTAATCCATGAATTTTTTCAA
This sequence comes from Urocampus carinirostris, assembly GCF_059441175.1. Taxonomy (NCBI): domain Eukaryota; kingdom Metazoa; phylum Chordata; class Actinopteri; order Syngnathiformes; family Syngnathidae; genus Urocampus; species Urocampus carinirostris. The sequence continues at coordinate 41,897,551 of NC_142349.1, read as the reverse complement.
ACTGGCCTGAATGACGAGAGAGTCAAACCTGGAACCTTGCAGTAGCGGCACCAACCACAGACGCTTTCGAAATGTTCTATACCTTAGTGTGCAGTTTGGCCAGCTGCTTCTCATCCAAGTTGGTCTGCTTGTACACCCGTGTCTTGTATCTGAACTACAGGAAAGATCATGAGTGAACATTATGAGACATTCTAGTTCTTTGAAGTCAAGCTACAAACATAACATCGTGATCCTCGCTCAGGAGTGGGTAAAGGGATTTAATGGCGCCAGCAAAACAAAGTTGAGAAAATGACTAGCAGATTTAAATATGGCCGCTGGATGTCGCTAAAGTTAAGCACCGGTCCCAAAGCTGAATTTACTGACTACTATTTATAAACCAGAGAACTTTTGAGGAAACAAACATCGCAACGTCATCTTACTTAAAATACAACTTGTTAAGGCAATACGATTCCACCTACCTGGATTAAAAAAAAATACACAGTTAAAAAAATAACACCTGGGGGTCTTTGCAGAACTCTAAAAAAGCTTTAGCTCAATTCTATAATAGATATGAAATCGGACAGTGTAGTTCCCACATTCATTTAAAAAAATCAATAAAAAAAAATTAAGAAGCAGAAAAAATCTTCCGTGATTGGCGAGGATCGGATTCAGGACTACACTACCTCATCAGCATATACAGAAAAATTAAATACATCAATCAGCCATTTTTTTCCATCTGGCCCGGTGTTGTGCCCTTTTCCGACTCCTCTGCAGATTCCTCCCCCCCTCGCGTGAACGCGCATTCTGCTATTCTGCTGCGCTTCCAACAAAAGCGATCATATTCTATATAAAACGCTTATTAAAACAATAAAGCGAGCTAATTATAACAATTGGGAGATCCTAGTCTATATAACGCGTTTATTTAAACAATAAAGCGCGATATAACGCGTTTATTTAAACAATAAAGCGCGAAGCGCGATCGTATTCTACAAATTGCGTTTGTTAACGCGGATGCAAAAGTCACCAATGTCAATGTACGCTATGATTTCCGCGATCACAACTAATTGTACACAAATAATATTTATTTGATTTACTATAATATCCGTATGTAATGTCTTTTTTATTGTGAATGAAACCCTGGTTGCATTGGATCCCGCGGTGTAAACAAATAGTTTTTTTTTTTTCCATTTAAAATCGGACTTCCCTGCCTATACTGTTTGCAAAATAAGACACGCTTTAAACCTTATTATGCTCTTTGGTTTTGGGATCCAACTACAGAGGAATACCTCCACTATGCGATGTGTTACTGAATAGGTGTTCGACCAATCTAGTTCGTTTTTATTACTACTATTAATAATAATAATAGTAGTATTATGAAAAACGTCTGAAAGTTTTCAAATTCACTGTGCTGACATATTGATGCCACAGAAGGTTACTCTAGAAGTTACAAGTCTGTATCTCCAACAGAGTCTGTTTTAGCAGGGGGGGGGGGAGGATTTGGGCTGGCAAAATCCTCCCCCCCCTGCTAAAACAGACTCTGTTGGAGATACAGACTTGTAACTTCTAGAGTAACCTTCTGTGGCATTAATAAGTCAGCACAGGGAATTTGGGGTCATTTGGAGTTTTTATTCAGGAGTTAGCAGGGGGAGAGGGATTTTGGCCAGGCATTTCTGCCCCAAATCCTCCCCCCCCCTGCTAAAACAGACTCTGTTAGATATACAGACTTGTAACTTCTAGAGTAACCTTCTGTGGCATTAATAAGTCAGCACAGTGAATTTGGGGTCATTTGGAGTTTTTATTCAGGAGTTAGCAGGGGGGGAGGATTTTGCCTGCCCAAATCCTCCCCCCCCCCCCTGCTAAAACAGATTCTGTTAGAGATACAGACTTGTAACTTCTAGAGTAACCTTCTGTGGCATTAATAAGTCAGCACAGTGAATTTGGGGTTGTTTGGAGTTTTTATTCAGGAGATAGCAGGGGGGGGAGGATTTTGCCAGCCCAAATCCTCCCCCCACCTGCTAAAACAGACTCTGTTGGAGATACAGAATTGTAACTTCTAGAGTAACCTTATGTGGCATTAATAAGTCAGCACAGTGAATTTGGGGTTGTTTGGAGTTTTTATTCAGGAGATAGCAGGGGGGGGGAGGATTTTGCCAGCCCAAATCCTCCCCCCCTGCTAAAACAGACTCTGTTGGAGATACAGACTTGTAACTTCTAGAGTAACCTTCTGTGGCATTAATAAGTCAGCACAGTGAATTTGGGGTCGTTTGGAGTTTTTATTCAGGAGTTAGCAGGGGGGGGGAGGAGGATTTTGCCTGCCCAAATCCTCCCCCCCCCCCTGCTAAAACAGACTCTGTTGGAGATACAGACTTGTAACTTGTAGAGTAACCTTCTGTGGCATCAATATGTCAGCACAGTGAATTTGAAAACTTTCAGACGTTTTTCATAATACTACTATTATTATTATTAATAGTAGTAATAAAAACGAACTAGATTGGTCGAACACCTATTCAGTAACACATCGCATAGTGGAGGTATTCCTCTGTAGTTGGATCCCAAAACCAAAGAGCATAATAAGGTTTAAAGCGTGTCTTATTTTGCAAACAGTATAGGCAGGGAAGTCCGATTTTAAATGGAAAAAAAAAAAACTATTTGTTTACACCGCGGGATCCAATGCAACCAGGGTTTCATTCACAATAAAAAAGACATTACATACGGATATTATAGTAAATCAAATAAATATTATTTGTGTACAATTAGTTGTGATCGCGGAAATCATAGCGTACATTGACATTGGTGACTTTTGCATCCGCGTTAACAAACGCAATTTGTAGAATACGATCGCGCTTCGCGCTTTATTGTTTAAGTAAACGCGTTATATCGCGCTTTATTGTTTAAATAAACGCGTTATATAGACTAGGATCTCCCAATTGTTATAATTAGCTCGCTTTATTGTTTTAATAAGCGTTTTATATAGAATATGATCGCTTTTGTTGGAAGCGCAGCAGAATAGCAGAATGCGCGTTCACGCGAGGGGGGGAGGAATCTGCAGAGGAGTCGGAAAAGGGCACAACACCGGCCCCTAGCCATGTTTTTTTTCAAACTAATGCATATCCAAAAGTTTGCCCACCTCTGTCCTAACTAGGATAAGAAGTATTAGTTGCTGCAAGCTATAATAAGATAAGACTAATTTAGATATTTTTAAATCTTATTATAATGACGTGACTTTTGGAAAATAAAGAAGAAAGTAATACATTGCATATGTTTCATGTATTGCAACATCAAAGAAGAAAAATAAAGTAGCGGAACATTTGAGTGTGTACCTCCAAATAGGGCACCCCTTTCTCAAAAGACTGCGGGTATTCTTTGAGCAACCGCTCCTCCTCCAGAAATTTGGCGTCATGGCCGTCGGTGGCGGGCTGGAAGAGGCCATAATTCAGAACGTCTCGCAGCGACTCGGTGAGCGAGCAGAGAACTTGCTGCTTGGCTTTCCACACGGTCGCGTCCGGGTTGAAGCGCAAACATTTCTGGGGACAGATGCTAAAGCTAAGTCACATTGGTAACCGCGTCGAAACAACAACAACAAAAAAACTAATGATCAGAAAGAATAGCTTACTAAATACAGTATGTCATAAAAATGAGCACACGCCTCACAATTCTGTAGAGATTCCTTTATAATGTTTAGTCGAATAACACCTAAGAACCATCGCTTTGACACAATGAAGGGTAGTCTATGTAAAACTTGTTTGTTTGGTTCCCTTAACCACTACCATCATAGAGCACCATTTCCTGTAGTGTGTCTTGGGCAAGTACTGCCTGGTGGCGCTCATCCCTCTCTGGGTCAACATGTTTCCACTCATCTCGACCTTTCACATTTTAGGCGGATGTGCTTACCACTGCACTACAGAAACCATGTACTCTTAGTGAGTAGCCTATTTTTGGCATTACCTGAAGGTGTGTCATGCTACTGCTTCATCAAGGCGGGGGTCTTATTCGAAAACACTTTCCTAACACTTGTCATACTGGTATGTTATAGTAAAAACATCGGAAAAAGAGTCACCAGGTCAGCGCTAAATGTATTTTGTCTATTTATACATCCCCCGTTATTCACCTAAGTATTTACACCAACAACAAAACCATCAAATTAACACAAAAAAAACAAAATGAAAAATGACAAAAAAATTGGGTGAAAATAGAAGCCAAATGCAAAAAAAAAAAAAATCCGCTCCAAAAACTCAAAATATAGCCAGTAGTAGCAAAACCCTTAGTAAGAAAAGTGAGTACACCGTAAAGTGAAAGGTCCCAAATTGTCAATATTTTGTGTGGCCACCGTAATCCTCCTGGGCTCCACGTTGGATACCCCTTCTCTACAGTCTCTCTATGGTCTGAGTACTCACAGGCTTAACCTGCCTTTTCCATTTCCGTAGCAATGCTGAGAGCACTCTTGCGCTTATTTTCCTTAGGTAGCATTTGAATGTGACGCTGTGCATGTTCAATCAGCTTCTTCTGACGTCCACCGAGAGCAATATTGTGAGTGCATTCTGATTGGTCATTGTACTGCAGCTCAACAACAGGGAGTTGGCAATCTTGTAGCCTTGGCCAGCCTTTGTGTAGGTCCACAATTCTTTTTGTAACATCCCTAGAAAGTTTCGTGCCGTGGTGTGCCATTTTGGGAGTTTTAGTGACCAGTATGACAAGACTGTGAGAGCTGTACTCCAAGTTGAACACACCTTCCTATTCACACCTAAGACCTATTAAGAGTAACAAGTCACATGGTATTTTAAAATGAATAACAAGCTTGTTTAGACATTTAGGGGGTGTAGTGTCTTTGGGGTGTACTCATTTTTGTTGCCAGGGGTTTGGCTATTGATGGCTCTATTTTTTGAGCAGAAAAATAAATTTACATTCTGCTTGTATTTTTAGGCACTTAATTTTTTTGTCATTTTTTTAATTTTGTTTTTGGTGTTCCTTTATTGGGCAGCACGGCGGCGCAGTGGTTAGCGCGTGTGCGGCACAGTTCTGAGGTCATGAGTTTGAACCTCCTGTGTGGAGTTTGCATGTTCTCCCCGTACTTGTGTGGTTTTCCTGCCACATTCCAAAAACATGCATTTCAGGTTAATTGGTTGGTCCAAAATTGTCCCTAGGTGTTTTTTTTGAGGGGGAAAAAATGAATTTATACTGTTATAAAACCCTTTTTTACAGTATCAAAGTTATGTTCATGATGGGATGATCTTCAGTGTTATTCTGTTAAAAGTTAAAAGAAATCTCTGCGGAACTGTAAGAAGTGTACTTACTTATGTGACTTACTCTCATACGACTCATAGAAAAGCAGTGCTTCAAAAATTTGTGGAGGAGCAAAGTATCGATCCATGACAATAAAAATCCATTCGATCTAAGTTCTTGATTAGTATAGATAATATCGATACTTGGATCGATCCACCCACCTCTACTAATGTACATGCACAAAGTCAAAGATGTGTCAGCAAAGTTAAGATGTCACCCCACAGAGTATGAAGAATGATTGCTGTATGGTTCTAATTGGAAGATACACACGGTAGCTCACTGAACTAAAAAAAAAATCTTTCAAACCCCACACACACAGATTTCTGTATGCATCACTTTCATTCTCCTTCAGTTTTTCTTCACCGTCTCACACATCCAGCGCGGTTACCAAGGCAACCAGTTCATTAGCAGAGCAAGCTGCTTGTTGCCACGGAGACTTCTCGTAGAGATGGTTGTGCGCGTGTATATGAGTGTGCATGCACACGTGTATTCGTGTGTCAGAAAAATGGGGTGGGGTGAAAATAGAAGCCCAATGGTTCCAAAAGAAAAAGACCGTGATTGGTTCGGTAAACCAACTCTTATCTATGAAGCTGGGCGACATGAAAACGCTGACAACATTTTTTTTTTCCAGCTGCCGAAGACGTTTTAACCTAGAGCGGCCATCCCTTCAGGAATTAGACGGGTCCGCCCGTTCTGCCAATTAGGGGCCATCTCAAAGACAGCGGCGCGGTTCTGCCCCGTCCCTCCCCTCCTCATCACGGCGGAGGCCCTTTTATGGACAGCTTACGTAAACGTTCTCCGCACTGATCCTTTCTTTGTGTTGATGACATACAGCAGGGTTCAGAAACGTATGGCTTGTGAGCAGCTGTGGCTTTTTTTTATGAGTACATTTGGCTCGGAGAAAGTAACGGCAGGAGCGTTGTGGAGCATATACCTTTAAGGCTGGTAAGGATAAAATGTCATTAGGATTTTTCTTTGTGTCTCTTAGCCAACGAGATGCATCAGAATACACATGTCGGTGTGACGTCTGCCCTTTTACCCTTTCCTGGATATTTTTCATGCGTAAATGTGTGCAAGTTAGGAAAAAAAGGCATAGTGGCGGGAATGTTGTTGGGGCCCTGGTTTGTTGAAAAAGTGCAAGGGAGCAACTAGGGAGCGCCCAAGAGTTGCATGCAACTCCAAAGTCGCTTGTACACAAAAGAAGATGTTTATTGATTTTGTTGGTAATGAGAATGCCTTGGCACAAAACCTAGCTAAAGACACTTACATAGATGAAAAGTTAATTTGTGCAAACTTTCACGAATATTGGTTTAGCCTTTTCACAGCCTGTAAGTCTCACACACACACACACACACACACACGCTGGTGCGCTTTGGGATTCATGAAGTAGTTTAGATGACGAGTAATCAATGATGCGCATGAGGACTTCCAAGACGAATGTGTTACATTTCAAAGAGGTCGAGGATTTGGATCTATAAACAGAATAGAGGATGAATAATGACCACACGATTCACAAGGTTAGAACAGTGACCACTTCTCGTTTGCTGGGTTTTTTGACATATTTACCGAAAAACTGCTCACACCTTGTTTTGTCACCAGAGGTCAACAACCAGGGGGAACTGGGAACACCAGCGCCTAATCTGCTCACACCTGAATTTTAGGTTGGGTCATCCTGTCACGTTTTGCAGAAGTGCTTCCATTCCGGCGTCCCTGCATTAGGTCCGCCTCCATCCAGACTTCTGTCACCATGTGCCTCTGTTCTGGCTTCCGTGCATTCGGGTCCACCCTGCAAAACCTGGCCAGATGAGCCAACCACCAACCTTCTGTATACTGTCATGGCGAGGAGAGAAGGGTCACTCAGCCACTTCCGTATCTTGTCCCAACGGCCGATTCTGGTCCCTGTCCTGGCGGCAAGAAGATTCCTGTCCTGGTAACAAGAATGCCTTTCAGCCATTTCTGACCCTGTTTCGGCAAAGACGGACAAGGATCTTCACCTGTCCACAGTACCAGCAAAGGAATGTCTACTGCAGCCTCTGTGATTTTTGTTGTTGTTTCTCCTTGGCCCATCTGGCATCCGGCCTTTGAGAGGGAGGGTAATGTCACCTTCACAAGAAGTTACCAACCCGTGGGTGAGGAACTGGGCACACTTGCGCTAAATCTCCCCACACGAGATTTTTGGACCGGGTCATTCTGTCATGTTTTGCAGGGGTGGATCCATTCCGGCTTCCCTGCATTTGAGTCCACTTCTGCGAAACGTGATTGTCTTTAAACGATTATTTATGACAAAAATGACGATCAAAATGAACTTCAACGATCGTAAGTGACTGCGGGAGGGAGACAAATTTTAAGTGGGATATTTGTTCATATGGGACCCAGGCTCTGGCATTTTTATTATCATTTCATATAAGGTATGAAATCATAAAACGAAACAGTGAAATAAAATACACTGAAGTCTTTTGAGACAAGTTTTGGCAGCTTTGTTTTTTATGTTTTAGAATATATGGTGTCGATCTCACAGATAAAAAAAAATCTTAATATTTTGCTCGCATGGCTCTTTTGCGTGAAAAAAAGGTTTCCCACCCTTGCTTTAAGGCAGTGGATCTCAAATAGTGGGTTGCTAGTCTCTGTTATGTTTTTTTTTCCATAACCAAGTGCAATTGCACCTACAATACCCTAGGGGAGAAATGGTGCTCTCTTGGCAGAGTGTTTAGTTTACATTCTGCGAGTATGAGCATTGAAGTGGAGCGGACCCTCTAGTGACCCCATGAAAAAAGATTGAACAAGGAGACAAGTGACAGGGTAAAAAGAAACAAAAGACTGCACCCGAGACGCAGGAGTTTGACGAAAGGTACTGTAGCCGCACATTGCGAGGTGGACACAAGGAGAGATCGGTATTGTGCCGCCAGATTGCTTGCTATGTTAATGCTGTTGGCAGCAGACAGCATGAAGACAAACAAGTTTTCACCCAGACATTAACCCGCCAAACACGTCGATAAGACGTTTGGATTTAATATTCCAAAATTGTGCCGAAAGGCAGATATTTGGCATGCATGGAGGTGACATGTTCCCACCAATATCAAGCAATCTTTGTTTTGTCCCCACCAATATTAAGTCACAAAATAAAAAAAGATAAATCAGCGCAGAAAGGGTTGAATCACTTTCTCTGGAGAAGAGCTCAACCATAGGACCAATGTATTAGTGGTGCCTTCCTGTATTTCACGTGAGACTGTTTTTTATGATATGGTCTCACTAAGGCAGTGTTCACTTTACCTCTGAAAAGTGATGGGCCCCGGGGACTCGCATGCTCAAAAATCTATGGGTCGCAAAAGAGATCTATGGGTCCCTAAAATTTTGTGTTATCGAGGTTGAAATTGTAAGTCGGCGACAAATATATAATATAAATCTATATATTCATTCAGTTTTAATCATCACAGTTTATTGGTAATACAAATCAGTTATCACTTCAAGATTTTTCAGTTCACAACAATATTGTACATTATACAAAATAATATTGCTGAAATAATTATATGAATCTATATTTTCATTCAGTTTTAATCATCACAGTTAATTGGTAATACAAAGCAGTTATCACTTCAGATTTTTCAGTTCACAATATTGTAAATTATACAAAATAATATTGCTGAAATATTAGCCTATATATTCATGCAGTTTTAATCATCACTGTTAATTGGTAATACAAAGCAGTTATCACTTCAGATTTTTCAGTTCATATATTCTTCGTGGTTTGCCGTCACGCCACAGTTGTAATGTCTTCTCAAGGTCCAATCCGTTATCATCCTCCTCATAGCGTAACCAGGAATAAAATTAAGTCCATTTTGGCAGAAAAGTCCTTATCTTGCTTAGGAGTATTATTACAACTCTGAGTCCTGCCATGTGCAAAAGTTTGCCGACGACACTGCGATCGTGGGATGTATCAGAAATGGGCAGGAGGAGGAGTACAGGAAATTGATTCAGGACTTTGTCCGATGGAGCGACGCAAACCACCTGCACCTGAACACCACCAAGACCAGGGAGATGGTGGTGGACTTCAGGAGAACCAGAACTCACCCGGTTCCTGTAACCATCAAAGGAGAATGTGTAGAATTTGTCCAGACCTACAAATACCTGGGTGTGCAGCTGGACAACAAACTGGACTGGACTGCCAACACAGAAGCTCTATGTAGGAAAGGGCAAAGCCGACTTTACTTCCTCAGAAGGCTGGCCTCCTTCAAAATTTGCAAAAAGCTCCTGAAAATATTCTATGAGACAGTTGTGGCAAGCGCCCTCTTCTATGCGACAGCGTGTTGGGGAGGCAGCGTCAAGAAGAAGGATGCCTTTCGTCTCAATAAACTGGCTAGGAAAGCGAGCTCTGTTGTGGGCAAAGAGCTGGACAGCCTAACAACAGTAGCTGAGAGACGGGCACTGGAAAAGCTGCGGTCAATCATGGACAATCCATCGCATCCACTACACAGCATTATCTCCAGACAGAAGAGCAGTTTCAGCGACAGACTGCTGTCACTGTCTTGTACTACGGACAGACTGAAGAGATCTTTTCTTCCTCATGCCATGAGGCTCTTTAACTCTACCTGGCAGAGTAAAAGCCCACAGTAAACCACACCACCTACATTGCATATTACCGAATCTTATTGCAATATGTATTCTGTGTAGCACTATTTAGTTATTTTATATAACACGCTACAGTGGGCATTTGTACGTCACACTGGGTATTTGTATATTGTATTCTTTTTGCTTTATTTTTGTATTGTTCTCAGCTCAGGGATGCTGCTGGAAATGTGAATTTCCCTTCGGGGATGAATAAAGTATCTATCTATCTATCTATCTATCTATCTATTGTTTATTTTCTTTCGTCAAGTCGTTCGCTCCAACACACGTGTTTTCCTAGCCTCTCGTGTTTTCCTATCGATCTTCCGAAGATTTCCTCCGCCGTTTTTTCGTGCCGGAATTATTGCCGTTGTTATCACTTTCTGCATTATGTTTGGACTTATTACTGACACTGAAGAAATTAACAATTTTGTGTTGATTTTCACCTTAAATCGACAACAACCACCACAACAATGACGTAATCTCGAAGCAACGAGATCTCGTTTGCAGAGATCGGCGTGCAGATGAAAACTCGAACCGCGAGACCAAAACAACAATGGCGGATCTGCCTGACGAAAAGTTTGGAGCGGTAAATCTTTGTTAAAAAAAAAAAGTAATCGGGTAATAATGACAACTTTGTGTCGAAAGAGTTGCGTCCCGGGGACGCACGTTGATTCGACCCAATGCATCCCCAGCAAAAATGATGCGTCTAGGACGCAGGGACGCGGGCAAACGAGAACACTGCTAATGCCAACTCAAACCTATGTCCTTAGGTAAAATATTCCTAGTCATCCCGCTTTGTGACTTCTACATAAGTAAACCAGAGATCATGGAATTGAGCAGTAGCGGAGAGGTTGCTTGGTCCTGCTTGTAAAAGCTCTGTATTGCAAAATGTGCTAATTAGTTCATATCATCTTTGATTAAAAAAATAAATAAATAACAGCACTAATTATTTGATATATTATTGTCTTGCAGGTGTCTTAATATTGTGCTCTTGAGATAATATTGGTTATTGACTATGTACCGGTAATTTCATTTTTAGTGTCATGGTTTAAAATGGTCAGTCAAACATGTAGTCTAAGGGTTTTTTTAATTTTTGAAGTTCACATGCAATATTTTCTGTGAATTTATAAAGCTATTCCTTTTTCTAAATCGGCCCATTTTCCTTTTATTATTCTCTTATGTTAAATAAGGATCATGCACAGTGCGCCACCAGGCTGTACTTGCCAAAGCCACACCGCAGGATATGGTGGTTAGAGATCTGTCCACTCACCCACCCCTACATAAAACAATTTTGTGGACAAATTGAGCTGTTTTTAGTCTGGGGTCTGGTTAGGAGGCGCGCGAGAGGATTTCTTCTTCCGAAGGGGGGTGTGAGAGAAAATACAGCACTGCTTTAAGGTAGCCCACACAAATTATGGATTCCTTTATTAGTAGTAGTAGTAGTAGTAGGTTTTTACCAGGGATTTTCTTGTAGAAAACCCGATTTGGTCAGACCTCAACTAGACCCTAGCTCCAGCAGCCCCCAATTCAATTGAGTTTGAGATTCCAGCTTTAAACGGTAACATGACTATCAGGTTTTGTTTGTGCGTTTGTGGTTATTTCCCCACTGAGCTCATTAAAGCCTTCCCATTCCCTGTAACATTTGAACTGCACTCAAAGGCCAATTGGTAAAGTAGACATAGGAGTGAGAGAATAGATCGAATTTGAGAAGATGAAGAAAACGAGCGGAGAGGACAAACAAAGTGGACATATGAAAGCCAAAAATACAATTCCACTTTAATTTATTAACACTGAATGATGGGCTTTCATTCCGCATATGTATGCCAAGACTTAATTCTAACACCATCTTGTGTACGTGTGATAAGAAAAACTCAAAATTGAGTCCGAACCAAGATGGAGCATGATCTTCCTTCTACCTGCTGAAATCAAGAGGAGAGGAATACAAAAATAACGATTAGCACAAAATTGGAATAAACAGTACATAATACGATCAGTGTTTAAATTTATAGTAAATGTGTTTATTTCCTTTTTGATTCGCAACCACCGTAGAGAATACTAGTTTTTTTTAAAACTTGCGGGACAGTAAATTAAAAACAGGGTTTATTTTGCTGCTTGATGATCTTAAGACTCGTGTCGAAAAACATTGCAAAAATTATCATTTCGAAAAGGTAGGGGTCTTTTTTTGTTTCTTTTCAGTCTCCAGTTGCAAGACAGCTCGTTAGAAAAAGTCTTACAAATAATAAGTAAACAAGGCATTGCCTCATAAGCTATTATTTATTCAGGAGTGTATAAAGATAATTTTCAGATATGTAATTATTTTCGTAGTAGCATTTAAGAGCACCGCTTTTAAAGGTGTCGTTTAAAAGTTGAAAGTTGAATATTTTCTCCATTAAGTGTGTATTAACAATGCCCAGCTGAATTGAAAGAACCCTTATACTTTATTTTCCACTGCACCTAGCTGCTTTCATCTTAGCTTTAGCAGAGCTGCTTGGGGCGGAGTACATTAGGCTCAGGTAATGGAGGCTGGGGTGAGTGCTAGAGTGTTACATCATGCTCATCCCCACAGGTTTTATTTTCATTTCCATTTGTCTGTGTAGCATGAGAATGGTGAAAGTAAGAAAAGGCCTGCTTCAGTATAGTCCCAACGCAGACCAAAAACCCAAGAAAGATGAAAAAAGTTGAGTTTATTCGAGTGTGTTCAAGAAATGCACGCACTTGCAGTTCCAAATTCTGTACAGTGAAAATGGTTCTAAAAAGAAGACTAAAAGAAACCGCACTTCAAACCTTCTGTCATTGCAAGCGTCTGGCTGACGGCACTAATGCAACATAAATAACCAAGGAACAAATAAGCATCACTTAACCTTTTTTAATTTTTTTATTTTTGTAGATTTCATAAAAAATGCCTATTTCTGAATTTGCCTTTAAACTGATGTAGTAAACAACGGAACATTCGTGGTATTTGGTAGCACTTGAATATCAGAGATCTGCCTTACCACTTATGTTTATGCCAATCAACGGTCCAAGATGGGAAGATAGGAATAATAAAAATAATTTAAAATGTTAAGGTCACAAAAAATTTGATTTTTTTTCATCCATAGCTACAGTACATAACCATAAATTTCCCCAAGGGAAAAAATAAATCATGATATGCTATATGTTTAGCTTAAGAAAACTTGGTAAGATTTTATCCTTAGCTCGATTTTCTTCCTCCAATGTGTTGTTTAAAGTTCTCCCAGGAGAAGTATTTGTCCTGCAGGCATCTCAATACTTTTGCTCTCATTGCTGGATCAAAATTGTCTCTCTCCAGTCTCATTACAGCACAAATTAATGAGCTAGGTCAGTTTATTGCTGGCAAATTAGCTGACACGTGGAACACGATACACGACCGAGGACTTTGCAAAGGCTGAAAGTGAGAATGTGGATGTTAAGGAGGGACAAATATTGATTATAGGAATAGAAATAGCCAGGGAAATGTTTGAAAATTCTTGTTCTGAGAGATTTAAATGAGGTAGGAGATGGATAGACTATAAGAAGTAGCAAGGTTAGACTTGAACGTTTAGAAGATATGACAGGTCAAGAGTAGGCTATTTGAATGGGTGCTAGCCAATAGGGTAGGATGGAGCTGAGCCTCATGCTGGGGTCGGCAAGCCGGAGCTCAGGAGCTGCATGTTTAGTGCTGCCATGTGGCTCTCTGTCGCTTTTCCAAAAATCGAAAATTGAAAAAGTTGGGGGAAGGAAATATATTTTTGTTTTAATATTGTTTCTATAGATTGAAAAAACGTGACGCAAACGCTTTACTGTTTTCCGATGCTGAAAACAAGTGTAGAATAAATATCAAATTTCAACTAGGGGTGTATCTGTAACTATGGGACGAGAGGGAAGATGACCTGTTAAAAGTTCACGGAGGGGAAAAAATAAGTTTTAAAGCTCCTCCAATATGGTATCGGGTCGTAAAAACACAGGATACAGGTTGTCGCCTCAAACACAGCAAAGTCATATATTCAAGGTTCGTACACCTTTTTCATGGCCAAATTCAAGCACTATTTAAGCATTTCCCAAGGCCAATTTTTCAATTTTTCCATTACCTTTAAAGGAAGAATTCCAGCGCCGCTCAAGAGAACACTTTTTTTGTTGAGTTTGATGACTAAAAGCTAGCTTGCTGATAGTACATATTTTGTGCTATTTTGATCTTTTTGTGTCAATGGGCAAATATAAATTGACGTGAAGTACTGAATGTATACAATGCAAAAAAAATTAGCCAAATTTTGACTCATTTTAATGATATCGTGTTATAGTGTGTAATAGAATGGTGTCTGTGCAACCCTTTGAGACTTCTTGTGAGTAGGTGCTATACAATTAAACATGACTTGATATTGATGGCTCTGAAGCAGAGTTCATTGATTCTTCCAATCTTTATGATCGTTGATCTTTTGCTTTTTGTTCTACTTACTTTAATGAATATAATTTTGTGAGTTTCAGAGGATCTGTGTCTAAATTGCTTAAAATAAAATTGTAAATTATTATTTGTTGTATTTCATTGTCAGGAGGACCAGAACAGAGCAGGAGACCCCAGAGCGTTCGTTACAAGTCTTTATTTGGGGAAGCGTACAGGGTTAGCGGGAGAGGCGATGGCCGTCGGACGTCAGCAGCAAAGCCGTGAAGACAACTTCGGAACACGTAGCCAATCGTAGCGTGGGACGGAAGCAGGTCGAGTTTACCGAGACTGGAGAGAAGATCGTAGCGTGGGACGGAAGCAGGTTGGATCGGAGGCAGGCAGAATCAGGTAAACAAGTCAAGAAGGCACAGGTAAATCAGGAGAGTCAAACGGGGTACAGAAGTAATCCTCAGACCAAGAGGTCTCGGCGTAGCGTGCTTAAAAAGGGAACATAAACCAATCAGGAAGCGCATTCCAGCGCGTCAGATGATTACCCCAGGTGGCTCCACTTAGGTAATCATGACATTCATCTTGTATTTATAGCACTCAACAGTTAATATCTAATTCATATTTTATTGTTTTGTATTTCCGTGGATTCTATGTTGTTGTTTGACTTTAAATCAGACAGGACAGGCAGAATCAGAACCGGCAAGACAGGACAGGCAGAATCAGACCCGGCAAGACAGGACAGGCGGAATCAGAACAGCCAGGCCGGGGAGTCGGACTGGCAGGCCGGGGAGTCGGACAGGCAGGCCGGGGAGTCGGACAGGCAGGCCGGGGAGTCGGACAGGCAGGCCGGAGAGTCGAACAGGCAGGCCGGAGAGTCGAACAGGCAGGCCGGAGAGTCGAACAGGCAGGCATGGGAGTCATTGCGCAGTCATATGGCCGAAGGTGCCCTGTCAGTGTTGGGCACCGATGAAGTGGCTTGATGGGTCATTACTTTGGAGAGATAGGACCAGTCCCGACCCAACAGATCCCACTCGAGCCGTAACTGACTCACTTGCTTAGCCAATTTCGCCACGTCGGAAATGACTTGCCGAACTGCACATTCTAAAGGGGAATTGGGCTGCTGGTTCTGGCTTTCATATTCATCAGGGGGCAGATGTACGAACGCGGGGTCCATTCTGGTCTGAGGATTCTGTCAGGAGGACCAGAACAGAGCAGGAGACCCCAGAGCGTTCGTTACAAGTCTTTATTTGGGGAAGCGTACAGGGTTAGCGGGAGACGCGATGACCGTCAGACGTCAGCAGCAAAGCCGTGAAGACAACTTCGGAACACGTAGCGTGGGACGGAAGCAGGTCGAGTTTACCGGGACTGGAGAGAAGATCGTAGCGTGGGACGGAAGCAGGTCGGATCGGAGGCAGGCAGAATCAGGTAAACAAGTCAAAAAGGCACAGGTAAATCAGGAGAGTCAAACGGGGTACAGAAGTAATCCTCAGACCAAGAGGTCTCGGCGTAGCGTGCTTAAAAAGGGAACATAAACCAATCAGGAAGCGCATTCCAGCGCGTCAGATGATTACCCCAGGTGGCTCCACTTAGGTAATCATGACAGAACCCCCCCCCTCAAGGGACGGCTCCAGAAGTCCCCCAGGAAAAAAATAAACCCAAGACACGTCACAGGGAAACACAGGTAAATCAGGAGAGTCAACTCAGGACAGGCAGAATCAGACAGGACAGGCAGAATCAGAACCGGCAAAAACAGGACAGGCAGAATCAGAACCGGCAAAAACAGGACAGGCAAAAACAGGAGAGTCGACTCAGAACCGGCAAAAACAGGACAGGCAAAAACAGGAGAGTCGACTCAGAACCGGCAAGCAGGACAGGCAGAATCAGAACCGGCAAACAGGACAGGCAGAATCAGAACCGGCAAGACAGGAGAGTCAACTCAGAACCGGCAAAAACAGGACAGGCAGAATCAGACAGGACAGGCAGAATCAGACCCGGCAAGACAGGACAGGCGGAATCAGAACAGGCAGGCCGGGGAGTCGGACTGGCAGGCCGGGGAGTCGGACTGGCAGGCCGGGGAGTCGGACTGGCAGGCCGGGGAGTCGGACTGGCAGGCCGGGGAGTCGGACTGGCAGGCCGGAGAGTCGAACAGGCAGGCCGGAGAGTCGAACAGGCAGGCCGCAGAGTCGAACAGGCAGGCCGGAGAGTCGAACAGGCAGGCATGGGAGTCATTGCGCAGTCATAAGGCCGAAGGTGCCCTGTCAGTGTTGGGCACCGATGAAGTGGCTTGATGGGTCATTACTTTGGAGAGATAGGACCAGTCCCGACCCAACAGATCCCACTCGAGCCGTAACTGACTCACTTGCTTAGCCAATTTCGCCACGTCGGAAATGACTTGCCGAACTGCACATTCTAAAGGGGAATTGGGCTGCTGGTTCTGGCTTTCATAGTCGTCAGGGGGCAGATGTACGAACGCGGGGTCCATTCTGGTCTGAGGATTCTGTCAGGAGGACCAGAACAGAGCAGGAGACCCCAGAGCGTTCGTTACAAGTCTTTATTTGGGGAAGCGTACAGGGTTAGTGGGAGACGCGATGACCGTCGGACGTCAGCAGCAAAGCCGTGAAGACAACTTCGGAACACGTAGCCAATCGTAGAGTGGGATGGAAGCAGGTCGAGTTTACCGGGACTGGAGAGAAGATCGTAGCGTGGGACGGAAGCAGGTCGGATCGGAGGCAGGCAGAATCAGGTAAACAAGTCAAGAAGGCACAGGTAAATCAGGAGAGTCAAACGGGGTACAGAAGTAATCCTCAGACCAAGAGGTCTCGGCGTAGCGTGCTTAAAAAGGGAACATAAACCAATCAGGAAGCGCATTCCAGCGCGTTAGATGATTACCCCAGGTGGCTCCACTTAGGTAATCATGACATTCATCTTGTATTTATAGCACTCAACAGTTAATATCTAATTCATATTTTATTGTTTTGTATTTCCGTGGATTCTATGTTGTTGTTTGACTTTAAATCTGCCCAGAGTGTAAAAAGTTAAAATTGATTTGTATTTTACATTTTTTTCTTAGATCTTTAAAAATTCTAATTCATATTCCATGTGTTTTCAGGGATACCGTCTTTCACTTTAAATGTATTTAAAATAAACACATAAATGATTTGACTATGGATACAAAAAATACACCAAACACAAAATCCTTTTACACAGACAGAAAGCTTTAAATATGACACAAAAGCAAAGGACAGCATCTTGTCATCATGGAGTTTGTTTTTAACCAAAAATACAAGAGCAAGAGATCCGTCAACCATTTAACAAAGCCAAAATTGTATTTTGGTATTCCATATGTACTTGATTTGTCGTTATACTGAAAAGTAAATATTTAGACGTTATATTTTGTTGTGTTGTCCGTTATTCAGGGATTCTGTTTTTCTTTACCTTTATTTTGCTTGGTAGAGAAAATATGAACGTTGGAATTACGGGTAAGTAGGAATTTAGTGGGCTAAAACTTCAATGAACCCTGTATATTTTGATGGGAAGTTGTGGCTCTTAGGCTTGAACTCCTGCTTGAAAACCTTTTAAACAATCCAGCATTTGTGTGATCCGCCATGGACCCCAGAGATAAGAGAAAAATAACTGCACAGAAATGAAAATTAAACTGTATAAGAGATTGTATTGACTTTACCTTTTCAAAAGTTTTTTTTTTGGTCCAATAATGCTCTTTCAACATTTTGGGTTCCCCTTGGCCTAGGGGAACCTGAAAATGTTTAACTCATGCAGGCAACATCTAACAAAGCTGGGGCTAAATTAAGAGCTAGCTAGATGCTAAATTAGCCTAAAGGCAGCATTAACGTTTTTATAGGTGTGCTACACCTAGTGTGAATGTTCGTGTTATTAATAGAGTTGATGTCAGTGTAAGTTTAATTGACTCCAAATGAGGTCAAATTCAAGAAAATGAAAACTTTTATGATGGCTTTCATGTGCCTCATGTAGATTTACGCTACCATCATCTTCGATGTGCGTTTTCTCTAATATCGACAGCTCGTGGCTGCCTTCTTCACCTCTCCTCTGTACATCTCCATTTTCCCTCCATCACCATCTCCTTTTACTTATCCTGTAAATCTCGTTCTATTTCCAAATGGATATCTTTTTTGTCTTCAAGTTATCCATCCTTCAGGTTTGTCCGAATGAACAAAATCACATTTTGAATTATTCATGTAGGGTTTATTTTTTAAATAGAAGAAAAGGCAGTGGATCAATAATACATGGCAAGCGATAGCAAAAAAAGAAAGTATGGAGGAAAACTAACACTCTGATAATATGGAAATGTAACCAAAAATAGTCGCTAATAAGTCCTCTTTTTCTTCAATGTTATATACAAGCCAAAACATAAGGGCCAAGGTTTATGCGCATACTGTAGAAAAGGTCCATCATGTCAAACAATATCAGCTCCTCCTATATAAGCATCATGTTATGGTACATACAGATTTAATGACCTATGGGTTTAGAAATTCCTTATTTTTCGTGAAAAGTAGAAACATTGTTTTATTTATTAAACTGTAACAAAGTAGTAAATGTAAATCTGAATGAATTGTCTTTATTGTCACTATACAATAGTGCAACAAATTTAGAGAGGTTCTCCTTTCAGTGTAAGAAACCAATGTAGAGTCTGGCCGGCTAACTGCACGCTAGCATCGGGGATCATCGGGTTGAGTCAGGTCACCGTGATGAATAAAATACAATAGTCATGAATGTAACGGTTTCTCACGAGTTGAAGCTCTAGGTCGTCCGTTTCATGGGTAATAGATCTGGTGTTGGTGTGATACAGGCTTGGAATGGTTTGCCTTGTGAAAGTTGTTACATAGCCGCAGCGGTACGCTGGACAAGCGGCCCTCTTTTGCTTCATCTCCCGTCGTCACCTCAGTCTCTACCCGGTCCCGATAACAATCCATGGATCACCCAGTGGTGATCAGCATTTCTTTGCAATCTTCTGAATTTCTTCACATTCCAATTGAATCAATGAATTTATTTTCAGAGTAACAAGCCGCAAAAATACAAGCTGTTGCTGTGCATAGTAGTTTGTTTTCAATGGACACTTTTGACTTGTGTGCCTGTGCAGTTGTTTGACTGGCGGCATACACCACACAGATATTAACGCCCATCTAACACACACACACACACACACACACACACACACACACACACACACACACACACACACACACACACACACACTCAAACAAACACCTTCCCCTGTGATAGTATTGGTTGAGTGTTGTCTGCTGCAGAACACAATGCACAATAACAATCTGCAAAGAATTGACACCACAGAAAGTAAACAACGATAGAGCGAGGGATAAATGTATGAAAAAAAATTGTACGATACTTTAAGCTTGGAGGAAACAATCAGTAGATAGCTGCTTTGCTGACTCAAATTTAGCACTGGTAAAACTAATAAATAAAACGACTGATCAAAGATCATTGGCGATAGGATTAAAAATTCATTCTTCTTTTTCCTTCTTTATCCTTGATTACCCAGGGGTCAGCAAACGTGCAACTGTGTACAAAAAAACTATGTGACGATATTTCTACCCAACCGATGTGTTGCAACACTGGTCGTTGAGAGTCATTAGGTAACCAAACCCCCCAATTCCAACCCTTAATGCCGAGTGCCAAGCAGGAAGGCAACAGACAAAAATGTAATGCTATCTTATGACTCAGCCAAGGTGAGGAACCAGCAACCTCCCATTCTCGAGGCAGACGCAGGCGCCTTAATCCAAGGCCACCAAGCAAGTAGGATCAAAAAGTCATCATTAGGAGTAAGTGCTGTGCCATTTCCGAAATATGTTTCCACCATATTCTTGTGAGTTGACACAACCTCAAACCCCCCCAAAAAATGGTTTAGCTAGCACTGCCTCTCAATTTGAATCAATTCCCTCTTTAGTTTGACCCAATCTGGGTGATGAAACGCGTCAACCCGTGGATCCATCCCGAGTGAAGACAATCCGCTCTTCAAAAAAGGCTTTTCTGCTTGTATCGCACACCGTTCAGGACCTCTTGACGCATTCCACTTCACCTCTCCGCATGTTTTTTTCCACACGGAGAGCTTTGAAACTCCTCTCAGTGACGACTATCGTGAGGCCGCTTCAGAGCTTTTTCATCTACGGTCACCTTCAACGTCTGGCTTCAGCGATCCAAGCCCTCAGCACCCAAAAGAAATGAGCGTGCTGTAAAAAGATGGCTGCTCTTTCAGTTTTTTCAGCTCAACCGCTTTGGAAAATTAATTAGATCTGATTGAAAAATGTTACGCTTTTCACATTCACTTTCTCTGTAAACCTTTATTAATAAAAGGAAATTGAAAAACAACAGAGTGGTTAGAAGGCAGCCAAACTGCGTTTTCAGTGGTGCCCCTACGATCCGGGCCGTTAAGGGACCTGTGAACCAAACGTGCATTGTGATACGCAACAACTGTATAGTCAACAACACAGAATCCCTCTAAACATATAGCAATATTGACTGGTTTCTTCATTTTCCTCATGCTGAGGTTTTAGAATTTTTCCCTGCTCTCATGTAGTTTTCTGATCAGGGAATGGCGTAATGGTAGTTTGTTGCCCATACTGCCCTTTGGGACTGCTTGTGATTAAGGGCTATACAAATAATCATGACCTGACTAAATTAAAGAAAAAGTTTGATGTTAAAGAAGGATTACACCGCCTGTGACGTTTATTATTCAAGCCTGCCAATCAAAAATGGTGTAAATACGATGATAATATTTGATGAGCCAATAGAACCACGGTCGGGAGCCTCTGACTCAGAGCCATTAAAGCAAAATAAAGCCACACCATATATTTTAAAATAAAATTAAATTCTCTAGACAAAAAATCTTCAGCACATTTTATATCACAGTGTGACGTTTGATGAGTTGATTGAATCTATAGAATAATAATGCCAGAGCCTGTGTCACAGATCAACAAATATGCACTTAAAATGTCTTTTTCTCGCAGTTACTTAATATCGTCGTAATTGAAGTCTTCAAGAGAAGGTGCAAACAGAGTCCTTCAGTAAAAATGTCACAAAATACAGCAAGCAGGAAGGATGGGGATGTATTTCAAAGAGTGCACTATTTGTGCAGACATCCACCCACTCCTATCACTCCTCCAATCAAATTGCTTTGCTGGGGTTAACCGGGTGTCTCAGTTTGTTCTTATACATGTTCGACTGACTTGAACAGAACTTATCAATGAAATTTTAGACCATAAGGTCCTAAAAAAGCTATAGTATTGGCCTCAGCCATATATATTTATTCACCCATAATGAATGAATGAATTAATGCGACTTTCGAACATGACAAAACAAAAACAAAACAACAAATCATAAAAAAACACAAAAGAACACAAACAATGTTATAGTACATGTTCGAAAGGGAGTAGAGAGAAGCAAATGCTTATTAAATCCAACCCCTTTGACTTGATTAATAATTGTGTCCCATAGTTAGCACTTCTGTGTATTTACAAACAAATAACACCTCTTGACACATTGGCTCTGTGGATACAAAGTTTCTTCATTAGCATCACTATATATAATAATTATAATTACCATTATATTAATATAATAATAATAATAATAACAATGTTGATTTGCTTACATCTACCTTTTGCTATTTAATTCAGACGCCATTTTCTTCCTCACTGTACTTTGCCAATATTGTTTTTTTGTATCTGGACTTGACCAGATGAATACTTGCACATTTTTTAAGCTCCTCCTGTAATTTGTTCCAGAATTTAACTCCACATACAGACACACACATACTTTTCCTGGTAGTTCTCACCGGTTGGATTATAAAGTTACTATACAATGAAAATTTACCATGCCAGATTTCACTATAAGACGCCTTCGGGTTTGACACGATGACAAAAGGCTGAGGATCGATCCCACAAGCTTTGGCTTGAAAGGCAAACAAGTACTTGTGGGTGCTAATGTAGATATGAGAAGGATCGGACAAGAAGACAATAGAAGCAAAAATGAGTTGAAGCTAGGCTAGGTGGGCCCTAACAAGAATTCAAATTCCCTGTAAAATGTGCTTCTTGTTGGCCCAAAAAGTTTAATTGTTGCCATGGTCACACCAAGTGAGTATGCCTGCTGCCAAAAAGCAATGTGCCTGCTGCGTTGGCGTTTTTCATTTTCCAAAAGTCCACTCACCGTTTGTTTGATGTCCGGAATGCCGATGCGGAAGACCATCATAGCGATGTGGGCGTCCTCGGGGGGCGGTGGCCCAGTGCCGGATGTACGCTCTTTCTGCCTCCGCTGCTGCTGATTGGCCGGCTGATGGTGCGGGGGATTGGTTGAGTAGGGATTGGTGTTATGTCCCAGGTTTGTGGTTCTTCTGGCGCCCTTCACGGGCTGCCTCGTCCCCTCATTCCTGATGCCCCCTCGCCGGACATTCTCCACGTCCTCGTCCTCCAGTTCACCGTTCTCTTCTTCTCCGCCCTCGTCCTGCTCATGCCCCCCCATATCCTCCTCCTCTTCTTCTTCTTCCTCCTCTTCTTCCTCATCCTCCGCCCCTGGGTACGGGTGTCTGCTGTTTCCCAGCATCCTCCGGTGATCCTCGTCGCTGGACAGCGGGCTGAAGGGCATGGTCATGGCGACAACGAAGGCCGCTCCAACGGCAACGCCGTCATTCCTGAGCTGACGTCTAATGAAAGATGAAAAAAATCAATACGGAGTATGCCAAAAAAAAAAAAAAGTACAAACACTGTTGTAATGGGCAAAATGTGCAGCGGACAAAATTGTCACCAAAAACAAAAAAGTTTGGACACTACAGTGTTACCTCTTTACAGAGGTCTAATTTGTTTTAAGACCGTGCTTGTAGCTCCAACTGCTCGTATAACAAGCAAATTTTTCTGATATGAAATAATCAAAAACAAATTGGTCTGCTCCCATCCTTCCAAAATCATTCAAGTGAACCCTACATAGCTATAAAACTCATCTTATTTATCACTAAAACACACCCAAATGGTAATGAAACATTAAAATACAGTAGTCAGATAAAAAAAGATGATATTAACAAAATAACCAATCTGTTCACGATGTCCGGTGTTCAGCCGGAACGTCCTACCCTCTAGAGGCATCCTACCATTGGCAGATCTGACAGCCCCGTCAGCTGAAACGTACTTTAAAACTGTGAAAGAGTACCGTAAATTCCGGATTATAAGCCGCTACTTTTTTCCCAAACCTTCAACCCTGTGACTTATTTAGTGATCCGGCCAATTTATGTAATTTTTCTAACAGCCGCCAGCGGCGCTCGAGTACAAAAGGTAAGATTTAAACCGGTGCAATATATGCGCCAAGGAAGACTGCAACTTCTAAGCTTGTGCACAAATTAAATAGCGTAGACATATCCTCATCATGCAAATTGCAAAAAGAAAGGCACATGACATAGCTTTCAAGCTAAAAGCAAACGAGCAGTCCGATAAGGAAGGAAACAGAGCTACTGCACGTAAACTTCACTTTGCGAGCGTGTTGCTAGCGTGTTTTTGAATAAGGGAGCATGGGACGACTTCTATATGACAAAGTCTCTTTCCCATACTGGGGAAGACAACTTTGATGACGTCAGTTATGAGGAGGAAGATGAGGACGGTTTACCGTGGGTTCTGCAAGTACGGTATGTTTGTTTTAACAGACCCGTTTACTGTGTTGCGAGCGTGTTGCTAGTAGCATTTTGCTACCCTTCACAGGCACGGTTTGGGATGAAAGTTATAATATTATAATTAAAGCTTTGAAAACTCTCTCGGTGTACCGTCTTTCTTTGTAAATATGTGAAACTGATGTATAATATGTGTTTGCACCTGTATATTTTGTAATGTATTTATTTGAGACACTTATTCTGATGTGTTTTGCGAATTAAAAAAGAGAGGCGGAGCCAACACAGGGTGATGGGAAGTGGGGTAAAGGTGAGTGAGACCTGTTGTCGCGACAATAGTGGATCTATACTTTTCCCACCCTTTCCTTTGGAAATATAGACTTTTTTTCCTTGGATTAGTTTCAACGGGTACCCGGACTCTGCAGGTCTGCATCAAACCTTAACTACCGGTATCATTTTCTGCTCATTTTGCTGGCTGTGGTTTTTGGACTGTGTACTTTATATTCAGTTACAATCGCGGGACTAGGAGCCGGGTTTGGGCTAATTTTGTGATTGTTTTACATGTTTTAATGTGGGCGCATGCGGCTTATATACAGGTGCGGCTTGTGTAAGTGCAAAATCGTTTTTTCTCTTAAAATATGGTGGGTGCGGCTTATAATCAGGTGCGCTCTAAAGTCCAGAATTTTCGGTAAATAAGACCAAATAAAAACGAAAAACGTAAGTACTCATCTCTTTTAACTGATGGTATCACCTCTTTCAAAGACATGTATGATAGCTGGGACGAAAACTTGCACATTTCCTGGGATATCACTATCAGCCATGTTCACATACGTGCATGTGTAAAAACAGTCAGAGGGGGAGGAAGCGGGGGGGCAATATAATCTGTTTTCCCCGTATTTGTGAATTTCCCTGCGGGGATGAATAAAGTATCTATCTATCTATCTATCTTTAAATACATTATTTGATCATTTCAAACTGAGTACGCTGTATAATTTTTTTTTACACCATTTCAACTCCCATCCAATTCGTCTCGGTCACTGGTAACAGAGGACAACCTCACTGTAGATTGCCGATATCGTCGCTGTATTCTACACAGTCAGTCCAGATGTGAGTAAATAGGTGCCGAGTTGTGTTTATAAGGTTTATTATCGCTTAATAAGAAGGACCTGCAATCATCTATATGGGGAGCAATTCGTGTAGGTTGATTTGTAATGAGATTGAGAGACTGATGATGAAACGTAAGCACTTACTGTACACTTAAAATTAAAATTATTGTAACTTTAAATGAACATGAAAAAAACTTACAGCACTTTTTTTTTTTACCTGTATTAGTTTGCATGCGCAAGCAGGACGAGCTGATGCTGGCGGTAAGCAGTCTCAAGTGGTAGGCTCTGGGACTACACGTAAACAGGATTTTCATTCATATAGCCAGTAAGATTTTTGTTGCAAAAAACTCGAGGTGCTTGCATAAAGAGGTACCACTGTATTTATAACGGTACTATACAGAGTGTCGATCCTGTAACCCCAGCAGAACACATTCTTTAATATAACAGAATAGTGGTGTGCAGTTTCAGAATGTATCAAATTGCACTCATTTTCGGACTTACTCATGAAAATTAAATCATACCAATCAAAATGAAATAAAACTAACAACGGAGTTAGAACAAGTAGCTCCAAGTTCGCAACTATTTCCCACCAGAAATAAAATAAGGCAATCAAAAGATCAAAGTAGGCATGCTAATCTCTCCCTGATAATCTGGCCGGCTTCCATCTTTTCTTTTTCCAACCTTCCCCTGGGACTCGGTTGCACCGCGAGGTCAAATCGTTAGCAAGATCACTCATCTCAGTGGAATTTTAAAAAGCATTCTCACACCACTATACCTTCAGTTATAGAGCCAGGGAAAATGTAAGAAAACATCTTTGTCAAAGACAATAGTGAGTTCCAAGAGGAACAAGGTGGGAGATTTATGTCTCTGTTTAAACCACTTTACAATGCATCACAAATACCCATTCACACACTGTATACATTATACAGATTCATTTAGATCAGATTCAACTCATTTTTAACTACTTCACCGTTATGTTTTCCTTCTCAATATGAAAATACAACAATAAAATGTTTGCACTCAATTCTATTGCTCTCAAGTTATTTCTGCTACTGTATTTCATCCGAGCAAATATTGTGTTTCAACTTAAGGTTTAATCAGACTCTTCCAATGACATTCCGAAAATAGAAATACTTAAAAAGCACCTTTGATTGAAGGGTGAAACACACCCAGCAATTTAGAGATCATTTGGCCAATTAGCACCAATTAAACCCTTATCATTTTCTACTTAGATCGGACAGCTGAGAAGCAAAAGCTTGATATCAGAAAATAACTTTTATGAAAAAGCATAGGAATGTCCCTTTGTACAAAAAGGGGAGTCCAACTTTACTGAGCGCAATCCATCTGGTATCTCAAAAAAATGGGACCTCCATGAAAACACGGCTCATGAAGCTCAAAACTATTTACAAGATTTCAAACCGATGTGTTACATGTTCAAGGGGTGGATTTATATGGGGGTATGCAGGAACTGAGGCAGTGTGCTCAAAATAAGGGTGGTGTTTATTAACAAAACAGGAACAAAGTGACCAACAAACAAGGGGGCACAAAACAAATGACATGTCCAATCAAAATCAAAGGTTTCAAAGTCCAAACCAGGGACAAAGACAGAAACCGTAAATAGAAAAAGCAAGTAACAAAGTAACAAACTGAACAGTGGGCAGTTAATCACTAACAAAATGTCCAAACAAGACACCTTAAACAAAAGAAAACAAACTTGGCAGCGGAAATGGAAATAACCAAATTGAACAAGTGGGAATAAAGCAACTAACAAACTGCCTAAACCAGAAACAAATACCAAACCTGATGCAGCCATGACAGTAGAAATAAATATAACCCAACCATAAGTACTGTCCAAAATGTCAGTGTAAGGGTTCGGGATAATTGGGAACAGGTGTGTGGCGATTGGACACACCTGTGCCCAGTTGCAAGCCTGGTTGGCGCCCTCTAATGGAAGGAGGTGTACTAGACCCAAACCAGATTTTTATATCAAAATTGTTCTACCTTATTCAGTTTTTTGACAAAAGTTAACATTATACAAAGTGATTTGGAATCATTGTATTAACCAGAGAATGGAAATCAGGACTGAGCCATTTGCCTAAAAACTAAAATTTCAATTTGATCAGTGATTCCAGGTAATTACTATTCTAATCGATTTTAAACCATAAAATAAATCTAACCTAAAAAAAATGCATTTAAACATTTTTAATTACAAATAATCATCATGCGCAAAAGGTTTCAATACAATAACCAATTCCATTACATTTTAGCATGTATTACTTATGTGCAAAATAAAGCGATTAATACATTCTGCCTAACTACAATTTAATAATTAGAATTCATTGTAAAAAGTTTATTTGTCCAGTTAAAAGCCTCACCTAGCATTTTGCCTACTCTTGGAAATACTCTTTGTAGTCATCTCCAGTGTCAAGTGATTCAAATTAAACTCATAAATTCCTTCCCTCAATTTCACCATTTAGGTTTTTAAAGTGACCCTAAAACTCTTTTTGGTGATAGTAATGAGTGGAGAGGTGTTGTGAAAGGATAGTGGGATGTTTGGACACATTCTAAAGGATGGGCAGGGCACTTCTATGATGCGGCAGGGGTAAACCAGTGAAAGCTGTCGGGCCCTGCTGTTGAACAGAAGAGTGTTTTGTGTCACGCTGGCCCGAGTGACATGGCCACTTTCTTGTGTCCCGTTTCATCTGGAGGGGCAAAAGCATGACCAACCTGGGTACTGAGGTGCTTAACTTGTTTGGGTGTTTGAGTTGGCCATGGTCATATTTTTCGTGCTTTTTGCTACTTTTTCCTTTTTTCTTTTCTTTGTTTTTGTGTATGTGTTTGTCTTGCTGTCGGTCACCCCTCTCGAGGGATATGACCAGGGTAGATAGATAGACAGATAGGTTTTTTAAATGGTGAATCAACCAAATGAATGAATTTGTTTCCTTGTCCTAGGAATGTTACATTTCAGTTTGTTTACATCTTTCTCTTCAAACTCCAAGGTCAGAACAGGGATAATTCAAGTGGGGTTATTTTGATTGCTCACCTTCTAGAAAGCAGCATTAGCTCAGATTAGCAAGAAGAGTCGCTGCCATCAATCAGGGAAATCAATCAGCTCGCGCAGAAAAAACATCAAAGCACCCAAGGACAAAATGTGACATTTAGCCTCTTTTTATTCCCGTTCCACACAAACGCATCATCAAGCTTTGCTCTGCCCTGCTGTCTATCTAGGACACTTGTATAGATAGAGCTTCTCCTTGCCTCAGTCCCCAGGACATTTGAATGGGAAACTTCAGCAGAACACATTGGCCCACTTTACCGCCATGGAAAAGTAGAGCAGCCAATTTGCCTGGCTGTTTGTTTGACATTGTCGCACAAGTGTTGGCACACAAAAAAACAAAACAAAAAAGGCCAGTTTTGTGATTGGGTGTGTGGCGCATGAGTGTATACACATATATTTTCCAGGCCATACAAACCGGGTCACCTGAGAGGTTATGTAAGTCGTAGGACATCACGTAATTGTTCGTGTGGGACCCCTGGGATAGAGAAATCATCCTACATAGGGACATTCCTCTAATGTGGCGACCGTAGATTTCAAAAACTTCAAAATCAAACACTTGATTGAACGAATTAAATTAAACAATTTCCGTATTTTTCAGTCTTATGGTGGACCTAAAAACCTCAAATTGGCCCGAAATTTAAACATGTGCCGGAAAATATGGCAGAATAAATTGGAAATGCACGGTTACAATTAAATGATATTGCATATGGTAACTGTTCTGCCTTTGAGAAACATGGTCTTCGAGTGTCCTCGTGCGCTTACTATTCTCATTGCAAATCCACTTTTGTTGTAGCTTTGGACCATAACTGTCTAAAAGTATGAAACGTATTTTGAATCAGAATCATTTTTATTATTGTGTTGCTATGACAAAATTAGAGTTGCACTCCAGTTGGCAGTGTATACAGTAGACATATTCACCTTCAATATAAAGAATTAACATCTAAAATAAAAACTATACTATTCTTCTTTGAACTAGGGTTGCACTTAAAACCGTACAGCACTTCAAACCAGGATATTGCACTTAAAACTGTGTTCAAAATCTGTAATTTAATATGCTGATTCCTTTGGGAAGAGCTATCGCTCTGTTCATTCAGGCTTTGTGTGCTCTAAACTGTCAGCTTGATGGTAACAGTTCGAAAAGGCGGTTGATGGGTTGTAAAGGTTTATTAGGTTATGTTTAGCGAGAGCAGGCAATGTCCTCGAGGCTGGGCAGAGGGCAGCCAGTGATCTTTTGGGCAGTGTTCATAATCCTAAGTGATTACTTGCGTAAAGATTTTTTGGTTTATTGTAACGAATGTTTGTGTATAGTTTGCAAGCTGACAGGACTTTTTCCTCCTTTTTTTTTGTTATGTTTTTAGGTTGACAGTGACCGTTCAAGATTAATGGTTAAGGCCATAGTCTGAAAAAACAGCAACTAAAGAAAATCTGGGTATTCAGGACATTGTTCACTAGCTGTCCATCTGGCGAAAAAGAGGATACTTTGGAATGAGGACAGCACAGAAACAATTTATGGACAAATTATTTTTTTCTACTGGCTAAGGGGGGTTATATAGTTATATGGCCTTATAATCTGCTGTGGAGAATACAGTAGGTTTTTTTGTAAGTATAAGTGTCTCCCTTATTTAAATTTTGTGATTTTTTTTGGGTGTTCTGTATTTTCCCTTATTGTTTTTAAAAGGTCTTGATCAATATTTTGCCCATGTTCATTTTACAAGTTTGCATAACTATTTTGACGTAGAGTCGTATAGCGCTCATGCTGCTAACTACAATGTTTCCCTTCATCCATCCATCGATTTCCTGCGCCGCTTACCCTCAGCAAGGTCGCAGGGGTGCTGGAACCCATTCCAACCGACTTCGGGCAGGGGACACCCAGAACTGATTGCCAGCCAGTCACAGGGTACTGTTTCTGTACATTCCATTAAATTAGAAATCATGAGCGTAGGCCTCCATCAGTGCCGCATGGTGTCCCGCAAGCTCCTCTCTACGGACCTTGACTCATCTGAATCATCCTGATTATAAACCTACAAAAACTCAACGTCTCATCGGAGTCACCTCGAATCCCACCGCACCAAATTCATCAGAGGCGAGCGTGGGTCTCAAAGTACACAAAGATGCCTGAGAAGACTTTTTAAAATGTATGGCTTTCATTATTTGAAACTGTCAGATGCACCTTGTCATTATTGTGGAATTCATTTTGCAGAATTTAGTATATAAAAGACACCAGACAGACTCCTAGAATAAAGGTTTTCCCCGTCAACTAACCCAAGGTGGCAGTGTAGGCTAGGACCCCGTCACTCCACACAAGACATTAAGCAAAACAATTAAGCCATTAAGAGGACCACCACACAGCTTAGTACAAGACATTTGAAACGAGGAAGGAATCAAGAGCTAACTTAGCTAAAGCTAGTGCGAGCGGGAAGGGCAAAAGGAGCAGAGATGATGCAATTGATGGCATTCGACTTGAGCTCGCGCTACAATCTGCCAAATTGTAAAAACTTTTCGGATGCCACGATACTGGATTTGTTGTCATGTTCACATAGGTGGACCCAAACACAGGAAAGCCAAAATCGCCTTGTTTTGAAACCACTTTATGTGGAAAAAATTAGGGTCAAAATGAGCTTTTGTTAAAATGGGACACAGGCTCTGACATTATTCTTATTGCATACATTTTATAAAATTATATGCTGTCTCTCAGTGAAATCAAATGTTTTGAAAAAATAGATTTTGTCTAGAGAGCTGATTTGGCGGTTTTGCAGAATTTGGTCATAAAATATATGTTATGGCTCTCCCTAAAAAAAAAAATATTAAGCAAAACAATTAAGCCATTAAGAGGACCACCACACCGCTGAGTACAAGGCATTTGAAATCAGGAAGGAATCAAAGTCTAACTTAGCTAAAGCTAGTGCGAGCGGGAAGGGCAATGGTGGACCCTCAGTTCTGCTTATGAGCAGCAAAAGGAGCAGAGATGATGCAATTGATGGCATTCGACTTGAGCTCGCGCCACAATCTGCCAAATTGCCAAATCTATACGGATGCCACGTTACTGGATTTGTTGTCATGTTCACATAGGTGGACCCCAAAACAGGAAAGACAAAATCGGGGATGGCTGAAGGTCCTTGTCCTTTCCCGCGGGAAAAGGGGCCAGAAGCGACCGAGTGACCTTTTTGACGCTGGGACAGGAACTTTATCGCCGCTAGGACAGAGACCCGAAGTGGCCGAGGGACTCTCCTATCCCCGCCAAGACAAGATACAGAGGCAGCCGGGGGACTTTCTCCTAGCCGCCGGGACAGTGATTCAGAAGCTGCCTGCAGGGTTATTTGGTGGTCGGATCATTCTCATTGTCATCCTGGATGCCATATCTATGTCACTTTCATCCTGCCTTCTGTTACCATATCAGGTTTAGTTTTTGTTTACGGTTTGGATACTTTTCTAGTTGTTTTAGGAACTGGTTTGTTTTTGTTCGTTCTTGTTTTTTTGTGAATAAATACCATACTTTCTTTCGCACACCTGCCAGCATTGTGGCTTCTCTGCATTTAGGTACACCTTCCCAATCATTACCTTTGTTTAGAAAAGTCAAATGCAGACAAAACCATCGGTATGAGAGGGTCTTAGGGGGGTTGTTCCCCCCAACTGAAGGCTTGAGCTCTGTTTATTGTGGGTAATGATACTTGTTCACTTGAAATCATTGCAGTACCTCCGGGAACGGTGCATTCGCAATGATCGCAGCAAAGCTTTAGGCTAGGACCTTAGCTTGGCCTTTTGGCTGAGAGTAAGTGTCCCGGCTCCTAGGCTTTGTAGCGTATTATGAACTGACCGATAACGGATAATGGATAATGAATAACGAAGATAGATCGATAACCCTTAAACACCCCCCCCCCCCCTTGAGTCTGGCCACAGGTCAGAATGTAGAGCATGCTGGGAGCCAATGCAAAGAAAGTGAGCATATGATGTGAGATTATTGTCTGATCTGAATTTTTTTTTTCATTCCTTCTTCCTTTTTTGCAACAATGCATTCTATAAGATCTGAGGCAAATAGACATTTTTAACAAGTAAATCCATAAAATTGATCGGACATGATACAACCGAACAATGGCACAACTAGAACAAGCGAGAGCCTCCACCCAGCTCTTCACTCCAGGGCGGCAGTAGCTCTGGAGGTAAAGCGCTGGTCTTCAGCTCAAGAGGTCTTGGGTCCGATTCCCGGTTCCTCTGTGTTATATGTCAAAGAGTCCTTGGGCAAGACACTGAATGAGCAGGTAGTTGCCTTTCATGACTGAGGCTGCTATTGGTATGAGAGTGTAAATGGGTAAGCGTGAAGCACATCATAAAGCGCTTTGACATGAAAAGTGCTTTATAAATTTAGATTATTTACATTTACATTCAATCATGTGCATCATCTTGTAGTTTGGTTGGGGATGACGCCAACTGTTTGTTGTGAGTTCCCGGACCCAGCTGACAAACGAGAGACTGTGTGAACCAACATTAAGCCCATACCATATCCTTTACGGTACATGACCCAATTTAAGGTTTTTAAAGATGTATTTAAAGGCTTCAAAGAGATGGTAAAAGGACGTTTTCTGGAAATATAGAAAAAAAATGCACTTAAGCCCGGCGCAATTACAAAAAAAGTGAATCACAAAACATGGACCTTTGGAACCCCAAAGACAATAAATAAAAAATAACATCTAGTAATTATAAAACATCGACTTCTTGCTTGGTTTTACCACACACACCCCACAGCTTGTTACTCCTGCCCTCGAATCCACAGATGAAAGTGTCCCAATCCCCAAAGGAAGCAATGACGTCACCCCAGTCTACAGAGAGCTACTGTACAATCGCTTGCAAATGGTCTAGTAATTAATTAGCTCTGCCTCTGCGGGACTCAGGCAGGGTTGGGCGCGCTTCGGCCGCTGGTGCGCAAACTCACCACCGGCACCCGATGGTCGGCCTGCGGGTATGCTTGGTGTGGGCCGAGCTCATCCATAAGTGAACAGTGACGGGTGTATCTGCTGGCCGTGAGGCTGCTTGAACATACGCCGCGCTGTGAAATATTAACGCCTGACGCAGACAAAAAGGAGGACAATGAGGAATTTGGTTGCATTTTTCTTTCTCTGTCATAGAATCCAGTTTGTTCTACTACAACAGGGGTTGGGAACCAATGGCTCATGAGTCCGATAGGGCTCTTTTCATGAGAACATATGGCTCCGAGATAAAACTCTAGTGTTGCATTTCTTCTATGGCATTCCAATTAGAATCTGGTGCATCCATGACCGACATAGAGCCAGTTACAAGGGTGGTTCGGTCTAGTATATGAAGGGCACAATCCCAACTTCAGTTTACAGTGAAGGTGTCACACCAACAGACCCCTTTTTGGCAGTACGTTGGTAAGGAATCCTTTATATGGGAGCTCATTAAACAATGTTTGTTCAGTGTTGAGACCCTTTATGATGAAAACTCACAGAACAAACTGTAACACCGAGCGCACATACTCACTTCTCTCTGCTTCACCTTGTTTTGAAACCACTATTTGTGGAAAAAAATTAAGGTCAAAATGAGCCTTAACGATCTTAAGTAACTGCGGGAGCGAGACAAGTTTAAAGTGGTATATAGCTTTTGTTAAAATGGGACATAGGCGCTGACATTATTCTTCTTGCATACGTTTTATAAAACTATATACTGTCACTCAGTGAAATAAAATGTTTTGAAAAAATAGATTTTGTCTAGAGAGCTGGTTTGGCGGTTTTGCAGAATTTGGTCTTAAAATATATGGTATGGTTCTCCCTAAAAAAATTGGGGAATGAATAATAGGGAACCTTGTTTGTATTCCTTGTTGACTGTCTTTTGGGTAAACAGGTTACTTGACGTAACTTGTCAGGCCAGACATTTGTTCTACTTCCCAAGTGCCAGCTATAACAGCAACTTAACAGCAATGTGTCTCTTCCTGAGGCTAGCTGCCAACTATCTGTACACTTCTTAGAACAATATGTTTTTTCTAAGAAGCAAAAAAACCCTGAAAAACGTATTTTTTTATTTAGCCTTAGGTATATTCAGAACTAACTTTAGCAGTATGTCAACAAAGGCTGTTGATTCTGCACACAAAGACCTCTCAAACCCAGCCATAAACTGGTTGAAGTTCACAATGTCGGGGTATCTCACACCAGCCTCTAACTTTATGTCTCTACTCCAGACGCTTTTCTCCAGAACAACTGGGTCCTTTTTGTCGATCAGCAAACACTTGTCTTCGTAATATTGCCTGGAAAATTTGTAAAATTACAGCCTGTATCCAACCAGATCTTTGCTAGCCATTATTTTAAAGCTTAATCACAATAATAAGCAACAAGGTAAGAAGGAAAAGATACATATAACCATCACATAAGGATGTAGATCACGTAATCGTAACTACAGTATGTATTGCAAACCACTGAAATGTTCCTGCAGTTAAACAGATTTTTCATTCTTACCAAAACTTCTCTAATATTTCACGTAGAGGCGAAAGCCCACAAAGGTACCCAGTGCAGGTGGATACAGTACTTGGAATAAATAATAATGAAAAAAGTTAAAGTTTACCATTCGTATTGTGTTTGTTGTAGCACCTCTCAATCATACATTTACTAGTAATGTCCACAACAAGTTTCACTAATAAACCCATGAGCAATAACAACACTAGGAGTGCAAATTATCACTGCAGGAAGAAGGCCTACCCCTTCCTTTGGTTTCGTCATCATCATCATAAAGTTCTCAATACATAAATAAACAAACACCCCCAGGTGCCCACTGTTGCTGGCGCAGGAAGACAAACGCATGACAAGCGCTCTGGAGGACGAGGAGGAGGAAGAAGAAAGAAAATAATGAAAATAACTCCTCGAAGTGTTGAATCAGTGAATGCCGGGAGGAGAGAAGATCAATACATCCCATTAAGCAGATTTTCTATCTAATAGGACCCTCCAAACATTAGTTGCGTGGGCGGTTTTTCCAATGCAAAATTATTGAATTGGGAAAAATGTCTTAAAAGGTCCTATGATCAACTCTATCCGAACATGTCAAGCGAAGGGGGTAAGGCGATAGATGCTTAAAAATAATTACTGAAAAGGAGAACATGTAGAGAAAGTGGTACACAGTAAACCAGTGTTAATTTAACACTCTGTAGATACAGAAAATATGTTAACTGAGGTAGTGTTAAAAGTTTTTTCTTTAAGTGTTTAACAAACACTTAGTATCCTACAGGGTTGGTACACCTTTTCATGGCCGAATTCAAGCACTTTCCAAGGACTTTCAAAGCCAGTTTTCCATTCCTCTCAGTACAATTTAAAAAAAATCTGGTGTGAACCATTTATTTAGTAGAGCCAAAAATACAGACGCTCCCCTACTTACGACCATACGACTTACGTGAAACGGATGATATGAACATTTTTTTTAGCATGTCGAAAAACATCCGCACATTGCTGCAAGTTAGACTTTTTATTTTGTGAACCTTTTCTCGAGTACAGGACATTACTGTAGTGCTTCTTTCCACCGCTACCGGCATGAGGCGCTGTGAGGGGTCACCCAGCATCTGTGTGTAAACATACTATACTGTATCTCCAGCGCGCTAAGAACTTTGACTTTTTTATCGTTTAATATCTTGCGCATCCATCCACTATGGCTCGAACCTGCAACCTCCCAGTCTCGGGGTGGGCGCCTCCCGCAAGGCCACTGAGCTGTGTAGAAGAGGCGAGCCGTTTCTTTTGAAATGAAAGTGGGATAGGAAAGCTTGATGCAGTTGAGAAAATGGTCGGAACGCTTTTTTCTGCCACTTTTTACAATGGAGGAGGACCTCTTGAAGAGCATCTTCCAAAAGTAAGTTAAACTCAACTTTATTTATCTTTCTAGAGCATATTATTTTATGAAATATGTATTTTTTAGTCCAAAACATTAAAGGTTACTCATATATACCTTAAACATACAAAATATTGCACTGAAGCAACTTACGAACAAATTCTAATAACGAACAATCGTTTGTGAATAGGGCAGCGTCTGTATACAGTATATTTGATTTACAGATGTGATTTTAATCTTTCGTGTGCATTTATAAATACATTGTGAATATATTTGTTCTCCCCCCATAAAGGTGTTGGGTAAAAATGACAACAATCTAGAGCTTACATTTTCAGTAGCAGGAAGTTCTTCCCAATACTATTTACTACTGGGAAATGCTACCTTAATTTTTTGCATTGTCCATTTCAGATGTCCATAAATGATACATAATCTCTGTCCACTCCTACACATTTCATAGTGCCCTGTTTAGGTGTAGCATGCACCTGTCCTCTTCTGCGTGACCCGTAGAGGGGCAATGAGGCTTTATAGGACAACGCCAAACAAACTAAGGCCAACTGCCATTAATCAGTAGGGAAAAACAAATACAATGGAAAAGTGAAGCCACTAGAGAGCAGTTTCACCGTCATTTTCAAGCAGACTTGTTGTAAAATTTTAATTGCAAGAATTTACAAGCAATTCTACCCAAGTTCAACCCTTTTTCAATCCTTAAAAACACAACATTAAAATTAAAGGATTCCAAGCACCCGTAGGAACCATATGTTTGACCTGCCATAATGGTACTTCTCACAGAGACATTTATCAAATTAAAAAAGCCACAAAAACAGAATTCAACTGTGAAACCGATTGCACTGTTAAAATTGATGTTAAAACCTAGAGGGCTGACAGAGGCAGATGTTGTGAATGCATTAAATGGTGCGACAAAAAGTGTTTGAATTTCAATAACCTTCCCTCCGTTGTGAGTCGTTGTTTTTTTTTTATTTCAAATCTAGCTTTGTACCCTGTCAAATTTGTAGG
The DNA here is from genome assembly GCF_059441175.1 of Urocampus carinirostris. Classification (NCBI taxonomy): domain Eukaryota; kingdom Metazoa; phylum Chordata; class Actinopteri; order Syngnathiformes; family Syngnathidae; genus Urocampus; species Urocampus carinirostris. The sequence goes on along the minus strand of NC_142349.1, from coordinate 41,860,673 downwards.
TCCATACCCCCATTTTGAACTAACATTTTTTTATACAAGCCCACTACACAAATGTGGCTTTCCATTTGGTTCGTTGATGTATTTAAAGCCTTGCGAGAAAAAAAGAAATAATCCATACGGAGATTTTCTTTGATCCTTGCCAGCTTTCTGTAGCGTTTGACACACATACAGAGTACGCACACACAAACGCCGCAGCAAAGATGAAGCACTGCAGTGACTGAGAGATACTCCACCCTACACAGCAGCTAATTCCTCTATCCTCAGAATAATGGCGTCAAAACCAGCGTGCGTGTTTTAGGGCTTGAATGAGCCAAAAGAAGCTACGTGGCACAATCATACAGACACCACCACGCACATTGGGCCGTCCGCAGTCGCTAAATATAGAATTCTCAATTTGATGATGCTGCAGTGATGGTATACGACCCTCGCGGCGCCCCTAACAGCACTGGTTTTGCTGCTCAGTAGCCAAATTAACCCCAATAAAACGAGAGTGACTTCATCATGTGCTGCCTTCTGCACACACTGGCAAGGCAACGAGTGCCGATTTCACTTGTGATGACAAACCATTGGGACGGTGATGGCTGTGCAAAAGGGGATAGAGCAGGGGTGAGTAAACTACAGCTGGGGAACTACATACAGTATGATAGTAGTGGGATTGTGTAATCGCAAAACACTACAGTTTTTTTTCAAGGATTTATAGACAACAACCGTCTCCAGAAGAGAACACCGTTTGCTTAAATTTAACCCCTTAAGAATCCTGTAAAAATCACCTAAAATCTCGATCCAAGATGTACCCAAATTAAATTCAATCATGTTGATGACCTGTTTGGAGATTCTGGACGGTTTTGGTCTCTTTGGAAAGGAAACACTCTCAAGTTTTGTCCCCAACTGAAATAACACTTCAAGTGCTATTGACATTGATTAATTTAATTTGGAGCGCGCAGAAAAAGTAGGTTCTTATTCTGGGCTGAATTTGTTTTTTGTCTTTATTTGAATCACATCCAAGTTGAGTGTAGCTGCTACACTGTAGCATGACCAACTTAGCTGGGAAACAGCTGGGACAATACCATGTAGCCTGAAATTTTTTTTTTGACCATGGCCAACCCAAATGCCCAAACACCCAAACAAGTTAAGCACCTCGGCACCCAAGTTGGTCATGCTTTCATCCCTCCAGATGAAACGAGACACAAGATAGTGGCCGTGTCACTCGGCTCAGGGTGATACAACACACTCCTCTGTTCAACAGCAGGGCCCAACAGCTTTCACTGGTTTATCCCTGCCGCATCATACAGGTGTCCTGCCCATCCCTTAGAACACGTTTAAACACATAAATGCATTGGTGTGATAAAAAAATGACCCCATGGGTTGTTATTCTTCAATATATTTTAAAATAAAAAACAGTTGTTAATCTTCATATTCCAGATACTCTTCATAAAACATGTTTATGACATGATGCCTTCAATATTTTTTTTTCTTCCCCCCACTAACTACCGACTCCACTAATGGAAGAATGTATGTACTGGTCATTCATGCACCCAAGGATTAAGAACATACAAAAATACCTACCACAGAAAATGCACATTTCTTTAAAATCGAAAATCGCATCGAAATTGCAATACGGGTCTGCAAAATCGCAATTAAGTTTTTTTTCTCCTAATCGTGCAGCCCTCGTAAAAATAAAATATATAATATAATTAAAATGGTAAATAAATATGTGTTGATTTGTTTCCATTCTTGTCCCCAGTTCTTCTTTATTTGTCTTTTATCTATTAAAAAATATGCCGTGCAAAAAAAAAAAAGAATCTTGGACATATTTTGACATTAAATACCTTGGAAACTATTATGGGCATAAAAGCACATCTGGTAAATTCAGAAAGGTTGTATACTCAACTTTTACATAAAGTTTCAAAAAATGTTCAATGCGAACACCGTTGGTCACATGACAAACATTAAGCCGATTGTCAAAATCTTGCCAAACACTTCCCTCCATTTCAATGGCTGCAACAGTTATTCGTGCCTTCAGCTCATCCACGTCTCTTAGAATAGGTCTCTTTCCTCACATGGATAGTCTGCGCCTTGCCACTGATTGATTTTTTAAGTATTATTTCTATTGATTCAATTTTAGGGGAAGAACGCGAGGCTAGCCAACCAAAAAACACATAGTGAGCAACCAGGCTGACCAGTAACCAACAACGAAAAGCGGCCACTGATATGACCACAAACTTAAAGCCAGCCAAGAGTAAACAAGCCAAGGAACACGGCAAAACCGATGCTGACGGCAGGCTAGCTGATCAAAAACACGCGGTGAACATTCAGGCTAACCGAGAACCAACAACAAAAAGCGGCAACGACTATGGTGACGAACGAAGAGGCAGCAGGGAATAAACCAAGGGACACAGCAATAACCAGTAGCGCTAATATCCAGGCAAGCCAGCCAGACAACACACGTTGGGGATCCATCGATCGCCAACTGGGAGCAGGACAAAATTATAGCAAACTGCGTCGAAAAACACAAACAAAAAGCCTCAATAGCGTAAGTAACAGCAGAAACGAGGGGCGATTGCATATCGCTGCTCTCTACAATAGCTGTCTGTTTCTGAGCTCACCTCACATGTTGTGCTAATAGGATTCACTGTTTTATGTGTAGGGTCCCTCAATGAAGTCACAGCTCTACAGCAAACAAGCCAGAAAGGTCATCTTTGAGACTACATTTCTCGAGTCCCCTGGCGCGTGGAATAGTTTGCAACATATTTGTATAATTGTAGGAAGGAACACCACATGTTTTATGCCAAATTAAAAAAACAAATTTAATTTGAGACTACCTCAAAGCATTCCATAACAGTGCCTTTCACACACCTTAACCTCCCCCAAAAAGCTTGCTTTGATTTGAAGTATTTAAAAGGTAAACAACACATAGACCAATTTTTCTTCAATTCGGCACAGAACAGTTAGTGTTCCTCGACTCAATTATGCAGATATGATGCGAAATATTCCACGTGCCAGGGGACTCAACAAATGTAATCTCAAAGTTGACCCATTGGTTTCGTTTCCTCAAGAGCTTTGAGTAAACACAGCATGTTTAAAATGGTGAATCTGGTCAAAATAACATGTGAGGCAGCTGCGAAACAGATGGCAATCGTAGTTAACAACAATTGACTACAGCTCATGTCTGCTTGGAGACATAGGAACTTTGCTCACCCTGTCACTGCGGGTCTTGTGACTGTTTTGTGGAAGTTGCGTGCTGTGACCTCCAAAAGCTGCGTGGGTGGAGTTCACCTGCCGCCCTTACAGTGTGTGTTCCTTCTTTGCCTTCACTTCCTTTTAAGTTGGCAGTTGTGGCTTTTCGTTTATGTTTTACACAACATGTAAGTGGTTGATATAATAGTGTCCAGCTAGCCCCTCATTAGCGTAGAGGTTGCTAAAGGCTTCCAGTTTTGTTTGCCACCGATTAGCTCTCTGTTAGCTGTACAGTGTGTTGTTTTGCCTGCTTGCCAATTACCCTGCTGTGTCCATTGCTTTAGTCTCAGCCAAATTTGCGTTTGTAGCCGTAGTCATTTTTCGTTGTTGGTTACGGGTTAGCCTGGCTACTCAGTGCGTGTTTTTGGTCTTTCTGTCGAAACTGCGGCCGACTTTCGTTAATCGTTCCCGAAAGCCCCTTTTTGGCTGCTCGCCCTTTCCTGTACCATTAGTGCATCCACCCGATACACAACGCCTTGGCATTCTACACAAACAAAAAACTACCAAAACACTAATTACCTCTATGGCTAATTAACACGTAAACCGATATGGTGAGCAGGTTCCTCGGGTGCCGTGTTCTTCACATGACGTCTCAGCTCAGGGAGTCAAATATGAGGCAGGCTGTCTTCCGAATGCATTATCTGGAAAAATAATTGGTTCAGACTGATCAATTTTATATAGATTGTATAAAAAAAAGTGAACTACTACCTCACGTTTTGCATGTTTTAGAATGGGAATACCTTTAAGGGAGCTTTGACGTAGATCTTGACAAGCGCCGTTTGGTAAAACTGTCCCAAATAAACCACCCTTGTCGCGTAACCGACGACAAACGTCAAGACCACGTGGATGGCGTTAAATGAGTAAAATGAATTAGCCTGAGTAGCGGCGGTGAAGTAGGACGGAGCGCTGGGGAAGCTTCCTGTCCCAGATCGGTCGTTAACCGATGGCGAGAAAAGCGAAGAGAGACAGCGAGTGAAGGCGCTTGCTAAATCTGGAGTTATGAAGCACGACCGCCCCTCAGCACCCGAGCAAATATTGGAAAGAAAGCTGAGACACGCTCAGACAAATAAGAACGGGAGAAGCCGAAAGGCGGCTCACGATGCTCCTTCACGAGCTGTCAATAAAAGCGTCCGTGCGCTTCTTCCCACGCTCCGACACTATCGCATTTTACATCAAACAATCCAATGAATGCTAATTAATCATCTTTTATTCCCAGCTAGGTCCCAACTGTCCCGGGTAGTGTCAAAGAAAGGGCAATATGGCAGCTGCGTAAAAGGAGATAGCAGAAAGCTGTCAACTGAGGTTTGAAATTTAAGGTCGCGTGACTGTGAGGTAATAAACAAGGTGGTAAGACTGTATGAAAAAGGATTTGAATGCTAGCTTTTACACAGGACTGTAGACAGGGCGGCAGTAGCTCAGGAGGTAAAGCATTGAGAGGTCACAGGTTCGATTCCCAGCTCGTTCGTGTTATATGTCGAAGTGTCTTTGGGCAAGACTCTGAATCCATAAGCAGGTAGTTGCATGGCTGACACTGCTATCGGTGAGTGTGAATGGGTAAGTGTGAAGTACATTGTAAAGCTTTGGGAGGTCTCCGTTGACTTGGAAAGCGCTATATAAACACAGACCATTTACATTTAGACTGGGAAAATTCTGAAAATAGGCGAGCTGAATTTATGTGAAAATAGTTAGCGGAATTGCCAAAGGTGAAGAGTGGTGGCAGACCATAACAAGAGAGAAATCATTTTTCATCTTTGTTAAAAATGGCAAAAGCAAATTTTTCAATTCAATTTATCCATTATTGGATTGGCAGAGGCTATATAGACCATAATCAACCAGGTGTTGGGAGTTAAACTTTACAAAGGAACGCATTTCTGGAAAACAATTACTTTTCTCGGTATCGAGTAGTGTAACGCGTTATAATAGAATTTTGTAACTTAGCTGTTGTTACAACATGGTGTGTTACTCCACTACTTTTTATAAGGGCGTATGGTTGTGTATCACCAAAAGCAAATGGTAGGCAGAGAATGGGGAGAGGGTGTGGTTTCTACAGGAACAACTCAATCATTGGAGCAAACATAAGCATACAATTTACAAAAAAGAGTGCTGAATTTTGTGTTTTTATTCGTAAAAGTATTTCTGCAATACATAATGCCTGGATGAAAAAAAAAAACATATTGGACATTGCCCAGAAATAGACAAGGAAAATTAGTAGTTTGAAGACAAAACACAAAATAGATATGGAGTGTCTCTGCTGAGTTAGCTTATATATCCTCAAGATTGCCAAGAAGTAAGAAGCGCAAGGACCCTAATTTTTATGGACTTTTAAAAATCAATCAGATACAAAATTTGGCAATTTTTTTTGTGCAGTAGTTTGGTATGTGGGGAGAAAAATTGTGAGTGTGGGATTTGAAATGAGACACCAAATTCTCAGGTCCTGCCATTGTATACAGCTAAAAAAACAACATAGTGGATTCTGGTTGTGAAAATAGCGGAGCAGGGATGGACTGCGGTTGTATGAGAATGGATTATCAAAATTCAGGACATGGGGGCTGGGGTGAGAATTTTAACACAAGATACAAGTGTTATTGCAAAATCCCCTAACACACAGCTGCCGATTTGAAATGTCTGCAAGAGAAAACACGCAATTGGTGTGAAAAGGGAATTTGTGTACAAAAAAAAAGAAAAATTACTCAGACGATTTAAGCCTTGGTGATAAGAGTGGCAAGCTCCCCAACTCCGGACTCCGTGGACCCAACAAAGTACATAACCTTATCCATCATGGCATGTGCTAACAACACATGCCAATGGGCATCCCTCCATCCATTATCTGCACTGCTTATCCTCAGTACGGTCGCGGGGGTGCAAGAGCCCATCCCAGCTATCTTCAGCCCGTGGCCTGGGGACACCCTGAACCGGTTGCTAGCCAGTCGGATCCCATAGACATTGGGATATCCAAAACTGGAGGACATCCAAAATATGTTTTTCTTTTCCTTATTAATCCTCTTGTCGTTTATTTTGAAAATGCCATTAATATTTAAAGTAGATTATTGGTTCAGGTTATACGAAAATTTAGGTTGACTCTATAATCCTATTGGTACGCATAAACGTAAATTTTGCGATAGATAATAGGTATATTAACCGAAATTACATTGAATGACCGGTCATTAAACTGAAATAGAAAATTAATGGGGTTTTTAAACTAGTAAGTTTATAGTTTAGTAGACACTTAAAATAAGGAGAGAAGACATCAAGGAATTTTGAACTTGCAGGGAAAACAGGAGAGGATTAAAAGAAAAAAAATCCCAGTGCCAAATTCCAAATCAGTTTTAAAAGCCCTCCCCTCAGCATTTTCTTCTTATCAAATCTCCTAGACTACAAAATCCGATCCGAGGTGTGGGTATCAAAGAACAGCAACATTTTTGGCCAATAATGACAATGAACAACAGTAGTCATAATATAGAACTGGCATCTTAAGCAATGACTTTTGAAGGTGTCCAATATTGAAAACAGAATAAACCTATCATAAACAAACATTAACCAAATTTAGACTTTCTCATTCAACACCCTAAACCAGGGATCAGCAACCTTTTCGGTGCGTAGTGCCACTTTCAAATTTCCCCGTAAATCAATGTGCCACACCAAGATAATGACTCGCACAACATTTTTTTAATATCCAACAGAGCTGTCATTTTACAACAGTCCAAATATACAACATGGATATACATTTTAATCGTATAACTCAGTGTTTTTCAACCCTTTTGGAACCACGGTACACTTTTATTTATAAAAAGGTTCCGAGGCACAGCGTGCGTCGAATATGTTTGAAAATGAAGTTATGTCAAGTATTTCACTGTACTACCTCATAAGCAGATAATTAGTATATAAAAAGAAGAAAATAATACTTAAAATAAAAAGAATGATGTGATTTTTTTATTTTTTACAGTAAAATCTTAAAATGCTTTGTTAAACAAATTAAGTTATTAAATGTACTGTGCTACCTCAAGACCAGATAATTAGTACATAAAAAGTATATAAAAATCTACTGCCACCTACTGATATGGATGACTATTACAGTTCCTCCTCTGAAGTGTGCAAAAATACTGAATAAAGGCCTGATTTTTTTGGAAAGATAAAATTCCAGCGGCACACTAGACAAGGTCTCCCGGCACACTGGTTGAAAAACACTGGTATAACTGACCTATTTATCTTCCACTATTCTTGTTCATCAATTAACTAAAATATGAATGTGAACAACATGTGGAAAAACCTGTAGCCAGCCATGACTTCAACTTTTTGCCACAAGAACTAACCAGAATCAACCATTCTTCATCAACTATAAACTGCACTCAAAAAACGTAATATGGTCAGCTACTATACCATTCATGAATGATATCTTGTTGCAGAAAATATAAAAACTTGAAATAACAGCAGCAATGCAGAAGGCACGTGCGCACACACACACGCGCGCGCACGCACACACACGCGCGCACACACATACGCTTCTTTAAAATATTCGCCATCAGTAAATGATTTTCCGTGCTTTAATATTCAGTGAGCAATTTGTTAGATAGCTTCAGTGGTGGTGTTTTTAGCAGCGACAAATGTTTTTTAGGGTCTGTTTACCTGGAAACAGCGCATTTTAATGTCTCCCCCTTGAATTCATGTTCATGTTTCGTCTCGTAATGACATTTAACATTTGATGCGCGAGGTACAACGCTCTCGAGGCATAATACACAAAACAGCACGTACATTTTTTGCACAAAGCCCCAGTCATCTGTCCATGCCGGCTGGAAAGAACGCGATGTTTTCGCTTGAGGAGCCGTCATGATTTGTTCATTAATCGCGCACGCGTGTTTCATTGGCTGGGTTAAAACACGGACCTCTCCTATGCGAGGCGCTGCGCAAACGCGCACTGACACACGAAGGGGCGCTAACAAAAACGGTAAATGGTCTGCATTTATATAGCGCTTTTAAGTAAATCTTCTAACGGTGTGCAACTGAAAATGTCTAAATTTCGGGTAAATGCGCTTTTTAAAAATAAATAAATAAATAAATAAAAATCATTTTTATTTTGCCGTGCGCTGTGTGCTCGCGTGCCACTGGTTAACCCCTCCCGTGCCACTGCTGGCACGCGTGTCATAGGTTGCCGACCCATGCCTAAACCAAGGGCCTCCAATGTGGTGCCCCGCGGGCTCCATGGTGCCCCCTAAGGACATGTGAAATAGCTCACCAGTCCTGGGTCATTGTGATATTCTAAAAAATATATATTTTTTTATTAGTTGAGGTTTTTCCTTGCCCTGGTGTAGGTTTTAGATCAGGGGATGGTGTAATGATAGTGTAGTTTGCAAAAATCTGTGGTCTATGCAGCCCTTTGAGACTCCTTGTGATAAAGAGCTCTACAAAAACATGACTTGAATTGACTTGATTATCATTGTAAAATGTGAAACACACAACAAAATGGAACATCTGTCTCTGGTACAGTGACTAATAGAGTGATAATGAGATCCAAACTAGTGCCTTTTCACAAATCACGTATACAATTATGGTATAATGCTCTGATAAATAGAACAGAAAGTTCATGTTCAATGAATGTTTACACTGTGAAGAACCCAGAGAGTATTTTTATGTTATGTTCATGAATAGTGTTAATTATTTATTTTATGACTTTCGTTCTGCGAAGAATCTAGAAACGTTATTCTATTGTGGCTTTATGGGAAACAGTATTTTCTTACATTTGGGCACTCCCATCAATCGTCATAAAGGGAAAAGCATGGGGCGCCCTGATTTTGACTGTCTTCTCTGTGTATAACAGCTTCAACAACTGTGAAAAAATGGAAGTAGCAAAACAATCAACTTTTGTCGCGAACGGGTTTTCGTTGCGTCTCTGCTATTATGTTTCAAAATAAAAAGTTGCGAATTGATGCTAACGATTGCTAACGAATGCGCCGTCACTCGCACATAACGCATATGATCCTCTCTGGCGCCAAGATGCTTCCTGAGCTCCTTCCACCATCGCTAGCATTGAAATGCTCGACTGATCCCAACTCTGACAAGGCGCTCCAAACCAAAAGAGACTGACTGAGTCATCCAGTCCGTGGCGCAATAATAGCGAGCCATCGTTTTGACAAATGCTCTCGAACGTCATTCGGGACAATGCACCCAGGATGAAGGCGTTTAAAGGGTATTTTTAGAATTGGATAAACGTTCAAAATCAATGGCGTTATATCAAATGCATGGGGGAGCACAACAATTATCACCCCTTATTGAAAAAAAAAAAGGTCTGCATTTATATCGCGCTTTTCAAGTCAATGAAGACCTCCCAAAGCGCTTTACAATGTGCTTCACACTTAGCCATTCACACACACACATTCACACACCAATAGGGAGTCAGCCATGCAAGGCGCCTACCTGCTTATTAGGGGCATTAGGGACTCAGTGTCTTGCCTGAAGAAAAAAAACAATAGACAATGAGCTTTTAGCTTCCATTTTGGACGCTTCCCCTCCTTGTGATTGGCCAATATTCCATTTTCACTAATTCTGTGTTTTTGACTTTAAATTTGTCGAGTATACAAAAAAATAAACTTGTTTTGCATTTTATCGGTTCCCCCCCCCCCCTGTAAATACATGTTTTTAACATTTCCAGTGCTTTTCGGGGATGTGTTTCACGATAAGCTTTAAAATATATATATTCTGTTTAATCTTATATTTTGTAGTTTATCTGTTTTTGCACTGAAAAGTCAATACGTATTTTGAATTGACGTTTTGGTGTTTCACGCAGGGATTCCAGGTGCTTGACTTTAAAATTGCTTGTTCAGAAAGGTACAAGCATATAAAGGAGTTATACGTTTACTTATGAGTGAAAAAATAAATGCTCTTATAATATTGTAGAATAAATATTTTCTTAATTTAAAAAAATAATAATGAATTCGTTTTGTGTGTTATATTCCATTATTATTGGTAGTATACTGATCAAGGGACCTCCGAAATCTTTCTTTTTCTTTTTGTCCTGTTTTGTTTACTTCTTTTCTTTTTTTCCCTAGCTTTTCATTTATTTTATGTGTTTTTTTTCTTCTTTTGTTCTTCATTTACCCTTTTTTTCTTCTTTTGTTTCATTTTTCCCCACATCCACTTTTCTTTGGGTGGGCAGAGCATGTCGGCATGTGAGCATTGCCCATCCCTGCCCCCCTCTAATAACGTCCCTGATCCAAATCCAGCGAGACAAAGACAATTATCTTGGCATCAATCAATCTGTTTTTTTTTTTCTTTGTTTACGACATCTCAAATGCAGCGTTCGTGCACCTTTTTCATGGTCAAATTCAAGCACTTTAAAGGAGTTTCAAGGCCATTTTTTCCAATTCTCCAGTACAATTTAAAGAAAAAAATCCAGTGCGAGTTATGTTTTTGGCAGAACCAAAAATATATTCGCATTTTAACAAGTCCTCGAATATGTCTGCAATCTTTGCATGTGTTTTTTCAGGTCCACAAATATATCCGGACATTTGTCAACACGTATGATTTTTAGATCTTGAATAAATTGCGAATATATTTGTGTGTGTGAAAAATATATGTGTAAATATTTTTGTGGTTGGGTGAAAATGATGGTTATATGTAGTTTACATGTAGTACTTCCCATTGCAATTTACCACTGGGAAATGCTACCATAATCTTTTACCTGGCCAAAATAATACATTTACATAATTGATATGTAATCCTTTACACTAATACACGTTTCACAGTGCCCTATTTTGGTGTAGCACATAGCTAAAGGTTTGCAAAATAAATCATAGTTAAGTTAGTAGTCTCTGTGTATTGCCTTTCATATGACTGAAGAGAGCTAACTCTCTCATTGTGAAGAGTTGGATCATTTTTACTTTTTTTCACCTTGCAGCATGCGGCGCATGGACTTTTTTTCTACGTTTTAGCTATTGTTTGGATTTTTCGTTTTCTAGCCATTGTTCTTTAAAACGGTAGCCTTCCTGAATCTTGGTCTGATCCACCTGTCCTCTTGGGTGCGACACGTAGGGGGCGATGACGTTTCACATGACATACAAACTCATGCCAGCTGCAGTTAATCATGTGGCAAGTAGAAATGCAATGGCAAAGCGAAGCCACCGGAACTAGCTTTTCAGCGTCATTTTTGAGCAGACTTGTTTTAATTTTCTTCATTTATGGCATGGCCTATCGAGTCAGACTCCAAAGAAACATGGTCACAATTTAAAGCATTTACAAGCACTTCACCCAAAATTCAAGCATTGTTTTAAGGATTTCGAGTACCAATTCGAACCCTGCATATGGAAGTGTACTGTATCTGTGGAGCCAGATTTCAAATGTATTCACCCTGCACTTTTTAACTTTAAAAATGAAACAATATTTGATAAATCATCACGTGTGGAAGTCAGGCCAAAATAATCCACAAAGGAGTCCTCCAAACTGAATTATCTTGCTATCTAGCTGAAAAGTGTACCGCGTATTAAATAAAGTCATTATAATGTTAAATTGGGAAATTTAGACCTTTGGATCTACAATTTTTTTAATCCAGAGAAGATATAGCTTCGGAGAAAACATATGAGAAGAACATGAAAAGTACATGGAAAGATCAGAAACTAGGGATTTAATTTTCTATCCAAGTAAATACAGGGTAGTATCAATCAATATTTATGATACTTTTTACCTGGAAACGCTATGACCAAACCTATCGTTTATTTCTAAAGTACTTGAAAAAGTTGTGGCACAGCAGCTGAATCATTTTATATCCGAGAACAATCTTTTTGAATCAATGCAATCAGGATTCAGGGCTAACCACTCTACTGAGACAACACTGATTAAGGTAACCAATGATCTTCTACTGACCACGGATTCCGGCGCTTCATCACTCTTGCTGCTGCTGGACCTTAGTGCTGCAGTCTTTGCCACTGTGGACCATAATATCTTACTAGAACGGTTGGAAAATTGGATTGGTCTCTCAGGAACCGTCCTCTTATGGTTCAGATCCTACCTTTCAGATAGGACGCACTGTGTTAAATATGGTGAAATGACATCTGAGCCCTTTAGTGTTACCTGTGGTGTTCTGCAGGGTTCAGTACTTGGCCCCCTTCTTTTCAGCATTTACATGCTTCCATTAGGTGATATTATTCGCAAGTGTAATATCAGTTTTCATTGCTACGCAGATGACACTCAATTATATTTTCCGATGGAGGAATCTGCCACACTATACTGTGGAAATTTGGAGGCCTGCCTCACTGAGATAAAAGATTGGATATCACTCAACTTCTTGCGTCTTAACTCTGAAAAGACCGAAATGCTAGTTATTGGTCCATTTAAACGCCGTGACTTGTTCTCAAAAACGGCTCTGAACATTGAAAAATGTAATATAACCCAGAGTGACTCAGTCAAAAATTTAGGTGTCATATTTGACCCCGATCTGTCCTTTCAAACACACGTTAAGAATATTACTAGAACAGCTTTTTTCCATCTTAGCAACATTGCTAAAATCTGCCCTATGCTGTCTCAGTCTGATGCAGAGATTATAATTCATGTGTTTGTTACCTCCCGTCTCGATTACTGTATTGCACTACTCTCTGGTCGCCAGAAGTCCAAAATCAAGAGCCTTCAACTGGTACAAAATGCTGCAGCGAGGCTTTTGTCTAAGACAAGAAAGTTTGATCACATTACCCCGATTTAAGGATTAAGATGTGATTTTAAGGTTCTGTTGGTGGTATACAAAATCATGCATCTTCCGGTCCGGAGCCTACGCTCTGAAAACACTGGTCTACTAGTGATCCCAAGAGCCAAGAAGAGATCCGCAGGTTCGAGAGCGTTCTCCGTTCGGGCCCCGGGGCTGTGGCATGCTCTTCCCCCTGAGATTGGATCTGAAACCTCAGTGGAAATGCTTGAATCCAAGCTTAAAACACACTTCTATTCTATAGCATATGAATAACCTATATTTTATGTGGACAATATATGTGTATCTGTGTATTATTTGCCCTCATGTAGGTTTTAGATCAGGTGATGGTGTCATAATAGTCTGTGGTCTGCAATAATCTGTGGTCTGTGCAGCCCTTTGAGACTCTTGTGATTCAGGGCTATACAAATAAACATGACTTGACTTGACTATGATCACTGAAAAATCACCCCCCTCCCTTGAGTTGGCTTATGATTATGATAAACACAGCATAAAGATTTTAGGCAATACATTTTTTTTCTTTTTGATTTAAATAACCAAAAAGCAAACTTTAAAGGTACAGTGTGTATTATTTAGCGCCTCCTAGTGGTAACAAAAAAAATAATTCATTACAAAAAAAGTACAATATTGGTTTCATTTACAAGTGGAAAAAACATGAACTGTCGAACAAACATGTTTTTTTTTTTTAATACTCGTAAGTTGAGAAATTTGCATTTGTTTGACAAAACATGATTCTCGCCGAGATGGAGTTGACATCTTTGTCAGCCATCTTTCTGCTACGGGTACCCAAAAAACTTCAGAGAGCCTAGGCAAAAAATTGAGAAGAAACATGTTAAATTTTGCTTTCTTTGAATCTCCGTAGTTGGTATTCTTTCTTGAGCATTTTAACAAATGTTTTCTATTGCACTAGACACTACATTATCATCTAGTGGCCATATCATAAACTCCATCTTTCTGTTTCAGAATAAGTCATGAGAGTCACACAAAGAAACTCTGCAGTAAAACAAATAAACATGAGAGCTTATTTCACTTTTGTGACTTTTCTATCTTCCATTGCAATATCTTGAAAATAAGGTAAGCAGCTCAAAAGGGTTACGTGTAAGCACAATTGATCCAATTTGAAAGTAATATCCATCCATCCATTATCCGCACCGCTTATCCTCAGTAGGGTTGCGGGGGTGCTGGAGCCCATTCCAGCTATCTTCGGGCAGTGGGCAGGGGACACTCGGAACTGGTTGCCAGCCAGTCGCAGGGCACACAGGGACAGACAATTCGCTCGCTCATTCTCACCTAGGGACAATTTGAACCAGCCAATTAACCTAACCTGCATGTTTTGGAATGTGGGAGGAAACTCAAGCAAGCACGGTAGAATTAGGGGAATTAGGTTTCTATGTTAATTTCCGACTCATTTGCTATTGCCGGTCTTTCTCTTCAATATTGTAAACACTAAAACTCAAAGAAAAAACTGTAGTACACTTTGCAATAAGAACAGTGAAAATCTGTGAGTTATTATTCTTTAAAGTGGATCCACTACTGCGTTTTGCTGATGACATTGCCTAAGTGGCAGGAGAAGAAGAGGTGATGTGGTCAATCACCTGGACAAAGCATTAACCCAGTCCCGGAAGGAAATAAGCGGAGAGAGAAAAACAAAGTAATGACCAAAACCTCCAAGGTATTACCGCAAACATCACCATCAACCGCCATGAGCTTGAACCTGTCACCAAATTTACATTTCTTGGAGCTATCATATCAGAAGAGGGGTCAGGACCAGAAATCACAGCCAGGATAGCTCAAACCATCTGGAGGGACAATAACATAGCGTTGAAATCAAAGATCGGACTCATGCAAGCGCTGGTTACTTCCATTTTCCTCTAGGCTTGCGAGACATGGACTCTCACAGCAAAGCTAGAGAGGAAAATCCAGGCCATGGGGATGTGATGATACTTCTAGGCATCAGCTGCTTAGCCCATGTGACAAATAAATCGGTGCGCAACACCATCAGAGGGCACATTGGAACATACGAAGAACTGTTGTCAGCTGCGCGCGGGCGAGAACTGCAGTTGTATGGTCTCGTCACAAGATCATCTTGACTGACCAAGATCATTCTCTAGGGCAGTTAAGTCATCTTTATTTGTATAGCCCTTTATCACAAAGAGTTTCTCAACAAGAGGAAAATGGAGAAACCTTGAGAAGGGAGCTGAAAAAGAACTGGGCAGACAACATCAAGGAATGGACTGATGGCAACTTTCCTACGACCCAAGCTCGGGCCAGGAACCGTCAACAGTGGAGAAAGCTGTCCAGAGTTACGTCCTCAGTGGTGCCCTGACAACCCAGGCGGTTAAGGGGTACATGAACATGAAGCCTGAACCTCTACTAAAAACACTTAACTGTGTGTATCTTGGGGTCTCATTGAATATTGCAAGCAAAAATATGAAACAATTTAAGCATGGTGGATGGGTGGTTAGCGCACAACCCCACGGTGCGGAGGTTCAGGGTATAAGTCCACCAACTGCAACCTCCCCGTGCCTGCGTGGGTTTCCTCCGGGCACTCCCGCTTCCTCCCACATGTCAGTTTAATTGGCCGATCCAAATTGTCCCTAGGTGTGAATGAGCGAGTGGAGTGAGTTGTCTGTCCCTGCGTGCCCTGCGACTGGCTGGCAACCAGTTCAGGGTGTCCCCTGCCCACTGACCGAAGATAGCTGGGATGGCTCCAGCACCCCCGCGGCCCTACTGAGGATAAGCGGTGCAGATAATGGATGGATGGATATTACTTTCAAATTGGATCAATTGTGCTTAGACGTAACCCTTTTGTGCTGCTTACCTTATTTTCAAGATATTGCAATGGAAGATAATGGATAAATGGAAGGTTCTATATTGATTGGGGTAAGATCTATGTACCATTTTCATCAACTCTAAGCTAAAGAAAAGGTTCTTGACATAATACCTGACTGAAAATTGGAAATTATTGAAGTCAGTCAAAATTGTGTGTACCAGTCCCATTAAGTGTCTTTGATGTTTGATATATATTTTTTCTAGTTTTTTTTTTAAACAGCTAGACACAACTTCCTGCATTCTTTACACGTGTAATAAAGCAAACATACATACTGTTTCCACAGTTTTGACAAATTTCAGGTTGTTGAGTGGGGGAAAATGAAAGAATTTGATTGTCTCACTATGAGTGTATTATACAGCACTTTGGTTGGCAATTCATTACATGAACAGTGCTTTTAAAAAAAAATTGGATTTGATTGAGTTGTGCATTATATGCATCAGATAGACATTTTCAAACAGAAGGAATCCTTATATGGTCACGTTTTGCAAGATAATAGATGTAGGCTTTCTTGTTCATCTTCAATGTATAGTATAGGGAATATTTTAAGGGCTCTGTTATGTTTCATGTTACCCTCAAGTAGGTCATACAAAACCCAAAACATAATACCTAGTGAAAAGAACAACCCCAATTCCACGCTTATTTTATGTACCGAAAAAAAAATAAAAATATATATATATATATATATATATATATATATACGCATACTGTGTGTGGGAGATACTCTGAATATATGACACAAACATCAGCAGCTCACTTGCACACATGCATAAATTCAGAATGCAGTGCAACGTTAGCGGTGAGCAGTTTTGCAGCATCTGTGCTGCCTTGCTCCAGGGCACCTAGGGAGCTCACTCGCCTAACACACCAACCACAGACGTGAAGTCACGAGAACATTGAAGTAGTGTGCTTACGGTCTTTTAAGCTCTTCTTGATGATGGTGATGATGGAGAACGCGAAGTCCAGAGGAGGCGAGATGTTGCCGGAGCTGGAAAAAAAGCGGAGGACCGTGGAACAAGAACGGGCGCCGTGCAAAAGAGCCTGCCTCTAACCTCGCTCTCTCTTCTATCTCCTCTTCAACGGGATGGAAGAGCGTTTGTGCGGTCCTCTTTTCGGAATGACATTCGCTCGCTCCCCCCGCCTCGCTCACTCCCTTCCCCCGCCTCCTCGCTTCTGCAGCTCCTTCCTGGGTATACCCCTTTTTCTTTTTCTTTCACTCTCATCCTCCCCCTCCCCGCCTTTGATGTTTCGATGGAGTAAAGAAAGAGCAAGATAAAATGTGAGGCAGATTAGCGGCATGACTCAACGTGAGCTTCCGTCTCACTATGAGGAGGGAAGCCTTTGCTGCATTGCATCTTACTTTAAACATGAAAAGATTGTGGGTGTGGGGCAGTAATTATGCTTAAGCATCCATCCATTATCTGCACCGCTTATCCTCAGTAGGGTCGCCGGGGTGCTGGAGCCCATCCCAGCCATCCTCGGGCAGAGGACTTTCTGAACTGGTTGCCAGCCAATCACAGGGCACACAGGGACAGACAATTCGCTCGCTCATTCACACCTAGGGACAATTTGGACCGTCCAATTAACCTGAAATGCATGTTTTTGGAATGTGGGAGGAAACCGGAGTGCCCGGAGGAATCCCACGCAAGCACGGAGAGAACATGCAAACTCCGCACAGGAAGGTTGGTAGCTGGATTTGAACCCATGACCTCAGAACTGTGCCACACACGTGCTAATCACCGCGTAAAAATTCCTGGGGCCAAATTTAGTTAGGGTTACTCTGAAATCAAACATTTTTATACTTTGGTTGGGAAAAACGACGAAAATGTGTAAACACAGAAATTAAGTGATGAAAAAGAATTGCCGTATGTTCCGAACTGAAAAGGCGCACTGGACTATAAGGCGCGCTCCAACAAAAAGTATTTTGTCATGTATTTTCCAAACACAACACGCAGGGGACTACTACAAGGCACATGAAATCTAGACTTCAATAAGAGCTTCTGTGTGCACGAGTTAATATTAATGCAGTGCTTTAATATGCGCCGCTGACCGCGATCTTAAAAACTTTAGATGCAAAAGTAATTGAATCCGAGGAGTGGCGGTGACAGTGCCAAAGCTTTACCACTAGAACACCAGTGGTTCAGATGACATACAAAATAGTCCTAGAGCTTATCCCATTATAACACCAATTTTACAGTGCCTCAACATCTATTTGCATAGTGCATTCTGATAAGTTAAACAGTTTGTACACCTCTTCAGCAGTGTGAATAATGTTGCATTTTAATACGTATGCATACATATAACTATTACATACACTTCTAATCAGTGCTAACTCTGCAGTCACTCAAACAGTGACTGTAGCCTTCAACCAGGAGATGTCATCAGGTGGTTTCCAACTGTCACTGGGCGTTTCGACTCTAAACCACAATGCCCTCGAGTTGGCGGGCCGTCAGTGATGGCCAGTCACTGCCCATCTTCCCCTGTTCCCCAGCTAAACTCCTCTATTCTACTCCAGAGCAAGCAAGAGGCTCTCTCCGCGGCTTCCCCGACCCTACGGGCAGCTGCCTTCCCTCCTTCTTCTTTCCACGGTACAGTTAGCTCAATCAGTATAATTTTTTAAGAGCTTTAATAGTATTTTGTTGAAATAATTTCTGTTTTCTCCATTGGCTAACATTGGTGAAGTGGAGAGACTGTTTAACCAATCAGAATGTGCTATGCAAAACAGTGTTCATGGCACCGTAAAAATAGTGATAATGTCTACTACCCAGGTTTAATTTCAGTTTTATTCTGTTTAGCAATTCAGGTCAGCTATTTGATTTGATGAATCATTGCATAATCACTGCTTACATATAGTATAACCGTAAAACATTGGATGGGAGCTCATAGCTCTAATAAATGAATGCATTTCCTTTCTTATCTGCTGTATTCTACGCTCCAGTAATATAAGGTGTACCGGGTTATAAGGCACATATTTAAATTCAATGCCAAAATGGGGAGTTTTAGTGTGCTATACAGTCCGAAAAAATAAGGTAGTTCTATCAGATCATGTTGTTTGGTTAATCAGGTATGGGCCTTCTTCACATTCATTACAAATAATGTGTAGCCTATTCATGATATAGGTCTGGTACTCTTTTCAAGTAGACACACACCTCAAAAAAGCATTGATGGAGTTATCTATCAAACCAACAGGTTATCAAACTCTTTAATAATCATAATGGGCAATCCAAGACTCAAATGAGCAAATGAAGAGCAGTTAAAGAAAAAAGATTGTTAAACTGGTGTGAATATTGAAGGACACCATAATAAGTCCAGAAGCAGAAGTATGAAAAGGAGGCAAAGTCTTTAATACAAGCTACATGTTTTTTTACAATTCTACAGCAAACAGTTGTTTTTTAGTAAGATTAACACTATTTAAGAGGGTAGTTCAATATAAAATTTTACAACCGCAGAGAAATTCATAAGTCATATTATACATAAATATAGATATATATATATATATATTTACTAGTGCTGTCATAATTAAAGTCTTTAAGCTTTAAAGCTGCTGAAACTCAGAGTTTAAACAGCTTTAGACAGCACTTTCATGTGTCATCTATATCCTTAGCGCAAAAGGGTTTACGTCCCATTAAATAACCGTAAAACATTTACTGCTATCAACAATCAAGGTGAAGTATAAATTAGGTTCAAGCACCATTAGGTTTTAAACTGAAGACTGTGAGGACACCAAAACGTTTAAAATAAATACACGACGGTACGCTGTGATAAATGGCTGCCATTGGAACACAACAATGACGACAAAGACAATGGTTTTAAAAGATGACATCAAAAAAAAATTGTGGAGCGATTGTCATAGTTTGTTCCTAAAAAAAATATGTTTTTGGACTGTGAGACACAACGGACATTCCAAAGCTCATCGAGGTGTCCGGAAAGGGAAAAAAACTCTAGATTATTAGCATCCTTGAAAGAAATGTAACAACATTTATGTTTAAAACCTGTTATAACCCTGTTTTAGGCTTGTTGTCACCAGACCCATTCAAAGTTCCAAAGGATTAACAAAAGCACCTTTATCACCCAGAACACACAAATTGAAAGGGAATTTCAAAATGTTGGATTAATGATACAAGCTTTACATTATTTGATGGGGTATGAGAGTAAGCAAGTATATAGGCTGTGAAACTTAAAACTTGAAAGCAACTTGGCACCCCTGCATCCGGTGTGATGGATAAAAAAATTGTTGAACTCCGACTACTGTCTTCAAAGAAAATATGTGTCTAGCATTTAATGTTAAACCTTGATCCCAGGTGTCATTTAACCGTTTTCACAACAAACACTCTTATACATAGGGATGTTTCGAGGGTTTAACCAATTTTCTCAACATGTATCCCTAACAGTCTTGAAAAGGTGCGACAAGGGGAACATTCAGACAGTGTAAAAGGGGCTAATGACTTTTATATTGACACTGCTACCACCTACCTGCCAATTTTTGACCGGACTTGACATGAAATTTTAAGTCGCAATTAGACAATAAAAAACATTTGGAAGTTGCACTGTGAAATTTGACGGCACGCAGAAGCAAAAATATACCTGCCCAACTACTAAAACACACTCTCATGCGTATAAACAGTGAGAAAATTGTATTGTGGCAATAAAAAGTGGAATCTTTGAAAACCTCAATTAGGAAAAAAAGGCATGAAGCTGCCCGGCATAAGCCCATCAGACTAGAAGGACCCCTGACATCGCAATGAAGCCATCAAGTCACTGGGACTTGAAAAAGACTGGTCGTCAATCAAATCTATTTGGTCATGAGAGGAACACCTCTGGACTCAACACAATACCAGACACATCGAGTCTCTCCAAATAGTTTTGAAAAATAATCTGGTTCTATTCCTGTGGATCAGTCAGAGTACTGAAGATCCAAGTCTACAGTCCCATCTGTCACCACAAGCCTAACTCGTTTGGGTTTTGTAGAGCCCAGAGAGTGAGAAGTTGGTCCATAGTGTGGTATGTCCTGGGGGTCACCTGGCTGATTCTGGTGGTGCAAGTCCTTTTTGTGTTCATCTGGACCTGCTTTGTGTCCTGAAAAGGTACCCATTGAAAATGATGGCGGGTTGGACTGCTGGGAGCTGCAGGGCTCAAGGACAAGTCGACCCTGGGTCCCTGATGGTTCCATCAAACAGTGGTAAGTGTAGTTTGTCGGGCAGAGTCCCGGGTAACCTTCAGACCCATCTCTGAGGCCCAGCGTCAACGAGTGATCACCACTGAAGTTCAGTACATAAGGGGGAGCCTGCGGGTTATAAGAGAAGGAGCTGGCTGGGTGGCTCTTGTTCGCCGATGTTGGCGTGCTGGGTGGTGTACTGTTGCCAACTTGTGGACTGCTGCGATGCTGCATTGGAGAAAGAGATGAAGGAAAGCTGAAATCAAATGGATCCTGCTGAGGGTAAAATGCCTGGCTCTTGCCAGAACCCAGTACAGTGGATTTATCATGTTTTGAGGTTTTCTCCTGTGGGCAAGAATAAATGTCTTTGCTTGGGAAGAAGAACGGTCTGGGCAGGGCAGAAAAGTTTTTGTAGGTCATGTTGGTGTCCTGATTTTCGTCACCCTTTTTAGTCCGACTGAATGACGGATACAAAAATGAACTTTGTTTATTGAAATGGATATTGGACCTGTCAGGGATAGAGGAGGGAGCAAAACAGTTGATATTCTGAGCAGAAATATTGCCTTTGTGGGGATTTGCCGGTACCTCATGAGCCTTTTCAGAGGATTTTGTGCTGGGTGTTTTGGCGTTGGATGGGTTGCCAGCAGGCAGAGGGTCTTTGGAGGGAGCACTGTACAAGTTCTGCGTTGGGTTCCCGCCCTGAAATTTTAGAACCCTGTGGATCACAGTGGAGGACTTCTCTTGGGAGCTGAAGGGATTGCCAGAGGAGTGTACATTCCTTCCAGTTAAAAGTTGAGGATTTATGAACTTGTTAGCCATCGGAGATGATAGTCCGTGCTTGGTCTGAGGGAGATCTTGCTGTGCACTAGGCTGGCAGCTTTGAAAAGACTGGGCATGTTTAGGAATTGCCATGCGGTGGAACGGTCCATTCATTTTAAGATTGGATGAAGCTTTTGACTGGTCACTGCTTGGTTTGACATTTAAGGCATGGTGGACTAAAGGAAGAGGACTTGGACAGATGTCCGTAGGACTGGCCAATAGGTGTGCCCTGTTTACAGCAGAGGAGGAATTAGCTTTTGAGTTTTCTCTGGACAGCCTCATTCCAAGATTTCTTCCAGTAAGTCGGTCCTTCCCTGCCATTCCGGGATTGGTGAGCATTGAAAAACTGATTCCCGGTTGAGATGACATTCTGCTAGATGGATTTTTTGCCTCACAGTCCAGAGAAACTGAATCATTTTTTGATGAAATGACACTAGGGAAAAACGGTAGATCTTCACTGGTGAAATTGTTACCAGTACTCGAAGGACCGAGGTAGGGTGTCTCAGTGGTCCATGTGTCAGAGGGGCTGTGCGAGAGGGGACTACTGAAAGGATCTGTGGGGGGGTCAAGTGAACACAGATCCGAGGGTGATGAGCTGAGGATGTTCTGCGGCTGATCATATCCTTCAAAGTTTAGACACTGGAAGTCAAGGATGTCATCGCAACAGTTTGAAAAGTTGGGCTCACCCGGTAGAATGTTGTCTGAAGTAGGAAACGGTGGAGACTGAGATGGGGGATGGTTGGAACTGGGAATTATGGACATTGTGGCAGTCTTTTCCAGAATCTGTGATGAGCAAAGACCCTCAGATAGCCTTGAGAGACTGTTGTCAATCTGTTGGAGGGACTGACTGAGGCAACCAATGGGTGTCTCAATAGGGCAGCACTTAGAGGCAGTTTTGTGCCGCTGCTTCCTACAGGCCCCACTGCTGACTTGATATCTCTCAGTCCCTACATTAGTTAACTCATCACTTTCTGGGGTCTTGTTTACAGGGGAAGACAATGAAAGCGGCGAGAGTGACAAAGACATCTGCGGTGCTTCCGATTTCTGGGGCAAAGTGTTATCGTTCAACTTCTGAGTTAGAGGTGGTGGGTCTTGCAATTTGCTCAAGTCCAACAGTGCTGGAATTTGCTTCGCTAAAGGTAGACCTCGAAGCTCTCTCTTCACAAGTGTCTCAGTTGTAACGTCAGGTCGCTTTTGTTCTTCGTTCTTGAAATCCACTTCCCAGATGTCCTCTGATTTTCTGCGCAATTTGAGAACAGGCAGAGAAAGACTGTTGAAATCTGACTTGGACTCTAAATTCTCATGAGTCCCACTTTCAAAAAGACAGCTGCTTCTCATTAATTGATCTTCAGTTTTTGTTTCAAAGACCGATGCCATCTCACTATGAGTTCTCCCCAAATGGAGGCTTTTCCCAGAAGGAATCCTCCTATCTGTTTTTTCTTCACAATCCTCCGGACCCAGGTCCAACATTGAGTATGCATTCTTCTCACCTCGTTTTTTCAAGCGAAGGAGTCTGTTTTTGGACTTCTTACTGGCTTGTACATGAGCCTGAGCCGCCTGCATTTCCATGCTTAACACAGATACTGAATCCATGATGGCTTTAAGGGGATCGCTGCCTGAGTCGTCATTCTTTTCAATTTTAATACTACCCAATCCATTGCATTGCATTTTCCACTTTTTTCCTCTTTGTCGCTTGAAACGGATCTTAAAATTTAGTCCAGGATTTGTCTCGTTAATATCCCTTTGTTCCAGGGCTAAGATTCCAGCTTGGGTGTCTGTCTCTTGCTCATCTTCAAACAAATCAGTAACTTGGTTGTCATCTTGCCGCTCGGTTTTTAATTTGCGAACTTTTCTTAGCCGATTCACAGGGGCTTCCGTAACTCGAGGTCGAAGCACCCGGCTCGTGTAGTTTTGTCTCGTGACTCTACTGGTGCTTACGCTTCCAACTTTTGCCTTCATTATTTTGATTCTTTTGGCCCCTTTGATAGTCTTATCTGGATAATGAATAACTCCTTGGCTTGCGGACAAATCACAAACTTCTCTCTGGGTTTTGATTGACGCATTATTTGCATCTTGTTCCGGCTCGACAGCATTGCGGAATGTCCGTTTTTTCAGAGGTATGTTAGATTGAATGGCATCAAGGTTCTGAGAGGTCTGGTATGTATTGGCTAGAATCTGGGATTGAAGTGGTAGTGGGAGGTAGAGGCAAGCATCTGCTATTTTGCCAATTTGCTTTGAATTCTGCATCAGGGGTACTAAATTTGTAACTGTGGTGTTTGACTTGAGTTCAGCTTTCGTCTTTACTCGTTGGCTGATTTTCTGCCCGCGTCCAGAACCTTTTGATGGCACATGGCTGCTTGCATTGAGTTCTTTTGGGATTGAAGGAAATCGATAACTTTGTAGTTTATTGATTAGTGACGCTTTGTCTGTCTTTAAAATGTCAGACACGAGGACCTTAACATGCTTTATTACTATGCCATTGTTTGGACAGTGTATCGGCTTACTTGGCATATCAGTCAAGGGTTCTGAAACATCAACCTCACCTAGATTTTGGGATTTAACTCCCTCCAAGTTACTTTGTCTGGCCATTTTTGTACTGGAAAATTTCTTAGGAGTCAATTTCTTATTATCCGTGGTGAGCGTGTTCTTGTGTTTCGCAGCAAACACTTTCTTAGGCTCAGAAGAGGTCATTTTCTTGCACTCAATAACTGAGACTGCTTTACACTCAGGAGCGATCACTTTCTCGCAGTCAGGAGGGGGAGCTTCCTTGCTCTCAGGATGGGAAACATTCGTAAACTCAGGTGCAGGAATTTTTTTGCACCCGGCAGTGGTGGAATTTCTATTTTTTTGTTCTGCAGATTTTTTCTTTTCTGTTCCCGTTTCTTCTTCAACCACTGTATGGATTTCGATAACCTTGCTCTTGCTACTTTCCTCAAATTGTGAGGACTCGTCTGCTATCCCATTTGAGGCATGCCGCTTCCTTATTGTTCTCTTATCAATGGCTTTGAAATACATTTCTCGCACTCCTCGAGTAGCTTCGACGTTACAGTTAGAGATAATTGGGGACGATTCCTGCCTCTGCCGGGATTTTGGAGCTGACAGTGGTCTGAGGCCCTGAATTTTACCCATCTTTCCTCTTAGCTCTCCTTTTATGCCTTGATCGCCAACGGCTGATCCCTGTGCCTCACCGCAAGGTGCTGAGATTCTAGTGAGACAGACGGTCAGGTATTGCTTGAGTACTGGATTTTCGGAAACTTTTTTACGAGGTTTTTGGATATTCTGAGTCTTGGAGTCCAAGTTATCTTGTTCCGTACCCTCATGCGTTATTGTGATTAAGTTCTTGTCTAAGTCAGCCCCGTATGTGCCTCTAGATCTGGAAGAACTTCTCAAGGGAAGACCTCTGACAGATTTCGCTTTAGGACTTAGCCATGCTCTGTTCCTCTGAAACCGACCATGCGAGAAATGCTTCACATTTGGGGTTGTCCTTGGTTTCACCACCTCCAGTTGCTGAAGGAGGGCCCGCTCTTTACTTTTGGGATCCTTGCAGACCAGCAGAAAGTCAAGCGAGTGGCGGCGCACTCTGATCTTCAGGTCCCGGATCACACACTGTGAAAGGAGTGGCAGTGTCGGTCGCTCTCTCCTTGTTTCGCCCGCTTCACAAGATTTCGGGAGTCTTTGGTTCTGTTGCCTCCACTTATTTGTCTGGTTCCACTTTCTGTTTTTAAGGGCGTTCTTCCGCATCTGATGGGTAAAGGAGTTCCTAGAAGGGATTGCTAGAAGAGAAAGTGTTGTAATTAGTTCAGTCCTACTTTGACTCATACTAAAATATTATCTGATATGTGACAACATTTGGAAACTCGTATATTTTAACATTCCAAATCATGAATGTATATAACATTTTAAGATTTAAAAAACATATAGTTTTAATGAGGCTATTTTTTGTATTATAAACCAACAAAAAAGAATGACCCTTTTACACCTTGCATTACGGGAACATCGACAAAAGCAAGGATCTCAACAGCTGGGCCAAGGGCTTACACGAGTCGGGCCAGTTGCCGGTCAGGCATGCTTTTTATGTTAAAATTATAATTATTATGGAGGGAAAACCTATAATGGTTCAGAAAAGTGTGGGGACCCCTGGACTACAGGGTAGTATTGGATTGCTGCACACGTGCCTTTACAGGTCTGAATAGATGAACCGGACCATGGCAAAATGTGACACTTCCCACAGACCCTAGCCCTGTCAAACTGGAAAATTGTTACAAAGTTGCACAGCAACAAACAGAAACCAATTGAGACTTGATCTGTATTTGTACCATACCATACTATTCAGCTGCAGTGACCACGATTGCTCATTGAAGGAAAAATTAAAAGGCGGCAGTAGCTCAGGAGGTAGAGCGCTCATCTTGGGATCAAGGGATCCCAGTTCGAATCCCAATCCGACAGTGTTACATGTCGAAGTGTCCTTGGGTAAGACACTGAACCCCTAATACCCCCCATAAGCAGGTTAGCGCCTTACATGGCTGCAAGGCCGCTATTGGGAAATGTGGAGCATATTGTAAAGCGCTTTGGGAAGTCATTGACTTGAAAAGCGCTATATAGATGCAGATCATTTCATTTTCATTATGCACACTTGTTAGAAACCTAAATAGCCCATACAGATACATTTGTGATCATGATTTACAACCTCACACAAAGCAAAACCTTGAGCTTTTCACCCAGAAAACTCTAAAGCTAATTTACATTTATTTATTTGTAAAATATTGGAGATAAGATTGGGCCTAAAAAATCTAGCTAGATCCAAACCGGCCCGAAGGTATAAAAGCCCAAACCAGCCCGAGCCCGACCGATCAACTTGGTTTGAGGGACCAAACCTGAAGTAAATTCAAAGCTTCACTTCGACGCCGGAGTGCAATTTATGCTTCACTTTCCGCTCAGTCCCTTAATTCAAGTGTGCAATTTAACGGTGAAGTATGCGTGGCGCCAAAGAGCAGCGCCAAAGTGTGTTACTCAAGTAAAAGTACTGTAACTTCGGGATAATATTAATCAATTAGAAGTAAAAATTTGTCATCCAAACAATGACTTTAGTTAAAATAAGTGCATGGAATAGCGTGCATGTTGTGCAGATCCTCAACAGAGGGAGAAGAAAAAATATCAAAAGAGAAACCCACCCCTTCCCGACTTAATGATTGAGATTTTATGCCCAAGATCATACCTACTATAATATATTTAACAACATAAATTAAAAATAATATTCCAATAAGTCAAGGTATGAATCTAATGTATGTTTCTGCATTTAACAGGGTGATGAAAAAGGATACCTGAATGTAATCCTGGAATAATAGGCCGGGAGCTCAAGTGTCCCTTCTCTCGCTGGTGGCGAAGGTAGCGCTCCCGGAGGCGGTACTTCTGGCCCAAGGGGTCTTTTGTGTCCTCAATTTCAGGCTGTTTCCCTCTGTGTTTAAAATGACCTTCTCCTTTCCTGTGGGAAAGTCATCAGTGGTGTAATAAACATGTCTTAAAAAAAATGACAGAACTCTCCGACGTCAAAGGACAGACCTCTCGCAGGTGCAGCACTCGCACATTTCATTGCCCTCGCCAAAGAAGCTTGCACCATAGTAACACGTTATCTCCTCACCGGGCGAGATGGTTCGAATGACTTCCACGCAAGCGCCATTCTTTTCACCAGGGACGAACTGGGCGTGGATTGGGTGGAAGGTAAGGAAAGGAAAGACAAAAGATTGGTTGGGCCCCCATGAGACAAAGAGAAAGACAGATGGGGATAAAAATGGTGTGGTTAACATCTAAAAATATTTTGGTCAATACTGTGAATAATTGCCACGTTGCACATCACTTTGGTGGCTCCTGGTAAAAATCTTTTTGCTCACCTTGCAGTTTGGCTTGCAGTCTTCCAGGGCAAAGAAAAGAAAGAACACAAGATGCGGTTAGTTCCATCACAAATTAAATTCAAATGATTCAAATTACCTGAAGTATTCTAAATGGTACAAATCACAGATATTAAAAATATATTTTTAATATGAATGAAACCGTTGGAATATATTTTCACAGTATCCGTGTACATTATTACAGTTAGCTTTGAAATAATTTCTTGAAAAAAAATAATCATCAAAATTATATTTTGATTCACCCTTGTACGTATGGATTACTGAACCTTTAAACATAAAAAGGCTCATAACCAATTATAAGAATTACCATTACTAATTACCCTTACACAGAACAAATTAAATAGAATTCCTATAGAGAATAGAGAAGGCAAATATTCAAGATTAAGAATCAGTGTACATTCAGAATGTATTTTATGACCTTTGAACCTAATAAAATGATTTAATTAACTCCTTGATCTTCGAATGTTCGTGTTAATACAAGGATTTTCAATATCCTTATAAGTATGGCAACAGAGGATTGGGGTAGTTTTGCACCGAGTAAATTTTCTGTCCTTTAGGGGGCTGTGAGTAGTGAGAGTCTTCAAGCAACAGATGCAAATATTTTGAAGCAACAGATACAAAATGGCAGCTAAGGGCGCCATTCATTGTCAATCCAATTTTTGTGTGCTCAATGTTGTGTCCGAAATTTCAAAATATTCTTCATGGTGACGCCCTCTCCTGGCTGAAATCATCATTGCCTCTGTCATGCGGCTTCTGTAATGCGTACAAGAAACGTGTCTATCTTAAGAGTAGCGCTCAAATAAACTCTTCTTTTTACATCTTTTGGGGAGTTTGGGTTGATATTTGGACTGCAAATGAAACAGTCCTTTTATCATTTTTTATTTGAACATTTTCAACCTGGAATAAAATCATGACCGCGCATGTGAATTCACTCTTCTCACCCCTGTGACTGTTAGTCTGGAATAAGCATGGTACGCATCCCACCTTTAATGTAAATTGTATTAGTTGAACAAAAGTGTTGGTTATTCTGCTATCGAGAAGAGGTCTTTTTCATGAACCTTTTTGCACTTGAGTGTCCATACTGACCATGGTTGATAAACGCTGCAGGTCCAAGCCAGAGCTGAGCGCAACGTTTACGTGTCGAATACATGACACTGAAGTCGTTGACGCCGGCCTGCAGCACGGCGCTATCAGCCGGACTCAGCTCAGCAATGCAGCCCAGAAGGACTTCCACACGCTCCCCTGCATACCTGTTCATGAGGGATACATGTTACAAAGTGTAACTGTAAAGCACCCTCGGCCAAATTTCATCTTCGAATTAAATCGTCTTTGTTATCATTTATGTCAACGTTGTGAAACATTGTATGCAACGAGAACATACTTCTTAGACTGTGAGCCTCTAAGCCTTAGAGACTAGCGTAAGTTGTAATAGTAGTGCAATATTTGTGAATGAGATAGAATAGCGCATCATAACAAGTGAAATGAAAATAAATGTCATAACGTTTGTAAATGATTTGAACAGAAAATTATAATAATTTGACGTCACATCATGCTGTCGGATTGCCCCCAGAAGTTTTTTTTTTCATTTAGAGCACATTATTCTCCTTTGGTGAAATGACAAAACGGTTGACTCAATAATGTTGCAGTTGAAAAACATGAAAGGTTAAACGACATAAAGTGCATTTAAGAGACTCCTCAACAGCCATTCTATACCAAGCCAAATGGGGATATTTTAAAGGCCCCATATATTCCACATAACTACTTCCTACACAATTACACAAGTCTTTCAATATATTATATTCACAGACTATGCTGGAGAAAATAAGTATTCATTGTACATGTGTAATTGATGAGAGCATTAAAAGGATAAAGGATAGTAAAAATATTTGTTTACGACAGATATGCCTAGACTTCATGTTGCGTTTAGTGTTTCTCAAAAGTGGGCCCAGGACCCATTTTCAGTGGGTCGCAGGCTTTTGCTTTGGCAAAGCAATGCTAAGAAAATTGAAAAAAATAAGAGTGGATGAGGATAATGTCATGGAAAATGGAGTTGACACCAGTTAAAAGACCAGTAAGAATCATAAGTTGGCCCGGAGAGGGATGGGCACCACCAGGCTCTACTTGCCTAAGACACACCACAGCAAATGGTTCCCTTATGGCCCTAGTGGTTAAGGGATCCAACCAACCAAACAACCAACCAGCCCACAACTCACCAACCAACCGACATTTGATTACACATGTTGGGCATGGCCAAACTCAGACACAGAGCAGGACATATGAGGGATGGATTTTACTTTATTGAAGACAAAGCTACTGAAGTGAAGCGTTTTGGAACTCAAAGGGAAAGTGTGTATTATCTAACCACTAAGATGTCTATGTATTATGTATTGCAACCGAAAATATGTGCTAAAAAGCACGAGGAAGAATACAAATTATGGAGACTCAAAGTGACCAAACCACACTAGATTTATTCTCATTTTTCACCAGGCCTATTGTCTATTCTACTACCTGTAGCAGTAAGATGGCTGACAATTATGTTGTGGTAAATTTTATGTCAAATAATTGCTCATTTCTTAACCTACAGGTATTTTTTTAAATGGCGTGTTTACATGTGTCACAAGTATTTTTTCACATTAATTAAGTCGATGTTGTTGTTTTTTTAATTTATGTTTTTTTTCACCTTTGAGAGTCGATAAATAATACACGATATTTATTTACAGGTAATGGGAATATCATTACTTGGAAGTCGTTTTGGTTTTGCTGGTTATTTTGTTTTGTTTCTTAAAATGAGAACATATCGTACTATTGCTGGTTTAAACTGCACAATCTTTTCTTTTAATACATTTTAGAGGTGGAAGTTTTTTTATCGATTTGCGTTGTGGCTTGATGGAAAAGATCTGACAATGACCGGATCATTTAAAATGTGTGTCAGCTAGGCTGCCGTTGTATTATTTAACTATACACAATAGATTGCAAAGATAACCATATCAAAAAATCATTGTCACAAAAATAGTTTGGGCCTCAGCAGTTCCCCCAGATATAGAAGGTTTGGCATTCAGTTGTGCCTGATCAGATAAACTATGCCAATTTTGTAACAAGTACATACCAGACTAATGACTTCTTGGCTACAAAATACAAAGTTTGTATTGAAGGAATTTCTCTTTCGTTATAACTGTACACCATATAGTCCTCTTTCCCTAATAAACTAATAATGTTTGTTGAATGTTTAATAAACGAAGAATAAATAAGGAAGAATGTAAGGACAAACCAGTGTCTGGTGGAGGTAATCTTGGCTCCATTTGTCTCCGATGTGTAGCGGTCACAGGACTCAATCTTGATACCGCTATCCAGTAAAAAAGCGTTGAGGTAGCGGTTAACCTGTAAATTGGACAACGGTTTCAAACAAATGGATTTGTGTGCCAGGGAATGAACATGTTCTTGGAAAATAAATAGAAACATGGCATTACGTGCCATAGATATTAGTCTCACTTGTGTGTTTATTTATATCATACAAAGGGGAGGTTCAGTTATCATGAGTAATTGGCAAGTGGAGCTTAAGCATTAAATTTGTGTGATACATGCCAACATGCTCCATTTTTTGCATGATTTGTATTTTGTACTTGGCACAGTGGAGGCATGTATCAGGAGCCAGAGAATATATTTTAATTATCAAATACGGACATTTATAAGACAGATCAAAAAATTAATACAGTTCCAATAATGTAAACTTTTCACTCCAACTGCATGTATTAATTGTAGCGTTATTCGGGGATGTGAAATAATAATAAAGAATGCCAACATTGTTGGTCCTAAATCTAAGTAGTGAGCTCTGACATTGATTGTAACACAAGTGTGAGATAACGCATACCCTGGAGCATTTTAGATAGTTAGAACAAGACTAACTAACTAGCTAAGTGATTAACTGAAAAATTCAAAAACACTGGATAATAAGGCACACCCTCCAAAGTATTAAAAAAAAAATCATATATAAGACACATGGAATTAAAACTACTGTGAGGGCTAGGGTTGCACTAAAAACAAAAATGTGCTGTATTTTTTACATTGATTGATCAGTCATATCACTGATCGCAATTGCAAAACTTTAATACAATGGGAATCTAACCTGGATCATGGCATTGAGCGCCAGATCCCATCCACTAGATACCTAGGGATGCAGACACAAGAAAACGCATTAGGTCTAATCTCACCATGACACTATTTTTTTGTCACAGTGCCCAATTGTTTATGTGTTTGATGTGAAAATATTGTCAGACATTCAACTAATCTGTGGTACAGCCAACTTGAAAAGTCTTTACAAAGAGCACCTGAGTCTGAACAGAATGATGATTAGGGCATTAAGGGAAATAATTTGGTCTTTATGAACTGAATAAAGATAACAGCATTGAGGGAAGTAATACGGTCATCCTGAAAAATATAAACGCATGGCCGTAATCAAAACGTTTGAGCTGAGAAAGAGTGAAACCACATTCTCTCTACTCTAACACATCTAGTACAGCGACTATATAGATTGTGATGATGACAAAAATCGAATGACTTTTGAGTGGATGGGAACCGCGCACTCCATGCAGCGATCAGTTTTATTCCTGTTAAAGTTATGCAATTGTCAACAACCATTCATGTCCCTAGCCACTTAGTGGTTAGAAATCGGAGCCGTTACCATTGCTATCAGGTTATATCCCCGTTGCCGCCATTGCTATGCAATTGTTGTCAGCGATAAAATTAATTGCACAAACAATACAACTGCCCAATTTGGAATTTTTGGGTGTGTCTTATAGTCCGGAAAATACGGTACTGTTCCCTCCATACTTAATGAATAAGTTGTTGCAGACTCACTCTAACAATTGAATGTATTAACAGAGAAGAATGAGGGATGGAAAAATCATTATGATAATAAGAAAACGTAAAAGTACACACATGCTGCCTCAGTAGCTCCTGCCGGTGGCTTCCTAAAGCATTGAAGTAGTCGCCTGCCAGCTCACCAACTGTCAAAGCCTCAAAGGTAGCGCTAAAGTCATGTGTGCGCTGGAAGCGCAGCAGGGTCTCTTTCAGGTTGCCCCAACGACGGACCTCTGGTACTGGGCTGTACAAGTACAAAAAAGTAATTAAAAAACTAAACACAACACAATTTTTTTGTGAAACCGCAAAAGAGAAAAGAAGTACAGTAAAACTCGGATAAGTCGGACTCGCATAAGTCGGATTCTCGGATAAGTCGGACAAATTGCGTGGAACGTTTGTTCTCTAGGCTTTTCTGTAGTATTACACCTCGCATAAGTCGGATTTTATAAGTCGGATCCTCGCCTAAGTCGGATGGATTTTTCCGTACAATTGACCCTTTTTAATGGTTTTCGCCTCTGATAAGTCGGATCGGTATCAGGTCGCCTAGGACATCTCCCAAATGCTCTAAATTTCAGCCTCCAGTGGCAGTAAGCGATGGAATTTTCCGGGAAGATTTTCACTCCTCACAGATTTTCCGGGAAGATTTTCACCCCTCCCAGATTTTCCGGGAAGATTTCTTGATGTGACGTGGCGTTCCGTGATTGGCAGAGGCTATTCATCAAACTCCTCCTCAGTGTTGAATGATAGCACTCTCAATCACAGCACGCGGTCATAGAACAAAGCCTCGTAATCATAATCCCATTGTTTCTTATTACAGTAGTGCTAGCATTCAAATTGAATTTGTGTGAATTTCTTTGGACTTCCTTCTTAGTTCGAAATTTTGCGACCTCGGATAAGTCGGATCCTCGGATAAGTCGGATGAAAATGACCGGTCCATCTGGATCCGACTTATCCGAGGTTTACTGTAGATGTTGTGTTATTAAACATCGATATGAAAGCATGTGATGTTGCCAGGCTATAATTGCTGTCCATTTTGGAGTCAGCGTGCTCATGTTTGAGGAAGGCAAATACGACTAAAACATAAAAGGCAAGCCTGGCCGGGTGAGTGCTGTGCATGTCAGCGTAGAAAAAATTGCAGCTTTTGCTATCAACAGCTCTAATTGATTTTCTAAGTATTAAGAAGTACACATGAAAATGAGAGGGAATGTGAATATTCAAAAGTTACTTGTACATGTTCTGCCTGTATTCATAAAAAAGCAATTTAGAATTACACCAGAGCCTTCATCATCATGAATAAAAAGTGAAGGGGGAAAGAAAATTATTTAATGACATCACATTATGTGATCTTCTGCATGACTTCACATAACTTAAAAGGTACAATACAAGTAACTGTCCAAATAGTCCCCCCTCATGATAGTGTACATTAAAAACACAAAACCTTAATAACTATGTAAATCTTTAGGAGCTGTTAAATTTATTTTATGCAGAACGCCACTTTACCCTAAACACCCATGAGGGAGGGCAGCACGGCGGCGCAGTGGTTAGCGCGTGTGCGGCACAGTTCTGAGGTCGTGGGAACCTCCTGCGTGGCTTCAAATCCAGCTCCCGACCTTACTGTGCAGAGTTTGTATGTTCTCCCCGTGATTGCGTGGGTTTCCTCCGGGCACTCTGGTTTCCTCCCACATTCCAAAGACATGCATTTCAGGATAATTGGCCGGTCAAAATTGTCCCTAGGTGCGACTGAGCGAGTGAGTTGTCTGTCCCCGTGTGCCCTGCGACTGGCTGGCAACCAGTTCAGGGTGTCCCCTGCCCACTGCCCGATGATTGCTGGGATGGGCTCCAGCACCCCCGCGATCCTACTGAGGATAAGCGGTGCAGCTAATGAGATGAGAGATGAGATGAGACCCATGAGGGAGTTCATTCTGATTTTTTGTGTTTGCATATTTTTGATCTAAAACATTACAAAGTGAAACTAAGAACCTTTGTAAATCTCGGGTCAAAGCTGACTAAAAACCTGAGCCCTTTCACCTTTTTTTTCTAGCACACAAATAAAAGATCACACTGAATTACTTCATGCAAGTAAATTTAGTATTGTTTCCATCTCCGAAAAAATGAATCTGCTCATTACATTCTATAGCAAACACTGGAGGTATCAGACCATATTAAGGAAGATCGAAGTCCGTTCATAGTCTGTACTCATATGTACAAATAGATTCGTGACATATTACATTACTTTAATATGCCACCATGTCTTCCATGCTGCACATACTTCATGTGCTCTCTGATTACGAATCATGCACCTCTGGTTAGCAATCGTCTGAGTCCACTGCTTTACACGTGTCAAATGTGTAATGACAATATGTAAAGGGTTGCAAAAATGAAAGCATCTTGAATTACTAAGGGCATAAGTCATAGATAGTGCGCATGTCTTATGAGGGTTTAGGCAAAACTTGAATGCCCTTGGGTTGGGGGAAATGTCTGTTTCTTGGATGCATCGCGATTCCGACGCTAATTAATGTATCGTAAAATTCGGACTGTAAGCAGAGACTTTTTTCCCCTCACTTTTAACCCTGCGGCACGTGCAACGATGCGGCCAATTTATGCATTTTTTTCGAACGGTTTCGGGGGCGTCCGAGCAGCAAATGTAAGAGTCAGACTCGTGAAATGTATGTGTCGTGGAAGGAGCAAGTTTCATGTAACTTCTCGCTTTGTATATGAATAAAACTAGCATGAACAGACCCTCATCATGGAAAAGGTGTCGATCGAAAGAGGAGGGCTAACTACCTTATTGGGAATAATTGTACGAGTCAGTTTATTTGTAAACTGAAATAATGTGGCCAAACAAACAGATTACAAGAAGCAACGTCCAACAAAGCAGAAACGTTTGAGGCGGATTCCTGTTTATCGCATAATCGTGTTTTGGAGTACATATTTTACAATGTTGGATTCTATGGATTGTCCATGATTAAACTAAGCCATTTTCATGGACATCTGAGGAAGTCGAAGACGGCCCAGGGGACATACTGGTGAGTTACGCCGACTTTATAGTTGAGGGTATCTTGTTTCAGATTGATTGTGATGTTTCTCTGGTGAGTATTTTTTTAAATGATCATCATATCACAAAAGTTTAAGCTTTCTTTGTAAATATCTCCCATTTCAATGTGGGCGCATGTAGCTTATAGTCAGGTGTGGCTTATGTATGTGAAAAAAAGTTTTTTCCTTAACACTTAAATGTGTTGAAGAATTTCTGCAACAAAACTAGACAAAGGTGACATCATAAGCCAGCTGTGTCACCCTTAAGCATATACAGGGGGGGGTGGCCGAGGGACAGCTGGCCGGACCGTATTTTTCTGCTTTCACGGTTACCACTGATCAACTTTGTCAGAAAGTATGTGAGCTCAGGTACAATATTACCCTTCATAAGTTTCCTTAATATAAGGCTAATGGATGCGCTGTTGAAGGCAAATATGCAAACAGGTCATCTACAAGACACTATTAATTTATTACTGTAGCTTCGCTTTTTATCACAGGTGATTAGAAACCAAAGGTTCTCACTTGAATTAAAAAGGTAATATAAACAAAATAAGGGTATTTCAGAAGAAATATAAATATGCTTCATCTTCAATCTATGATGCACACAAAAGGTGATATTCACAAACTCATGGAAGTTTTCAATTGGGAAAAAAAAAAAAGCAACACAACAGTTTCAGGTACTGAAATAGTCATCTGGACTTAAATTAGTGTTTGTGTGCTATTTTGTGAGTTTGCAAAAATTATAAATTAAATTTGTTTTGCTTTGTCAAAGATGCTGAGCACAGTATTTTCACAACCATATGGTGCACATAAAAGTCCCAGATTTTCTAAAAATTCTGCGGCGTGCCCTATCCTGCAGTGCGCCCTGTGTGTCATGCAAAGTCACAGACGTGGACCAGCTCGTGGACTTGCGTGCCCAACCCAGAGACTGGGAGGCTACAGGTTCGAGCCCCTGGCGAGTCAAGACCCACAACATTTATGGGTGAAATACTGAAATACAATGTTTTTGTGATATCTTTCCAACTAAATGCGACTTGTGTGCAGTCTCCTATGACTTTTAAGCTTCGCTTGTGCAGAAGAGGACGTCAAACGCAATGCATTGTTGGCTTGGCCGAAGTAATCATGAATGCTAACAGCGTAGCGAATCTAGCAATTTGAAAGTTATTGTGCTACCGGAGGCTGATTAGAGTCGCCCCCCCAAATATGAATTAAATCTAAAACATTACTTTTCTACCATTGAATGTTTTCTGTGTTTTCGTCCACTATGGTTTATTTATTTCCACACTACACGGAATATCGTGGAAACCGAGCAGCTGTGAGAGATGTTGTGCCCAAATTCGTCTCCCCTGCAAAATCTGACTTCCCTTCGAGTGAAAGCGAACTATGCTTACCACAGAACGTGTGTCGCGATGGTATGTGTTAGTGAAGGAATATCGATTGTAATGATTTAAACCAAAAAGCGATTGTAGTCTATATAATGAGTTTATTAAGACATACGCAAATGTCACCAACACCGCAGCGCTGATAAGCATAGTTCACGCGAAGGTGAATCGGATTTAGGCACGGCAGCAGCGGCCGCAACAGAAGGCACCAGCGTCCTATCGTGCAATGTGCCTTGTGTATGTGTTAAATACAGTAATAGAACCCGCTACAGAGACTGTGCCTTTTAACACGGTGTTCCCTATGGTAGTGAAAATATGGTAATTGTAACTAAATATCGGGAGGGGAAGCTTCAATAATCATTTCGTAATCAGAATTAAAGCCCATGAATCATAAACGTTTTGTGAGGACCAAAAGACTACTAACATCACTTGTGACACAAATTGATTAATAATGATATTACCTAATATTCATTTTATGGGTGGTGAAGCCCAGGAGTGGGTCCAGCACCAGGCTGGTGGCCAGGTCATCTGTCTCACACAGCTCCTTCACACTCATTCTAGTGCAGCAGTCCATCACCTCCCACCATCAGCATGCTGAAAAAATATTGAACGTGTAAGAAGAGCAATACTACACCAAAAGTTACAGGAACTCATTCACATGCACTCCAATGTATGCCTAATTTATTGAAATATAAAAATCAAGTGATGAAAAATCGTTGGTGGATATGGTAGCATGTAAAGTTTCAGAGGTCCTAGGTTTCATTCCAGCGAGCAGCCTCCCTGTGTGGATTTGCATGTTCTCCCAGGCTGGAGTAGGTTTTCTCCGGGCACTCTGGTTTCCTCCCACATCCCCAAAACATGCATGGTAGCTCATTGGTGAGTGTAAATAGTCTCTAGGAATGAGTTTGTGAGTGAATGGTTCTTTGTCTATGTGTGCCTTTCAATTGGCTAGCAACAGAAAAAGGTTTCCCCCTGCCTGACATCAGCTAGGATGGGCTTTAACACCACCCTTGAGACTTTCGTTGGGATGAGACATTGGAAAATGAATGAAAAAACATTAACAAATTCCATTTGGTTTGGATTACTAAACCTATTTGCAATATTTCTTATCTCCACTACTATTGCAGTTTAAAAATGGGATTAAGACTGTTGCCTTACTTTATTAAGCAGCTGCACCTTTATGTACATGTACAAAACAATCATCTTGGGTTTTGATCTTCCTCTGTAAACACCAATTTCATTGGAATTTTATGTGGATGACAATCAAGACAATCTTGAAACATTTTCAGTTGAAATAATTAATTCCATCAAATACTTGG
This sequence comes from Urocampus carinirostris, assembly GCF_059441175.1. Taxonomy (NCBI): domain Eukaryota; kingdom Metazoa; phylum Chordata; class Actinopteri; order Syngnathiformes; family Syngnathidae; genus Urocampus; species Urocampus carinirostris. The sequence goes on along the minus strand of NC_142349.1, from coordinate 41,822,453 downwards.
AAAAAAACACTCAAATAATAACAAGCTGTGACCTTAAAACCTAAATAAATATAGGAATTAAGGGACTTTCTTTCGCCTGACATTTGTTGCTGCTAAATGTTATTGCACTACTCTTTCATTGCGATGCACTACTCTTTCATTGCATTATTATTATAACGTATGGCATTATATAAGCGGTACTTTGCAAATAATGTTTACCAATATATCCTGACAGTCTAAACAATTTTCTCTTTCAATTCTCTATTATATGTTTACCATTGAGTGCCGTGGCTAATCTCGTTGCACACAATGTTTCACAACGTTGAGATCAATTGCAATAAAGACAAATACATTTATTCTTGGCCCAGTTTCTAAGATCTGCTCTTAATTCATTCATCATTCTGCTTTTTCGAAATGTGTGCATTCACCGAATTCTCGTTTCATTTCACCTGTCTCGCATACATATTCTAATGCATCAACCTCACTCCATTTTTTTTCTTACATGTTTCCCTCCGAGACCTACTTTTCATTGTGCATCGTTCCTTCCTTACACTGTGTATCCGACCTCCCTGTTCGGGAGTCAAATTGCATGTATTTGTTTTGCACAATTCTGGCGAGAAAAAAAAACGTAATAATGTAATAATTGCAGTTAGCCTCTTAATGCATGTTGTTTTAAATTTAGAGACCGAGCAGCAACCCGAACTACGATATGACCCGAAAGCAAAATAACCGTGACACCCCCTAAATATTTACTACATTTAAAGTGTACATAACAATAATACCCTCGCGCGTTTCATTATTGACAGGATTTAGCGAATTTAGCTTAGCATGATCCTCATTAGCTTCTGTAAGCGATGTGTGAAGCGTATAGCGTTTCTGCAAGCTAGCATCCCCGCATCACCCAAACACGCATCAGTGATTGATTAAAAAAATGCCGGGACAGGGGGTAACCCACCTGGGGGTCTTTTCACCTCAGCGAACAAGTCAGTGTGGAGGAGTAATGTCCGCGAAGCTGCTCTCCGCCTGGGCAGCTAGCCAAGCAACATGCTAGCTGGCTGATTAGCTCACCCTCCGATTACGAGACCACTTCTGGAATGTACTTACAGCACGGCTTGCAAAAACTCTCTATTCACGATGCAAGTACTTTCATTAAGTATTATTTTTAATATTGTGCGTGTCTGTGGTTGTCATCTTAAAAAGAGCACAATCAATGTATTCTTGAAAATAATGGAGGAAAAAGCGCTTCGTCTCCGGTAGTAAAAGTTGACCAGCTACATTGGAGCGCAACCGAACCTCATCGCTTACCTTGCGGACACGCCCATTAAGGGTCCCCATTTGCTGAGTTCGGGGTCAGTCTTGTAATTCAAACGCACCGGTTGCAATCCGACTCGTGTGATTGGACAATTTGGCATAATGGGCGTAGTCAATCCCATTTTTGCTCACAATAGGGAAGTGTTAACCATAACAAAGTAAACCATCATTTCGCTAACGTCATTCGTTGAGCTTCGTGTCTATTCGGCAAATCACAAGAGACCGGTTGCAATTCAATACCGGTGATTGGTTTATATTTGCGCGAAGGCGGGATTAAAGAGTTGTTGATTTACGGTGACAAGAGGTACAGTAGCCTATGGGCGTTTCTTTCGCAAACCTTTAGCATTACAATATTTTTAACACTCCCTATCGGTTACATATGACAGCAGTGCAGCGCTGACGCAGTAAACATGTGCTTCCCAAAACGAATTGTATAGAATTTTCAATTTGACGCACACGCACAACAAACGCACACCATATTGCAAAAATCTCGCAATAGTGGGTTAGAGTAGGGAGTGCTAGAATAACAGAATGTTCAATGGGGGGATGGCAATTCGGAAAGGGTCTACGCACATGACAAATCCCGCACACCCACCTTCCCAAAAGACTATTAAATGTATTGTGTAGCATTGTTTATTCACTCATGGATTTGTTGCAGCGGTACGGCGAGTGAGTGGTTAGCTCCTCAGCGGCACAGTTAAGAGGTCATTGAATTGAATCACACCTGTCAACCTCCACAGCCCTTACAAAATGTTGTATTTTCCCTTGCAAAATACAAAATAATCTTACACCATATTTTTTTTCAAACGTGTTTATTTATGTAGTTTAACATGTTTTATTGTACATGTGTTTTGTTATATCACATATATTGTTAATTAACATTTTGTTGCGAGATACTGAGTTGCTCGACATGAATGAGGTTTATTATAAAAAAAGGTTCAAAAATTAAGTAGCTTAGATGTTCAACGTAGAAGGAAAAAATAAATGCAAATATAATTAAGTAGAATAATACATTTTCTTATTCAGATTATTAATTCATTTTAGATAGATAGCTAGATAGATAGATAGATAGATAGATAGATAGATAGATAGATAGATAGATAGATAGATAGATAGATAGATAGATAGATAGATAGATAGATAGATAGATAGATAGATAGATAGATAGATAGATAGATAGATAGATAGATAGATAGATAGATACTTTATTCATCCCCGAAGGGAAATTCACATTTCCAGCAGCATCCCTTCGCTGAGAACAATACAATAATAAAACAAAAAGAATACGATATACAAATACCCAGTGTGACGTGCAAGTGCCCACTGTAGCGTGTTATATAGAATAACTAAATAGTGCTACACAGAATACATATTGCAAAAAAATTCGGTAATATGCAATGTAGGTGGTGTGGTTTACTGTGGGCTTTTACTCTGCCGGGTAGAGTTAAAGAGCCTCATGGCATGAGGAAGAAAAGATCTCTTTAGTATTTTATGCATTAAATTATTGTTGGTAATATACTGATTAATCGGATAACCACAAACGTGTCTTTTTTCATTTTCTCCTTTTATACTTCCTTTTTTTCTTAACTTCTTTATACAACATAATCATTCGTAATATAATGCATCAAAGCAAGTGAGCCGTTTGAGAGACGTCTCTCTTTAATGAGTTGAGCCGTAAAAGTCGGTTCTTAAAAAAGAGACGGACTTCCTTTCACTACATAACTACCACATGAAATCCGAGGCTGCAGACGCATGTGCACAGTAGAATCAAATCGCTCGCTTTGTTTGCAAAGAAAAAAAAACGACAGGTATGTAGAATCTTCCTGTGCAGAGTTTGCATGTTGTCCCTTGCCCGCTGTCCGAATATAGCTGGGGTGGGCTCCAGCACCCCCATCCTACTGAGGATAAGTGGTGGGGATAATGGATGGATGGATTAATTTGCTGCACCACTTCTTCAAGTTGAAACCTTTCTTTGCTTAATATATCCATACCGTTAACTCAGTATTTTACTGTAGTATCGTATCTTCCAAATGTGTTTGTGCCACCAGGATTGCACTGTATAATTAGGTTGTGCATTTTCACTTGTTGCAATGACAATATATCGTATTCTATTAATTTGGCAGGGTATTTTAATATGTTCTGGCATATTTTTCTACTCTGGCAAGTTTTCCTACCGGACGCTGATTCGACTATAACAGTAATATAAAATTTTCATTATTCCCGTGTATTATACATAATATGTATTCAATAACGAATAATTAATAATATTGCCCAGTAGGAAGGAAGGGTAGAATACCGCCGGCATCTTTGCAAAGAATTTTGCGAGCGACTAAAATGGCGCTTTCGTGTGACTTTTTTGCCTCTTATACAACGCCGATCCATATGGGTAATGACGAAAATACTTATTATTTATAAAAGCAAGTAAAATAAATGAAAATAGTGTCTCACATGACCAGTTCACATTTACAGTAGCTTAGTTCACACATAAGTTAAACTTTAGAGGCATTGACTTCCCTTGGCATGCACACACCATAAATACTTTATTATTATTGAACCCATAAACATTAACAATCATTTATTATTGAATATGTGTTATTGAATATACATTATAGTATATATATATATATATATATATATATATATATATATATATATATATATATATATATATGTGTGTGTATATCTCATCTCATCATCTCACCTCATCAGCCGTACCGCTTATCCTCATTAGGGTCGCGGGGGTGCTGGAGCCCATCCCAGCTATCTTCGGGCAGTGGGCAGGGGACACCCTGAACTGGTTGCCAGCCAATCGCTGGCAATCAATCGTATATATATATATATATATATATATATATATATATATATATATATATATATATATACAATGAAAATGTTATACAGTGCTATAGTCGAATCACCCTCCGGTAGGAAAATTTGCCCGAGTAGGAAAATATGGCATAACATATTAAAATACCCTGCCAATTTAATAGAATACGATATATTGTCATTGCAACAAGTGAAAATGCACAACCTAATTATACAGTGCAATCCTGGTGGCACAAACACATTTGGAAGATACGATACTACAGTAAAATACTGAGTTAACGGTATGGATATAAAAATAAGCAGTGTTGGGCACGTTATTAAAAAAAGAAGTATCGGTGATTAGTAATGATTACTCACTACTTCCAAAAATAAACCGAGTTAGTAACTGGATTGCTCTAATGTAAAAGTTACCAGGGATAGTACCGGTAACTATTTTCGTTACTTAACAAATAAATTGTTGTAGGTCAAAGATTTTGAAATCTTCTGAGCAGTATTTGAATCAGTTGAACAAAGAAGAACAGAAAGGCAGTTGTGTTGTAGAACCTAGTAACATTTATTGCACCTCACAAGCAAGATGTTTATCCTACACTTGAGGTGCAACAAATATAAACCGTATACAATATAATAAAAAAAACAATCAGCAGTAAACAGCAGAAAGTGAGTTTAATAAATCAAATGAAAAAAGAAGAAAAATACTTTAGGCTACGATTCTATATAAATACATTAACACTGAAAAAACACAGGTAATAAAATTAAAATATCTATAAATGTACAACAACAAAAAAAGATAAAATACCAAACAATTGTAACCATTTTATGCTCAACAAATTGAAAGTCAACGACAAGAATCCCCCTAATACAGAAGGTATTTAAAAGAGAAAAAAGGCATCTCGGAATGAACCAGCTGTTGATTTTTCTGTTCGTTCTCTTCCAAGAGCCAGCTCTTAGAGACGTTTTTTTCGCGAACGACACGATTTGGTTGCCGTGCCAATGAAAACAGCACTGTCAAATGTGTGATTCAGCCCTCATTTGCCTTTTCTTTCGTTACATTAGTAAATACTATTTTGGTAATCGCTATCTAGCTATTTAACTAACTGTATGGTAGTCCCTATTTTAAATGGTGACATGATCTGAAACAATGTGACGTAAACAACTTGAGGAGAGCGGAAAACGGCGTCAGGTTTGCAGGTGCAGTAACGGTTATGGCGTTGTAAAGGCGTAAAAAATAATTTGTTAGATTACTGAAAAAAGAACGCTGTCACGTAACGTCATTATTCATAATGACGCTATTCCCGTTAATGAAAATAAGTAATGTCTAATTAAAAAAAATAAAGGAAATAATTAAAGAAAAAAAACAGAATCATTATTCCCGTCAAAGCATTTTACGATATTGAGGGTTATTTTTGCCTTAGGGTAGAAGCTGTTTTTCAATGTGCTCAAGATTTGATGGTCCTAAAACTCTAGCTGTGGGCAGCAGTTCAAACAAGTGATGTTCGGGATGGAAAGAGTCCTTAACAATTTTCTATGCTCTGTTGACGCAGTAAAATCTTTACAGTTCACCAAGTGATCGGAGGGGGCAGTGGTTTCAACATCCGTCAATCCACCCATCCATCCATCCATCCATCCATCCATCCATCCATCCATCCATCCATCCATCCATCTATTTTCTGCACCGCTTATCCTCAGTAGGGTCATGGGGTTGCTGGAGCCCATCCCAGCTATGTATAGAGGAAACCCACACAGGCATAGGAAAAACATGCCAACTCCGCCCGAGTAGGCTGCGATAGCTGGAATTAAAACCTGGACCTCCAAACCCTGGAGGTTTTAAAAGCATGATTTCAATAATTCTTTTGATGGACAAATATTATTCATAATTTTAAAGTGTGTTTCTTTAGTTTAGGGGGCTACAGGTAATTTTAAATACATGGTTCTCAATCTATTATCACGGTGTCATCAAATTTACTTCTAATTTTATTGCGGTTTGTTTCTCAGGAAATGTGATCTTTGTTAATGATTGTCTTATGAAGTTGTTATTACGCTTTCTGTCCAGAATGGACATTTATTGTAAAATATAGTCTATGAGGGTTTATTTGTTGATATTTCAGAATTTTTGCTGTTTTAAAGACAAATTGCTTCAGAATAGCAAAATGTGATATGGATGCATTGAAGTCCCATTTACATTGCAAATTTTCAAAACCAAATATTCCACCATGTCAGAACCGGGACAGACAGTGGACCCAGACGCGTAACGTTTTCACACAAGCTTGATTTTATCGAAATGGGGCAGTCATGTGCGTGAACACAAAGGCCAGTGATCCGCCGATTGCTGGGCGGAAGAAGTGAGACAAAGAAGTCAGGCGCGGGAAAACAGGAAGCCAGAGGCAGACGAGATCGAAACCGGACAGGACAGACGGGATCGATACCAGATACAGGATACACAAGCAAGATACCGGACAGGACGGGACGGACGGGATCGATAGCGGATACTGGATACAACAGCAAGATACCCGACAGGACAGACTGGATCGATACCGGACACTGGTTACACGAGCAAGATACCGGACGGGACGGGACAGATATCGGGTACTGGATACACGAGCAGGATACCGGACAGGACGGAACAGACGGGATCGATACCGGACACTGGATACACAAGCAGGATACCGGACAGAGTCAAAACACACGTCTTGCAAGTGCAGAGGTTCATTGACGGACTGACAATGAGTAAATGGGAGCACTGAGTTTAAATAGGAGGGGAGCCAAGGCAACGAGCAGCAGCTGGCGCCAAACGAGCGGGCCCAGGTGAGGGAAATGGGCAATTGTGACACACTATTATTGTCCATCCATCCATCCATCAATTTTCTGTATCGCTCATCCTCAGTAGGCAATTACCATGTGTTTTTCTCAAATCAAGCTTAAAAAAACAGTGACTTCCTCCTATGTAATATGTTATTCCATTGAGCCATCAAGTGTGGGCAATGGTTATGCACATAAAGTCATTTCCAGTAAAGTAGAATTTGTTTCCGTAAGCTAAATATTCAAATTGGTAGTTTTCCAGTATTGAAATCATGGATAAGAAGGAACTTAATCCCTCCAAGCCTTTTAAATATATAGTTAGGGATACACACCAGAATAAATTATTGTTTGTCAATCATGTTTGAATCAATTTTATTTTCATCTTGAGTTGATCTCAGTCAATGGAAACTAATGTGTCATGATCACGAGACTAAAATGGGGAATGAGGACAGCCACAGCAAGATAGAGCATAAAAGGAGACAGCCAATAAAGTGTAAATCAAGATGGCCCAAGCCAATAATTATGAAGAGTCAAGTGCTTCCACAGGTCGGTGCACACGTTTTCTTGTTTTTCCTTTTATAATATGGCTATCTTAAAGCAGTGTTAGGGGGTCAGCTTCAATGTGATTTTGAACAGTAATTTGTACCAGTGGGTGTTAATAATCTGAGGGTAAAGGTTAGAACATACACAAATTAGTGCTACATTTTGCAGTCACTCAAAGAGTGACTGTAGTTTTCAACCCGCAGAAGATGTCATCAGGTGGTGTCCAACTGTCAATGGGAGTTTCGACCCTGGACCACAACACGCTTGAGTTGGGGGGCCGGCAGTGATGTCCAGTCACTGCCCATCTTCTCCTGGTCCACAGCTAAACTTCTACCTCCTATTCCAGAGCTGGCTTCCCCCACCAGGGACATGTTAGAGGGGACACTGTGGTCGAGGGGTGCAACAGATGCGGAGAGGTCTCCTGTACTGTGGGGTGCTTCCTAACTGGAGTCCTCCTTTGTCTCACTGAGTGTTCTCACCATGTGCTGCATATGTTTTCCCCTTTCCCCACAGATGATCCTGGATTGATGTATCATGAGGCCCCTTCCGTTTTTGCAGATATTCCTGAAATGGCACTTCGTTTCAAACACAACCCCAGTTAGTGTGGTTTAGGTAAGCCGTCTCATCGTCTGTGTTCGTGCCATAGCCATTACCGTTGAATGTGTCCTCCTGAGTCTCTCAGCCCTACACACACAATGCCAGTCTTTGCTGGAGGTCATGTGTCTTTCCAGTGTCACCAATCGTCCTTGGTTGCCATCCAGCCTTTCCTGGAAGTCACTGGTGACCCAGACTTGTCCAAGTTATAACATACACAAATTAGTACTACCGTTACTATTTAAATTAAGTAACTAGTTACTGTAACTTGTAACTCATTTCTGTTTTTCAGTAGCACGCCCAACACTTGTCTTTGACCCCTTGATTTAATCTCATGAGCCAGCTTATCAAATTGTATTTTCACTGAATTCAACTCTTCAAGAAACGTGACCATATTTCTTGCAGAAAAATCTTTGCGAGCCACTAAACGATGACATCAAGACTTTCCATTTGTCATCAGTATCGGCAGAGGGTGCTTTTGGTGTGGGTGTGTGAGGACTCGTCATGTACAGGTTCCAAACATGCAAGCTGGGTCATAGTTTGAGTTTTTATGTAAAAAAAAAAAACAAGATTAGTCAAGGTGAATCATCAGCATCATGAGACCCAAATACTTTCTGCTGTTTCTATGACATCACCAAAGTGTATTGAGGGAGAAAAAGTGTGACAATTTTTGGCATTTAAGTTTGTCAGGAGCTAAGGGTGTTTTTGTTCCTTCCTTTTCTTTTGTACGTGTAATGCCGAAGAGAGAAGAAGAGGGAAGGACAAGTCCAGTCTGGTCTGCAGGTACGAAGTAGATCTGGCCACACCTTGAACATCACATTCCTCTACATATACTCCATCTTGTCCCAGGATTTCTGCACAATATCTCACGAACGCCAAGAAACAAGAAGACCAAGAAAGAAAAGAAATATTTATATTTCATATTCACAACCAAGGTAAGTTTCTTTCACCATGTACTGATAGCAAAACTTATTTAAGTGGTGTTTTGTTTTAGCAATCCGGGCCAATTTTAATGCCGAGATGGTCATAACTTGCAGGGGGTTTTCTTTAAAAAAAAAAGAGAAAGAAAAAAAGAGGGAAAAAAAATACATAATGTATGCAGTACTATTTTCTTTCTGAAGATGAATAACATTCCTCACTCTAGTAAAAAAAAATTGAACTATTTTAAACAGTAAACTGTAACAAAATGTTGTGACTATTGAATGAAAATAAAAATAAAAACAAATACATAAGATTGTTTTTTTAGTATTTTATTAAATTTGTAAAGTGGGGGAAATGAAAACGTGTAAAATGTGAAGAAACAATCGAAATGATTGATCATTTTAAGAGATTTAAGATTTTTAAAATCATATGACAATAATAAATACACATTATTGTGGCCAGGATTATGAACGCAAAAATCTTGGGACTTTAGGCAAGTCTTGATTCTTGGAATGAGTTGAGGCTTGCTCAACAGAAACCAAGAGAGAAGAACACATGCAGGGAGGGAAAAATAACTCCACTTATATGCATCAAAAAAAAAAAAGAATGATGCATCTTCGATCATCACATTCTAACAATGTGTCCAAGATAAGAAAAAAAAAAGGATATATACTGTACCAGGAATATTATGGTATAATGGGTGTTTTTGGACATGACTAGAGTACAAGGGAGCGGTTGACTGCTCCATTTAGAGAAGAAACCACTCTTGGGCTTGTTAAGACATGCGCCAATTCAAAGCATAGCCCAAAGCTACACCAGACTGTGTGTATGCGTTCTTTTCTTTTTCTAAAAGTTTGTGTGTTTTTGTTGCATCAACTTTGACATTCACTCTTATCTGGGAGAATCTTTTTCAAATGAAAAATACTAATGCATGCTCATACTGTCATTTGTGAAGTTTACAAAGTTTTTACCGATAGTAACTTGCAGAGTCTAATGTATTTGTTGAGCTCTTAAAAATATGCACGGTGCTTCATGTCTGGATGTCAGATCTTGATATAAATGTACACATTGTACAGCATCATTTGACTAGAGACCTCTCATGTTTTGTTTTAAAACAGCACTTTGTTTCGTAGCAGCATTTTAACTGTAGTGTTAGGTTTTGAGGGTGAACCCATATGAGGGTAAGCAGAACATGAGGTACAAAGTGACAAACAAACAAGGGTTGACAAAACAACTATATGTCCAAACAAAACCAAAGCTGTTATGACCCAAACCAGAAACAAAGACTAAACAAAAAGGAACAAAGTAACAACCAACAAGTGGGCCCTAACCTACTAACAACGTGACCTAAAAAGAAACAAAACCAAATCAGAGGTGCCAATAACAGTGGAAATGAAAATGATCCAAACAAGTGAGCTGTCTACTAGTTTTAGGGGGCAAAAAAACAAACACCAGAGTAAATTCTAGGTGAAAAAAAGTCATTTTTAGCTTTCAATTGGTAGGTTTGGTTTGAGAAGTGTGACAGAAGACAATATTGTAAAGTTATAGTGTCAGATAACAGTTCCCTACATGGAATTTACATAAGATGTCACCCCAAAAAATAACTAACATTAATATGCTTTATGGGTCACCACTATTTTTCACCTTTTTTTTCAGAATGGGTTCAGTGGGTGTTCAGATCGTATGTGTGGCCCTCGGGGTCCTGGGCCTGATCGGGGCCATTGTATGTTGCGCCGTCCCCCGCTGGAAGGTTTCCTCCTTCACCGGCTCCAACATTGTCACCGCCCAGGTAAGCCAAACATGTTTGTATTCAGTGATTTTAAGTCAGACGGGATTTTGTATTTGATGCTAGTTTGAGCTCTTTTGATGCTGTTTGCTTTAGTATTTCAATTACCATGGGTATTAAGTTACAATTCTCAAGTGACTCTCAACACTGCAAATCTTCCAGTTTAAAAAACTTTACTCAATAATCTCCCATCCAAGTAAAAATGTTTTTGCTCATTTAGAAATTGCAGACATTCCTAAATGTAAGAAAAATCGTTGTTTTACAGAATATCACAATTATTTGATTGTGTCCTTCTGTAATTTTCCTTTGGGGAATTAGCCTTCTGGATTTTTTACAGAGCAAACGTTAGCGGATAGAAACTAACACTAGTAACAAAATAAATCATTCTCAAATAGCCCCCTCTGGGCTCTTCATAGAACAAAAGTCAGATGAATAAGTAATACTTCGAATATCCACATAACACTCTCTGAGTTCTTCATAGAAGAAAAAGTTTTGCCTAATAGGTTCAAGTTCAGCTTAGTTGTCAAAGAACTGGACCACCAGTATAGATGACTTGGGAAAAGACGGTAAATGTTTTCTCATCATGAAACGATTTTTAGTCAAAGTACCAGAGACAAATGTTAATTTTGTGTTTTACATGATATAGTACAATTAAGCTGAGGCTTTTTCCTGTCAGCCCTTTTTCCCTCCGTTTTTGTCAATCATTTATCAAAGCTGTTGATTTTAAACGCATTATAACCTTGTACATGATTATCAGTGGAAAGAAATGCACAAAAGATTTTACGTTCCTCTTTGGTACCGACACAAGAGTGTGATAATGAGATGAAACCCAATGTCTTTTCACATGGTAGTCCAGTTGCATGGTTTCAGCACTTTCAACAAAGCAAAAAGGATTGGAATCATACACAGAGACCTTGTTTATTTGTATAGCCCTTAATCACAAATAGTCTCAAAAGGGCTGCACAGATCACAGATTATTGCAAACTACATACTATTATTATACCGTCCCCTGATCTAAAACCTACATGAGGGCATGGAAAAACTCAAAAACCTTAACATGAGGAAAATAAAGAAACCTTGATAAGGGACCACACATGAGGTAATCCCCTTTGGAATGTTTGGAATTTCAAAAACAATTTGGAACATTGTTTGCTCAAATACTGGCAAGCATACTGAACATGGATTTTACTTTTAGAGCCACCAAGAGGGCCTGTGGAAGTCGTGCGCCGTGCAGAGCACGGGCCAGCAACAGTGCAAGAACTACGATTCGTTGCTGGTTCTGGCCTCAGACCTGCAAGCGGCCCGGGCCATGACCATCATCAGCTGCATGCTGGCTGGCATCAGCCTGCTGATCCTCTTCTGCGGGGCAGACTTTACTACCTGCGTGGAGAACGAAGACGCCAAGCCCAAAATCAGCCTGGTGGCCGGGGTGGGCTTGATCCTGGCCGGCATAATCCTCATCATACCCGTCAGCTGGTCAGCCCACACCGTGGTCCGGGACTTCAACAACCCGTTATTGGCGGGCTCACAGAAGCGCGAATTAGGAGCGTGCATCTTTGTAGGCTGGGGGGCCGGGGTCCTGCTCCTGTTGGGTGGGGGCCTCCTGTGCTGCTTCAGTAGGCCCAAGTCTGGGGGATCTGGAGGCACAGCCAAGTACTACAGCAATAACGCCTCCGCACCCAGCAAGAACTACGTGTGAGTTCGAATACCGTGAAGCTTTTTGATAGCTGCGTGAGCTTCGTCTCTTTTTCCCCACTGTAAATAGTAAATCTTCAAACGGCTGCCATATTATTGCAATCAGATTAAGGTTTTTGGGGGGACTTCATCTTGTCTTAGTGGTTTTTGCTTCTTTGAATTTTGGGTAATTAACAACTGTTAGCAAAACAGTTTTTCTTTGTAGTAGTTGATATATCTTGAACGGATTAGTTTGGTCTTTTGTGTTAGTCAAATTTGCTAATCTTGCGATTATGTTCCCTTATGATTTCTTTCCAATGTTCTATCGGAACGAACAACTTGATTGGTGCAATTGTTTCTTATGCACACATTTCAACCATCAATTACCCCAACAGCCTGCAAGAAGAATGCCCTGCAATGCCGGGCCATTTGCTTGTCCTCATAAGAAGAGAGTGTAATGTAAAATTATTATCTGCCTGTTGTGTACTCCTCTTGGTAACTGAAATAGTATCAAACCTGCAATGCATCATCACATTATTTACACCTAGGTTTTTATCTTGCTTAGAAATTTGGTGTGCCAGCCGCAAGGATGTTAGCATCGCACCCTGTTTTCTGATGAGTTAACATACCAACTGCTAACATGTTAACATTTGAGAGGGTCAAAACTGTCTACTTAAACATCTAATGGGTAATCAAGGAAAATCCAAAATACACTTTGCACGGGCAAAATACTAAATCGTGTTGTTATCTTACTAACTGTTATCATTTTAAAATTAGTTCCATTCTTCCTGAATAGTACTGTTGCAAGGATAGACATTTAATACAATCTACCAGAAGTGCTTTATTATCATTATTTTTAAGTTAGCTAGTAATAATTTTGTTAGAAAACATACAAAGCTAAGTAATGAAATGTAAAATCTGCCTCAATGCTTTAAGGACAGTGTTCCTATGATGTTATTTGTTAGCAAGTTAGTACTGTGCTTCGCTACAAGGTGAGAATCTTGTATACAAGCGATGAAAGGCTTTTAAAAAACCAAAAATGCTTGAAAAATATTGATTTATTTTCAAACAATTCCATATATTAAAAAACGGTCTGACAAGTTGAAGCCTCGAGTGGTTATCTGTTTATCCTTCTGTTGGGAAAAGTTATCTGTTTTCTTTTGTCATTTGAGGTTTTATTTCTGTACGTTTTGTTTTGAAGACAAATCCTGGAGGCTTAATGTTTGCTCTCTAGCAAACTCACACGATTGCGCAGTTCATCCACTGACGCTTTGAGAGCCTTCAACTCTTGCCTCAAAGCAGACGGATCCTAAAAATAAAAACAAAAGTTTGTAAATATGATAGAATTTGGGAAAATGATGGATGATGGCAAATTTAGTCATCAAAACCTACACATCATGTGGTAAGTAATTATTAACCAGTGGTGGGCCATTAGGGCCTACAAGGCCTTCTCTGCTGGCCAAAGAAATATCTGAATCATGTGATGCTAATTATATTTTGTCCAAAAGTAATTCCAAATTGTCAGCTTTCTCTCATTTGCTGTCTTTGACAGCGCTACTTTTAGATGTGTTATTTCATATTTGAGCATTGAACCAAAAACTTTTCAGTCATTATTTGTTGCTAGGCTCGGAAATCTACCCTGGTGCCTCAACAAATATTCCTGAATGCAGTGTACAGCAACATCAGTGTTCAAGAAAGCTTTGAGTTTAGCCAATCAGATTCTGTCTGGCTATTTGAGTGCCTGCTAGCGGGCCTTGGGAAACGTCACTGATTTCACAAACTATAAATGGCTAGGGGTGGTAATTCACCAAAGTGATCTGCGAACAGCTGTAACATTGAAGAGACCGAGCTGCACATCAAGATATATTGTTGTGTTGATTTCATACTAAAAGGTCAGACAACTTAGAAGCAAGCAAGCAACCTTTCTCAGGCGGGAAACATTTTTTCGTCTCTTTCAGCCTAGAGGTAAGATCTTAATCCCGAGCCGAAATTCTGACCGGTTTGAGCTCAAAATATCAATCATTAGGTTTGGGTCCGGCCGAGCTTCTTTCTCGCTGACTTCTTTCTCCACCCATCATTGTTCTTCTTTGTCTCTGTTTATTCATTCAGTTTATTTAGATTTTGTTACTTTCTCCCCATACGCAGTCTGTGTTGCAGGCCTCCTGAGTTGACTGCACTTAGCTGCAATGCTGTTCGGCACCTTCCTGCAGTAGCATACCAAGAGAAACAGGCGCACCAAGCCCTCACAAATAAGCTAGGAAATTTCACTTCCAAGAGCTGGCTGATAGAGCCACTTGGTTCACGAACGATACCTCACTTATTCAAACTGGAACTGAAGGCCTAGGTGTAAAATTCACGGCCCACCACTGTTAATAACTATATTAATATAAAAACATTGATTGGAATTTTAAAATACATATTTTAAGTATAAAACACAAGCTATTTGGTGTTAAACAGTAAAAAAACGGGAAAACTTGTCACCCCTGAGCCGCTGTCAACATGAGTGGCGCCAGCCGAGGTGGTCTTGAGGAGGCTCTTGTGAACTTTGAACTGTTTGGCCTTGGTGGTGGTCACGAAGCCGTCTTTTAGCGAGACGAACACTGGCGGCGCATTTTTGCCCTCAAACCAGTCGTCAGCTCCCACAGACGGTTCCGGGCCGATAGTGTCGGGATACAAGTCTTCCTGGAACAGGTCCGACTGTGCGGGAGGAAAAAACCCAGTCAGTACTGTATTGACACATCATGTCATTGATATAAAGACCGTCCCACTGATAAAATTATGATACATTGGTACCTTGGGCTAAGCTTTTTCTTGCTGACTTATTTTTTTATTATCTACCCATCATTGTTCTTCTTCAAGCTTTATTTGTTTGTGCATTGTGCTCGTAGTTGAAATTGCTCGTGTAACCAACAAATTTTCTCTCCCAAAAGTATGCACGAAAACCCTAAATAGACACAACATACATCTTTCTGATCACTAAAGACACATTCATGTAATTTTCAAACATGAAAAAATACCGTAAAATCCCGATTATAGAGCTCACGTGATTATAAGCCGCACACACCACATTTTGCGGGCATTATTGGTTTTGTCCTTACACAAGCCGCACCTGTATATTAGCCTCATGCGCCAACATTTAAACATGTAACACAGACGCAAGCTTATCCCAGACCTGACTTTAGGTGCAAATATAGTACACAATCCATCCACCACAATCGGCAACATGAACCGAAAATGATACCGGTAGTTAGAATTTAATGCAAACCTTTAAAGTCCAGGTCCCGTTGAAAGTAATCCAACGAAAAAAATGTATATTTCCAAAGATAAGGGTGGGAAAAATATATATCCACTATTGTCCGCTGCAACAACAAAGAGATTTAACTCAGCTTTACCCCACTTCTCATCAGCCCGCGTTTGCTCCGCCCCTTCTTTTTGATTCGCTCATAGAAAACATATCACAATAAGTCTCTAAAATAAATACATTACAAAAATATACAGTTGCAAATACATATTATACATGGTTACACATGGAGAGAGTTTTCAAAGCTTTAATAATAATAGTATAACTTTCATCCCAAACCGTGCCTGTGAAAGGTACCACCACGTTACTCCTAACACTCTCGCAACGCACAAAGCGTAGCTGTCAAAAATAAGCCGTACCGCAGTTGCGAAATTCACGGTAAACCGTCCTCGTCTTCCTCCTCATAACTGTCGCCATCAAGGGCGTCTACCTCATTATTGGAACGAACCTCTGTCCTCTGTCATACGGACAATTCGAACATAAACTAAGAGGATGCAGTCTACCTCGACGCACAATTCCACCGGTCTAAATTTTACCTTTTGTACTCGAGTGCCGCTGGTGGCCGTTAGAAAAATTACATAAATTGGCCGCTTCACTGAATAAGCCGCAGGGCTGAACATTTTGGAAAAACGTAGCGGCTTATAGTCCGGAATTCACGGTACACTAATGAGATGAATAAGATGTTATTAACGTAGTAAAATGAGTTTTTAATGGGCATTGTAACGAATGTGTGCGCGTGCTGCGCCGGGAGGGGGGATGCAAGGAGTCACGGAGATCTCATACCCATCAACTTATATGTTTTCCCCGTATTTTAAATATTTTTGATCATTTTAAAGTCTTTACTCCGTGTAACAAACGTTATTCAGGATGATTTAAAAAAAAAAAAAGACTGATCTGTATTACCCATTTTGGCTCACCTCATCTCATCTCATTAGCTGCACCGCTTATCCTCAGTAGGGTCGTGGGGGTGCTGAAGCAACCAGTGGGCAGGGGACACCATGAACTGGTTGCCAGCCAATCGCAGGGCACACAGGGACAGACAACTCGCTCGCTCATTCACACCTAGGGACAATTCGGACCGGCCAATCCACCTGAAATGCATGTCTTTGGAATGTGGGAGGAAACCGGAGTGCCCGGAGGAAACCCACGCAAGCACAGGGAGAACATACAAACTCCGCACAGTAAGTCCGGTAACTGGATTTGAACCCACACAGGAGGTTCCCAAGACCTTAGAACTGTGCCGCACACGCGCTAACCACTGCGCCGCCGTGCTGCCCCATTTTGGCTCTGATACAGATAATCATTGTGATTATTGACAGATGACGACATCCTCGTTTATTGCTAATATTGTTACAGTATTCGACATGATCTGTCTTGCTGTGAGTGAATAGGTGTCTTGTTGTGTTTGTAAGGATTATTATCGCCATAAGAAGGATTGGCAATCATTAATAATGGGAGCAATTTGTGGAGCTTGACACAAATTCGGTATCGAGCAGTCTCTAGTTTTTTGTTTAAAAAACCTATATACCGAAATTCTTGTTTTTAGAGATGCTTGATACAAATCTTATACATATATACAACCTTTCTTGGCACCGTCATGGCAATGGGCTCACACTTCTTTTCATGGAGTTTGTAGAACCTGCCAGCCAGAAACACAGAGTCCATTAGCACTGTGAGAGACTTATCTGTATTGTGATGCTAACTCGCTATCATGGCGCTACCTGGCAATTTCACACTTGTTAACCTCCAGACCTCTCTTGGGCATGTAGCCCATGCCCTTCTGGCTCTCCTTGCTGCTGTACATAGACAGATAATGCACATAGGGCGCCTCCTCTGTCACTTCAAAGTACCGGATGCTGCTGTCGCCCTGATGAAGAAGCATCACTGTGAATTTCTTTTAAGCTTGAGTTGCAACCAACCAGTAAATTTAATGAGAAAGAAAAATAATTGATGTTGTCCTGCGCAAACAAGAAGCATTTAAAGTAGCGGTAGTACTATGAGGTAATCTTGGTGCTAAAGAACAGTGTTGATGTTGGTCTTGCAGTTTCATTTGGACAAAATGTTACATTGCTGACCTTTTGGGTGAGAAAGGACTATGTTTGATTAGTTAGAGTTTTTTTTGACAAAAACATCTCTTTCCCTCCTACTTGTGCCAACGTGTTGCCAAGGAAAAGTGATCTACACAACAGTAGTGATATAGCCAAACTATTTAAGTGAGATGCAGAAATTTGTTGCAAACTTAGTAACAATGTGGATGCATGTTGAGGAGTTTCATTAAGACCAGGGTCCCCAATCGTTTGAAGCCGAGAGCTACTTTTTGTTACTGATTGTTGCGAAGTGAGTTCCTCAAATAACATCCTATGCTATTACTCTGTGGTTAGTATTTTATTACCAGATTGTAACTACTGTATTAGGAGTTTGAATAGTCAACCACAAAAACATCCCGACAGTTAAAAATCAAATTTCCTAGAAAATCGCAATGGCACATCACTGGTGGGCTATTTTCAGGACCTGTCTGCAGGCTACTCAAGTGCTCTTCAGGGGCTACCTGGTGCCCATAGGCACCAGTTTGAAGACCCTGATTTAGACAATAGGAGCAATTTACTACCATCAACCTTTCGGTTCTACAGGGCAAGGAGTTTTCTCCTGGGGAACGCAAAGTACAATGAGGAATTTGATAAAATTGGCAAATGACCATTATTTATGATGATTATGATTATGATTATGATAGTGACCTTGCCGCACAGGTAGACTACACCGGTGTCAGGATCGTAGAATGGTAGGAGAACACCGCTGCTGGTGTCCAGCTCCTGCAGGGTCAGTGGTGAGCTAAAGTCCTCCTAAGACAAGCACATTATACGTAGATTAAAAGCAGTTAATTACCTTCATGGCCAGTATCAGGTTCTTTAATGGCATACGATTGTAACTCTCTTTAAAAGGCAAGTTAAAAATAAATAAGACATCATAGTGAGTGTCGATAGCCAGTCTTTTGTCATTGTTGGCTGCCGTCAGAGCACGCACGCCATCCTAGATGACGGGCAGAACCTGTATTTAGCATATGAATCATTAGGAAGACATTGCTTAGAATGGGAAAACCAAGTCTCTTCTCATTTTCGTTTCATATGAATTGGAAAACAGAATTGTCAATTGTTTGAATTACCATTGAAATTTGAAGTTTATTATTGTGTGACTTTACATTATGACACCACAACAGTTTGACTCTACAATCCTATCGTTGCGGGGGAAAAAAATACATTTTTTGTGACTAATAATAGGGTTTACCAACCGAAAGTAGAGTAGGTAAATGGTCGTTAAACTGAAATAGAAATAAAACAAGGTCATTAAACAAAGATTAACCAAATTTAGAACATCAAATTCAACACCTTAAACAAAGTGTTCTTTCACTATAATTTAAATGGAGTCAATTGTCTTGTCCATTGTTTACTGAATTGCCTTGCATAGGTGCTACAGAAGGCCAAGGGGAAAATATTGAGAAGGAAAAATAGATCCTGATTTTGGATACCCTCAACTGCAGAAAAGGTAGACTCACCAAGTTCCACAGCGCCAACTGCCTCTCGCTCATCCGACTGAAGCCAGTGGTGAGGATCCTACTGTCCGACACCCACACGGCTCGGACCGGCCTGGAGCCTTCATGAGGTTTCTCCTTCTCCTGCAAGCAAGGAACAGCTAGTCACTGGTGGGCAATTCAGGAACGGCGAGGGTGAGCGTACGTACAGCCAAGACGGTGCCCTTGCGAGGGTCCATCACCCGCATCATTTTGTCCTTACAGGAAGTCAAGATCTTGGAGCCATCGCGATTCCAGCAGGCGCTGTATATCATATCCGAGTGAATGTCGTCGATCCGGATTACTGCCTCGCCTCGTGCAACGTTCCACAAGATCACCACGTTGTCACACCCTGACCAAGGAGATGGAGGCTTTGATGTTAGAAATTGGAAGGGCAGTTTAGCCGACACCAACCACAAGGTACTGTTTTTCTTTCTTTTATGGGGTTGCAGATGCTCAGCAGATTCAGTATCTCGTGAGGGATTTTAAAAACCACCCCTAGGAAAAAAATTACTCTACTCCTTTAAGGAAGTTATATGTTTTACTAAATACTGTAGTATTTGACCACTAGGTGTAGTTGTAGTTTATAGTGCAACCTGAAACGAGTGCTACAAAACACAAGGAAGAATACAAACTACACTCAAAGAGACTTCTCCAGGATGCAAGCATGATGTCATTTTATAAAACAGGGCAGTCAACGTCATTTTAGCCCGGTGGCCACATGGTTCTCACAAGGGCTGGACTACTAAGTTGATGGCATAAAAGGTCTGCCTTACCTGGAGGGGTTTTCGGAGGCTTACTATTAAATTCAGATTCAGGAATGTAAGATTTTTTTAATATAACGATTATTAACGATTTTTTTCCTCCATATTTTTGCTTCGCTATTATTTAATCTCTTGGGATTTTTATAAACTGTGCATCTGTAAAAAACATAAAACAAAAATTTAATTTATTTCCACTACAGTTTATTTAAAGGAGCTGTACATAGTTTGGGATCCTGTTACTGTCAGGCACCATCTCCTGGCTTGTGTCATCATTCAGCCTCAGTCAGCTCGTATATAATGCACGTGCAAGTATGTGCATTTCTTAGATTGTTCGAATAAACTAGTTTTTTTTTTATCTTTAAGTTGGCATTTGGACTCTTCTGGAAGCAGGTTTTATCTTACTTTTGCCATATACATGCAACATTAACAAATAGATATTTCAAAAACCTAGGGTGACGAGGATGACGTCACTCTTCAGCAATTCCACCCCCCCCCCATTACTCTTACCTAATGTGTTCCACTCCGAACAACTCTGCTAAAAGTAAGATAAAAGCAGATGGGCGCAGCAAAACATAAAGCTGCAGGGTTCTTTGAACTAAGTTGGCCACTGTTTACACACACTTAAGGGGCCGGTCACACAGCCGTTTGCGGCTGAATCGCGGCTAAAATTTTGCGGGTTTTTTTGCCCGTGGTTGCCCGCGATGGAAAATGCGCAAAATTGGCCAACCCGCTGTTCATCGGTGGTATGCCCGCAAAACAGACGCCGGCGACTGTTCCGCTTCCTCATCGCGTCATTTCCGCGTCATTTTCTCATGTGGACCACGGGTATAAAAGCTCCCGAGCCGGTGTTGTGCCCAAATCCGACTCCTACGCGACCGTTCGATTACGTTCACAACAAAAACAAAGACGGAATGGTTTAAGTTGTATTACATTCCCAACAAATGCAAGACGAAGTGGTTTTGGTTATATGCTCGCCATTACATTCCCTAAAAGTGATATAAAAGTGAGATAAAACGAGGTAAAAGTGGTTGTAGTAGCGAGGGGATGCAAATCTCGGCAGGGATGTATTTCTCGGCATAACACCGGGCTGTAGAAATCATAACCGCTCAAGACACAGTCCCGTGAAGATCAAGATTTCAAGCTATGGCACCGAAGTAGCCAATATGTTATTATTGTAATAGTTTTTCATTTTTATTTTATTATTTTGTTATGAAATGAAAAGAAATGTCAGGAAATAAAAATGGATTAAGACGAGGTCACTACGGTGACGGGGATCCATGTTCACCCCTTGACGTCTCGAGCACAACTGACGTGTGCTCGGCAAATCGCGCTGTATATACGCGGAGAAAGGCGTTTGACCGTCACACGCGTAACACGCTAATTTCACGTAATAACACCGCGATACAGGCGCAGAACATGCTATTACCATGCTCCACCCACGATTACCCGCTGAAATTTCCCGTCCTACCCATGTGTAACCACGCCCTGGCCGCGGCCAGAGCACGTCGTTCCGCGTCATTACCTCGTCTGCCGCCCGCGGTTAACACGTGCTCAAAGTTTTGAGCAGCTCAAAACTTTTTCGCACGGCCAACCGCGTGTGAATTTCCGACCGCGAGTAAAGCACTGCTGTATCTCGTCTATATGGCTCAGAGCGTCCGTCAGCGCCCAACAGCGTCTGCTTCATGGCCAGAAATTTCTGGCCGTGATTCAGCCTCGATACGCCCGTGAAAGGCTGTGTACCCGTGCTCTAAAGTATTAAACAGCGCAAAATTTTTTCGCGCTGCCAACCGCGCGTGAACTGCCGACCGCGTGTTAAGCACTGCTGTATCTCGTCTGATTGGCGATCTCAAAGCGTCCAATAGCGTCCGCCTCACAGGCAGAAATTTATGGCCGTGATTCAGCCACAAACGGCTGTGTGACCAGCCCACCTCAAACGACGCACCCCATCTTAAAGTAGATTTATCTTAGACAGTTCACATTGCATTTATTTTTTGTCCTTTAGCTTATTGTTTAAATTAGAAGACATAACATCTAAACAAAACTTTTGTACATTTATTTCTTTTTGTGTTTTTGAATGATTGCATTTAAAACGTCATCATCAATTGTTGCCATATGCGTTTTATTTTAATCAATTTATTTTCAATGTTTACTTGTTTCACTATTTAGAGTCACTTTCATTTAATTTATGTGATTGTCTTCCGGCAAGAAAAGGCTGTCTTGCCTTAAATTTTGAAAATGGATGAATGGATGGACAAACAAGCGGACAGGCGGATGGATTGAAATGTCCTGATGAATTTTGTTGGATTATTTTAGTTAATAAAGTTGATAATAAAGGGCATTTGAAGCTTCAAAGCGCTTGGTACAATGTTCAAAGTACCACTTCAGTATGTCCATGGTTGTGTTTAGCGCTGACCTGCACTCATAAGTACGTTGTGGGCTGTTGGGTGCCAGCTAAGAATGCCCACACGCTTAGAGTGACCTTCCAGTTTCACTACTGGCTGGGTAAGCGGTGAGATCAGCCCAGAGTCTGGAATCTCCCAAATCTGCTCAGGAAGACCAAATGAGGAAAAAACATCAAATTTTAATAGTATCAAAGTTGAATATAGACCACCACCAACACCATCCCTGAACCCACCATAACGCTGCAGTCCTCCGAGCCGCTGGCGATGATGTTGTCGTTATGGGGGCAAAACTCAATGTCCAGCACGGGACCTGTGTGGCCGCACACTGTCGGGTAGGACATGTCGATGCGACCAGTCTGCACACATGCAGCATGGTAGGACCACCACATCACTTGTGGGTGAGTTGTATTGTCACATGATATTATTTCTTTTTTGATATCCAGGAACTTTATCTGAGCAACATGAAACTAGATAACATCGTATTTTATAGTTTGTATTTTTTCGTAAATGTTTTCTTTTCAATCATCATGCAACAAATACACATCACAGAATGAGCAAATTACCTTAAAAAAGGAATGACAGGTTGAAGCCAAAGGCTTATAAGAGACCCGTCCCCCAAAAAACTGGATGCCTTTTCAATCAACCATTTAAACTAATTATCATAGCTTACATCATTAAAACAATTTGTTAATTTGTTGAAAATAAATACCACGTTATTGAATCACAATATAAACAGTATTTTATAGTTTCTGAGAAGTTATTCTTTTCACATTCTTCTCCTCCTCATTCTCTAACAAATATATAATGTGTGAAACCTCTGACAAACACGGATTTTCTTGTGAAAATTTTTAAGCTTGAAGTGGAATTGGACGTGCACCAAGAGTGAGCCAAAAGAGCCCAACCAGATAAGGTGAGCGCCAGGTGAGCCTTTTCCATCGCTTCCATCAGCCGTATCAAGGGTGTTCTTCAATGTCGTCTGTTTGTTGAGGAAAAAGATGGCATCTCAGCGTTGCTCATATTGGCATTGCTTACACTAATGTTGCTCCGATGAGCATACTGTATTTACAGGTCAAGGTCAAGCTAGACACAACCCGGACACACTGGAGAGACGATGTCCCTACGCTGGCCTGGGAACGGTTCAGGATCCCGTCCGATGAGCTGGATCAAGTGGCTGGGGATAGGGA
Source organism: Urocampus carinirostris (assembly GCF_059441175.1). NCBI lineage: Eukaryota > Metazoa > Chordata > Actinopteri > Syngnathiformes > Syngnathidae > Urocampus > Urocampus carinirostris. The sequence continues at coordinate 41,798,807 of NC_142349.1, read as the reverse complement.
AGTCTGGGGTTTCCTACTGAGGTTGCTGCCCCAGATCTGACCCCGGATAAGCATAGGAAAATGGATGGATGGATGGATGGATGGTCAAGCTGGACATAAGTATTGTGTATTCTTGGGAGGCCAGTTCACGCTCAGTACAAAGCCTGCCAGAGCCCCTGCACCTAAACCCGGTGTCACACTCCAACCCCACCCCAAAAACAACAACCTTTTTTAACCATGTCCTTAATTTTGTTAAAATACTTCCATACAGCTTTTGTTCGTGTCTATGAAGAATCTGTCTTGTTAACGTCCTTAAAATAGTTAGGCACAAGTGAGGTTCATTTTTAATTGGATTTTAAGTGTTAAGAGTATTCCTTTCACTTATTTGTTAGTTATACATTCACATTTTGAATTCCTTTTTTTCTTCTTTCTTTTGTTGTCCTCTTAATCTGTTGTTATGCTGTTAATAACTTCAGAAGAAAGGGGAATAATACAAAAATGTGTTCTTGTAAAAAAGTAAAAAATACAAAAAAAAATAAAAATAAAATAAAATATATATATATATATATATATATATATATATATATATACATATTTGGCAGCACGGCGGCGCAGTGGTTAGCGCTTGTGCGGCACAGTTCATGTCATGGGAACCTGTCGTGGGTTCAAATCCAGCTCCAGACTTCCTGTGCGGAGTTTGTATGTTCTCCCCGTGCTTGCGTGGGTTTCCTCCGGGCACTCCGGTTTCCTCCCACGTTCCAAAAACATGCATTTCAGGTGAATTGGCCGGTCCAAATTGTCCCTAGGTGTGAATGAGCGAATGAGTTGTCTGTCCCTGTGTGCCCTGCAATTGGCTGGCAACCAGTTCAGGGTGTCCCCTGCCCACTGCCCGGAGATGGCGGGGATGGGCTCCAGCCCCCCCGCGACCCTAATGAGGATAAGCGGTACGGCTGATGAGATGAGATGAGATATATACATATTTGCAAGTTTGTCCAGGTCTTCAATCCTCCTGACTCAGTGTGTTTTGATTTGATCTGGGAAGCTTCCTTTTGTTTTGACAAAAACTTTACAATTTTCTGTCCAGGTGCTATCTATCATTCAATTTTTTCCCCCCCATTTGATTTCAGTGTTCATTTTGGTGAAATAGTCATTGGTGTAGACTTTTTGGCCCTTTAGTTTAGGACCTTGCTTCAAAATAGCACACTTATCAAATGGATTGGAAATCCGGAAAAAAACAAAAAAACAGACTGTAGTAATTTTCCTTACGATGGTAGCTGATAGCAGAGGTCAACAATGTCTTCATTTACTGTTATGTTGCAATTTCTAAATTGAGAAATCCCCTGTTAAGTCACTGTCTCCATGTTTTGGTTTAGGTTGGTTTGTCTTGCACGTGGCTGAACTTTTAGTCCTGTAATGATTAAATCATTGAGGCAAGCACATTATTCAAAATCATGTGCCTTTTGCTGAAGTTTAATCTTCTCTTCCATTTCTTTGTGTAGTTGTTGATTTTCTTCGATGCACTTTTTATATGGCTCTATTACCTCTTTGATTTTCTCAATTTCGTTCTCTATTTTCACCGTGTTGTTTTTAAGTCCAATGAAGTCTTTCTTGATTTCTGTCATTTTATTCGGCACATCCTCCAGCTCCTTTTTTTGTTAACATCGCTTTGTTAACATTTTCTCAATTTTCGCAGCATTTTTCTCTATTTTGTAGTCCATACTTTTAAATCCTTCTTTTCTCACTGATTCTGTGTCGTCTGCTTTTCTAGTTTTGGACATTTCGTATTTGTTGAATGTAGGTTCGTAAGAAAGAACAAAGAAAAAAAGGAAAAGAAAAACAAAAACTTCCAAAAGCTATAGAAAGGGAGTAAAGGGCAGAAAAAAAGTGTACATTTTTGTGACACTCTGGAAGAAAACATATCAATGACCACAAAAAGGGTCAGTCTTTATCCCCCAAAACGTTTTTAGTATGACAAAACTAATGATTAGGCCATGAAAATAATGAAGTTTTATTTTTCAAGATGAAATTTGATAAGTACCAGTAAGTCTTTATGTGTAGATCCACTGTAGGGCCCCTAACTCAGTGATCCGCAACCACCGGGCTTTGGGTCGTTTAGTACCAGGAAACACAGACAAAAGGAAAAAGAAGACAGAAGAAAATAAAAGAAACTGCATTATTTTTTGCTTTTACTTTATTTTCGTGTATACAGGCAAAAAATCTCTAAAGCTTGGATTATATACAAGCTATTATGGTAGCGTATTTGAGCATTAATTCATCAGTATGCTGACCACAATCAAACCTGGATCGCGGCAATGGGAGTGCCAGTTCCTAACCAAAAGACCACTGGGATTAAGGATGACATAGGAATAGGCATTGGATTTTATCTTATCATAACACTATATTTAATCACGGTCCAACGTAGTATAACATTGTTATGGAGCATGATGAGAAAGATCTCAGCCAAAACAACATTATATACACATGGTATTGTGAGTATAAATAGTGTAATGATGAGATACGATCGAAAGCCTTTTTTCCATGACATCTAATTTGCTAGTAGCCTAGTGATTAAGCAGAAAATTTAGTCTTATTATAAATATTATTTATATTATTAGTGTTATCATTATTTTTACTACTGTATTTTGGCGCTAAACGGATCTGTGGTAAAGAAAAAGCTCTGCCCTACCTAAAAATGAATGTGGCTTCTTTAGATCTATTTCACGCTAAAAGGGTGATACTAACTCTCGTCAAGCATTGAAATGGCAGCCCTAGGAGTCAGTCTCATGTAGTTGGAAGAGAAAAACCAGAAAAGTCTCAATAACCTGCCACTAAGGAGACAGGAAGATGTTGCTTTTCCAATCTGTTGGTTACTAGAGTCATTTAGTTACTAAAAATGGTCAGTTTTACCGTCAACAAATAAATAATATTGCCCTGTTGAATTTACATTGGTGTGATTATCAACTCTGCCTCTTGACAGCGATAGAGATTTATACAAAGCGTTACTTTCATAAGGTACGTTAAAACAAAAATTTTGTCTTAAAAAGAAGAGAAAAAAGAAGTGAGGTGGGGGGGATACTTCCGTCCCAGACTGAAACATGTCAACCTCCAAATATGGTGAAAACATCTTAAGAGAGAAAAAGTCGCAATCTAAGTTCCTCATTTCCTTTAAAGTGTGAACTGGTTAGTACTTCTAAATACTCCCCAAATTATTTGGTGTACAACTATTTGTGTCATTACAAGGTCATATTGACCCAGTCACAGTTAGATTAGGGTTGAGTTTTATCTGTTTATTTTTACATAAAATTACATCTTTATATAATGGTCCATGCAAACAATGCATTCACAAACTTGAAAGTTGAACAAACTATATTATAGAATATAAGGTTTAACAGTTTGTGGATCCCTTGACTGCCTGGGTCATCAGGGCACCACTGAAAAAGCAACTCTGGACAGCTTTTTTCCACTGCTGATGGTTCCTGCCCTGTGTTTGGGTTGTGGTAAAGTTGACACCAGTCCATTCCTTGATGTTGTACCCTGGACAATAGTCTTGGCCAGTCCTGATGGTCCTGTGACAAGACCATACCACTGCAGTTTTTGTCTGCACACAGTTGACAGCACTTCTTCATAGGATGCAATGTGCCCTCTGATTGCATTGTTTTTTGTCACATGGGCTATGTAGCTGAGGCCTAGATGTTTCCTGTCGCATCGTGTCTTCATGGCCTGGATTTGTGTGGTCGGCCTTGTTGTGAGAGTCTCACAAGCGTAGAGGAAGATGGAAGTAACCAGTGCTTGAATTAGTCTGATATTTGATTTTCCTACTATGTTCTTTGTCCCTCCAGATGAGTCTGGCAAGTGCGGCTGTGGTTTGAGCTATCCTGGCCATGATTTCTGGTCCTGACCCCTCATCTGATATTACAGCTTTAAGATACTTAAATTTGGTGACAGGTTCAAACTCTCGATGGCTGATGGTGAATTTGGTGGTGATACTTTTTGGGAGTTGGTCTTTTTTTCTGTGTTGATTTACATACAATTTGACCAAGCAATACACCAGAGCTCTGAGTTCCGGTTCTAATTCAAATTGAGTCTACTTTTTCTTAAAATTTAGGTGAAAGCTACTAATGATGCCTGGATAATACCAGCCTTTTTCATTTAGTTTTCATCTAATAGGTTTTCTTTTATAAATAAATAAATGTATATTTTTTTCCTGTTAAAATATAAGGTTACCGACAATGCAGTAAAAAATATTGCTTGATTCATTTGACCATGTTGAAATATATTCATTAGGTTTTCAGTAGGTTCAGTTAAGTGTATCGTACTAGGCTATACTGAATGCGTCATTTTGAAAATTCTCAACATTCAATCAGTGCATCCGTCGGCAAAGACACAATTTTCAAAATTTACCCCGCTTTCTGTTTAACACCCCTGCGCAAACACAATATCCCTGAATCTACAGTGGCACTTATGGGACCTTAGTTGGCTTGTACCTTGCTGAGGGGCAGCACCATGAATGCCCCCCCACCGCTGGCATCCACAATCATGGCAACAAATTTGGGGTTGACAGAGCAGAAGTTGCTGTCCCAGGTCATTTGGGAGATGCGGATGTCGTCGTAGCAAAGGTCGGTCTTGGCCGCTTGGCCGAAGACGTGGCGGAACTTACTGCTCCGCACCACCTGCGGGGACATGGTGCCAACCTTGCAGGAAACAACAACAAAAAACAACATTTTGACGATGACTTTTTTGCCAATCAGCAGTGATGGAGTTATTTATGCGCAATGTCAAAGAGGAAGTGAGGCAAGCTTTCACAACTATTTCCGCTTCTTTTTGCCGCCTCTTAGTAGGTGCTAAAGAAATACGGAATGCAGACATAGTGGTAAATTAC